>NW_024373034.1:1185968-1760124 GCF_014805655.1 Passer montanus | reverse complement strand
TTCGGAAAACACGCCAAAATACTAGAAAACCAGCCAGGACTAATCAAAACACACAAAAAACTTACCAAAAAATAAATAAAAAAAAAAAAAAAAAAAAAAAAAAAAAAAAAAAAAAAAAAAAAAAAAAAGCTGCCATCTTTGGCTGAACCTGAAAAAACACCATAATTTCCATTGTAGATACAAAAATGATGGTGAAATAATTTAGTCTTGAGTTGCCACCATGGAAAAAGCAAAAATTATTACTTCCTTGGAGTGTTACTTTCTGTTTTCTGGTTTTTCCTCAGTGTCCTCAGACATCCTTGGTCTATGTGCTGCTTTTGAGAGGAGGAATGGGGCTGGGGGAGAACAAATGGACATGTGTTTTCTCAGGTTTCCTCCCTTTCTTTGATGCAGCCTTATTCCCTGGCCTAATAAACGTTCTCTGCTGAGTGCTATTTACTCCAGCAGACTGGTCTTCCCTGTTACAGACAATTTCAGAGCAGAAGTGAAGGCAGTGCATCTGATCTGGTTAGGAGAGCCCTACAAGAGCCAAGCACAAGGGAGGATGAGGAGAGAGAAGACAGTGGGATTGGGAAAGAGCTCCTTCAATAAAACAATCTGAGCTGACACCAGAGAACAGCAACAGAGCTGGGGAAGGGTCTGGAGCACGAGACTGATGAGGAGCAGCTGAGGGAGCTGGAGGCATTTATTTTGGAGAAAAACAGGCCCAGGATGGATTTTATTGCTCTCTCAAACTACCTGAAAGGAGGTTGTAACCAGGTGGGGGTTGGCTCTTATCCCAAGTAGCAATCAACAGGACAAGAGGAAACACCCTCAAGTAGCACCAGGGGAAGCTTTGGATTGGTTATTAAGGAAAATTTCTTTACCAAAAAGTTGTCAAGCACTGGAACAAGCTGTCCATGGAAATAGTGGAATCACCAACCCTCAAGATACTTAAAAGCTGCATAAATGTGGACCTTGGAGACATGGTTTAGTGCTTGAATTGGTAGTGCTGGGTCAATAATTGGACTCAATGATCTTAAAGGTCTTCTTCAAGCTAAATGATTGTATGATTTGATGTGCATGGAATTCAGTGGGGTGGCTCCAGACCAGCACAGATTTTAATCAGGCTGCCACAGTGTGTCCTGTTGAGTACAGGCTCCCGTTTACAGCCAGCTGTACACCTGAACTGCTCCAGTGAAGCTGCTGAGAGCTGATGTTTGAGCAGGGTCCGTCTTCATTCCTGCTCACAGCTGTCATTGGCATCTCTGGGCTTACCCAGAGCATACCCACAGTCCCAGGCTCTGCTTGTGAAACTAATCACATGCTAATCAACACTGCTCTGTGCGTGTTGTTTAGCATGCCTGGCAGGGCTATATATTTGGAAAAACAACATGTTGAAGAAGGAAAACACCTTGTATAGCTTCCTCTTCTGATGTTCAATTCCTCCTGTTTTGAGGTATGTAGGGAGCTGAATGCTTCTGTCTGCAACATCCAATTTATGAAAGGATAGTTTTGACCTAATCTTGCTAACGATGTCTGCCAGGCCAGTGTTTTGCTCAGAGTCGAAGAAATTGAAGTAGAAAAGTTTTAAAAAAGTTTGAAACAAAGCAGCATCCATAGCACAGGTGGCAAAATGCCTGCAAGGGATGAAATGGGGAGGAAGTGTAAAGAGACTTAGCTCACACAGTTTAAATGAAGGGAAGGTGAAGTTGAGGGAAAATGAAAATCTGAGACAATTTTTCAAGAGAAAATTAGATAAGGGGAAGAGCAATCTTTTCCAGGCTGCCTTGAAATATGTTCCAGAAAGTTTTTGCCTTATATTTGGGTGAGGAAACTGTGATAAAAGGGATAATTTTCCACTGAAAGCTGTTTAATCATCAAAAGGCACCAACAAAACTCCCAGGCTACTCTTGGTTCTGAGTGAGCTGTTCTTATTGCTGAGCACTCAAAGGAATTTAGCAAATGTCATCAACAGAACTGTGTAGGATCAATACCTTCAAGCAAGTGAGTGCTTATAGTGAGAATGAAAACACATCCAACTCTTAGCCAATACCAGGAATATCTCTGGTCTTCCACAGCTAGAAGTATGGAAACTTTATCAGAGTGAAGATGAAGGTTTTGGACTAGTAAGAAATCCATCTCCTCCAATATGAATACCAAAGCAATACATAAAACATACAGGATGTCTTCTTCAGACATTATGACCCACATAAGGAGATCAATGTGAAAAACCCACCTTCAGAGGAGAAAAATGAAGTTCTAGGAGGCTGTACTTGGTGAGATGGAAGAGGTCCTCTAGTTTCAGCTGCTAACACTGTTAATGAGATTTCCTTTGGAAACTCTTACTATACATATATATATATATATTTACAGGAAACAGTGAACTCAAATGATTTAACAAGGTTTCAAGCTGGAACAGGTGGAAAACTTGCTGCCTCTTCCCTGCTGAGACAGATCAAAGAGAAAGGCTCAGCACCTGGCAAAGGGAGTGGCTAAGAGATGCCAATCGTGTATTCCCAGAGTTTTTATGTTTCCAATTTCTCTGTGTAGCAGAGGCTTTAAGAATTAGTCAGAAATAGGAAAGAAATGCAATGGGAAGCCTGGCCCCTGCACTGATGGATGCAGCTGAGCTGTAGCAAAGGGAGGAGAGATCTCTATTTTCCCAGGGAGGGAACATGCTTCCTCTGTAAATGGTTCTAATTATGCTCTAATTACTGTACCTGGAGGAAATCTTTCAGATGTTTTGCACTGAGGTCTCACCTGTAAATGTTGATGAACAGCTGCAAGTTGTTGTCAGTCATTGCTACTGATGAAAAAGTCACCAGCCTGCTCTGTTCCATCACACTTTAACAGTCCCTTGGTTTCCTTCATTGACTGTTCTGCAGTGTAGAGTGTGCTGCATCTCTGAGAGGTTGTGGCAGACCAAGGTGCTTCATACAGGGGTCTGCAAATAGGGTAAGACTGGTGAGGCTCTGGCACAGACTGCCTGGAAAAGCTGTGGATGCCCCATCCCTGGAAGTGTTCAGGCTGGATGAGGTTTCTACCAGCTTCATCCACTGGAAGTTGTCCCTGCCCATGGCAGGGGGTTGGAACAAGGTGATCTTTATGGTCCCTTCCAACCCAAGGCCCTCTATGATTCTGTGGTGATACACTAAGCATGAACTTAAATTGATGACAGCTGAATTTATGGGTTCAGCTGGGACATCACCTGGTCTGGCACCTTTCCCACAGAGGTGGTCATTTGGGTTAAGATGGAGACCAGACAAGTAGAAATTGTAAAGTTTAAGTGTCTACAATGAATCCTGAGTCCCCTGCCTCTCTGCCACGGGAGCTTTGTTGCTCAATTTTTACTCCCATTAACAAGACTACGAGATACTACAAATGTGTGAGACATATCAGTTGTAGGCAGGACATTCTCTTGAAAAGTCTTAATGTTTAATGAAAAGTCCTGAATCAGGCAGTTTTTCACCCATTTTGCTGCCACATGTATGAACTCTATGAAATCACAGCAGGGCTTATTGACTCAGTGCAGTATATGTTAGCTGACTTTGATCTGGGAAAAGGAGGAGCTAGGATGAAGACATATCCAGAGGTCACGTTGTAGCACTGATGGTACAGAATCAGTTCTGAACCAACCCTCCAATCCTTGATTTATCCACTGGAGAATATTTGATAAAATCATTTGGCTGTGAAAAAAAATAAATACATTAATAAGAGTCAAATATTAGTTCTCATGTTGCTGTGGGACTTGTGTCTAGTATGAGCCCTTAGTTTTTTATTTGCATGGCAAAGAGACACAGGATATGTGTAGGTGGCATATCCATGGATGTTCTGGTTTTTCAGGAACATGTTTTTGCTACTGCTTCTGGAAGACCTGGTATGGCTCATGTTAAATCACAGGGATTCATCAATGCTAAAACATTGCATTTGGCAAGGAGCTCTGAAGACCGTCATGCATTGCATTTGGCAAGGAGCTCTGAAGACCCTCATGCTGGAGACGTGGAGGAGTAACTTTCTAGGTCTTTTCAGCTAAGTGTACCTACAAACATGATTAAATCTATTTGCTGAAGGCCTAGAGACATGAGATTGGTGTAGCACTGAAAATACTCTCTAGTTCAGCCACAGGTTGTGTAACAGAGTGCTTACAGAATAAATGACTTGAAGATAGGAAGTGAACATACAATGGAATACTGGATTTCATTTTTTTTTATTTGAAAACTAGTTATGCACAGTCCAGTGCAAAAATGTTCATTAAAGGTAGAGTACAGTCCTGGCATCATTATTCTTTCATTTGTGAGAAGGACAGCCCCTGTACCATGTAATAGAAATTACCATATCAAACAGATCATTTTTCAGTCTTCAGAATACTTCCATCAGCATAGGTTTTGTTCAGGTACTAAAATATTTAAACCATCTCTAAGTGTGACTGGGAAGATTTTTCTGCCCACTGAAGGTCTACAGTGAATGGATCATAAGGAGGAGATGGTGAGGTTGTGCTGTGCACACACCATTACAGGCTGCACCAATCTCGCCAGTCCCTCACTAGGAAACACCCCTTTTTCTACACTGGAGATGAAAAGAAGACCTAAAACCTTCCCAGAAATCAACCTCTTTTTATACCTCCATACACCCATTCAACAGCACCACCATGGACCTGATTCTGGGAACACACAGAGAAACAAGAAAATGTAAATGAGGGTAATCACTGGGTGGTTCAGCCTTCAGAACCAGAAAAACAACCTAACATCAGGTTTTTAAAGAGGAAGGGGAGCAGAAAGCCACGCACAGGGTATCTTGCAGTGCACCAGAACCTCTGGCTGCTCAGTCTGCACAACACCAACAGAGCACTGAGCCACAATGAACACCCTTCCAGAGAGACAACAAAACTCTGTAGCATTCATCCAAAATCATGTGTAAACAGAAAGACCTGGGAAGTCGGGGCAGAGCATGAAGCAGGAAGACAGAGAGCAGCAATAATTGATTTAATCCACTCCAGGACTCGGTGCCAGCTGGCACTGCTGGCACTCAGGGCATTTTCTGTCAGCGCCCGGCGGATTAAGCAGCAGAGCTCAGAGATTGGTTTCTGCTGTGGGAGGCAATTTCACACTGATGAAGGGCATTTACTTTGAAGCAAAAACCTTGCTGTGTACTCTGTGTTGTTGTTGAAACAACAACAAAGTGGCTTTAGATATACTCCAGGGTAGCTGACAGCAGAGTTTGACCTGACTTCAACAAAACTACATCTTATTAAAGGGGAAGGGATGCTATTCACAAGGAGGGAGAGCCCACTGTGCCTGTGTTTGTACGGCTGTTAAGGCAAGAGGGTTCCTGATCTGTGACCAGGGCTCCTGGGAATTAGAAAATACTAATTATTGAATTCATCTATGTGACAATATGAGTCTAAAAACACAAGCTGAAGCCCTTCTCAGTAACTTTCTCACATTTGGAACAAACCACAGACAGTCTGAAACAGAAAATTGTAAGGATCCTGCAAAGCTGTCTGAAGTCAATTTTTGGATAAGTGCTACAGGACTTGCAGAAATATTAGGTAATATTTGCTGTAATTCAGCAAAATAATTGCTTATGCTTTGCTGTGTTGTAACAACTAGTTTATAAAATTAATTGATTTCATTTCAAAAGACTAAGAAAGAAATGTGGATTGACCAAAGATTCACTCTGATTGCAAACATGATTGAGAGATCAGTGGATGAGTTGCTCAGAGCTGTGCTTTTTCCCAGCCTCTGATCTAATACAAGACTCTGCATAGGATCTTCGCCAGCTGGGAGCAAGCAGCACATGTGTTGTGTGGCTATAGAGAGTGTGCAAGAGATTTTGTCAAGACTTTTTAATGTTTTGTTGTTGATGATCTTTTTTTCTGTTTTGCTTTTAATGAAAACCACAATTCTGAAAGTTACTTTCTCCTCCATCTGTCCCTTATTTTATGAAGAAATGAGGTTATGGCATAGATATTCTCAAGTTTAGGAATTTGTTTTTGTTGCATGTTATACAAGGGCATCCTTTGAGACTTATTTTGCTTTTCTTGTATGAAAAAAACAAAACAAAACAAAACAAAAACACACACACACAAAAAAAAACCCAAACAAAACCAAAACAAAAAACTGCTATTCTTCTATCCAGAAAGTAATTTCCTTCAATAAAAAAATAGTTCTCTACTACTGGCTCTGTTTTAATCTGCTTTCTTGCCTGCCCACTCCAACTGTCTTTCAGTCTAATGTCTCTTGGTATCTGGGGTCCTTGGACTTTGCCCTCAGATTTATTGGCTTGCAACCCTCCACTGATGGCTTTAGCCAGAATCTTCTTTCCTTCATTGTGGTCCCTGCACAAAAAGCAGCCCTGAACACAAGCCACAGGCTTTCTGTTGTCATCACTCATTCTCTGTCAACACCTTCTGCTGTCAACACCCTTTATCTCCAGTTTTCCAGAGATAGGAGGGATGGGATTGAATTCCAGATTCAAGTACCTACATATAGATGTCAGCATGTAGGTGTCCAACTTTCCCTGAAGTCAGCAGGAATTTGGCCAATCAGTCAATCAAGCCTAGAGAACAGTTCATCTCTCTTCTCTAGGTCTATCTGTGCATGTTAACACTTACCTGATGAGGCTTCACCCAGCTGATGTGGATGGTGACACTCAGGAGGACCTTGAGTCCTGTGATAATCCTGTGATAGGGTCAGAAGGTCCTGCTCAGTGTGTGGGAGCTGCCTGGTGCTACCCCTGATTATGGTGGTGCTGAGAGAGCTCCCATGTCTTGGGAGCTTTTTGCTTCTACCATGTTTTCCAAAATTTACAAATTTGGGTATCTGTTTCCAGCCAGCCAAAAGACACATCTGTGGCATTAAGATTAACAACTGGATTTTCAGGTTCTTTGTGAATTAGAGCCTCTTGAGGAAATAAAATAGGTTGGCATGGTTGTTTCACATGCCAAAAAAAAAAAAAAAAATCTCTCTTCACTTCTCAGGTTTCAGAATGACTGAAATAGTAAAACACACAGAGACACATGCACATCCTTCAGCTTTAGGCACACACCCAGCATAAAAATTCAGCCAGGATAATTAAACATTGGCAAAGTTACAAGTAACAGAAAGAAGGACAAGTCTTGCATAATCTTAACCCTATCTGGCTCAACTAGCTCAGTTATGATGATAAAAACTTTCCTTCAATCAACCACACACAGTTCTTTCTCCTTCTCTATGTTTTCACTGACCTCTCAAGGAGAGAGAAGGTCTTTGTTCTTATCCCTTATTGTTAACAGCAAAAAATGGCTTTTCTTGCCTAAATAAATTAAAAGTCAGTCTTCTCTCTGCTCTGCCACTGTAATTCCACTCATTCCTTCTGACCTCCTCTTAGCTTACCCTTGTGTGACCCACATGACTGTTTCTCACATCCTTGTCTCTTTCAGAGATTTTCATGGATCTGTGTTGGTTTCTTTTCTCCTTGTACATCCCCATCACCTGTGCATATTCAGTTACCTGGATTTTTTTTTTTTTCATGCTCTACATTCTTTTTAGGTCAGCAACCACTGTTCTGTTCTGTTCCCACAGCTTTCCAATGCAATCCCTGCACAAGACCCATCTTCTAAATGTGCACAGATACCAATAAAAGTGCACAGATACCAATAAAAGACAAGAAAGACATGTACAACTAATGGCTACAAGCAGATCTTAGCAAAAGTTTGAGCTAAGACATTCCAGCCATCAAAAATGTGTTATTCTCCCTATTAATCCCTAGGTCAAAACACAGTTTCCTAACCTTTGCAATTAAGATGCAGCCAGACCTGATAATGAATCACCGAATCTCTCTACAGAAACTAATCACCTCTCACAGAGCATCTCTTCTCATTGACATTCCCCTTGGCTCAGGAGTGACTCACCAGCTGCTGAGCTATGAACTTTGAAATGTTTACTTTCACACTGAACAATTTGGCCTCTGTTACTAACAAAGAGTGAGGACAAGGCAGAGAGACCAACCACTCCATGCCAGAAATCTCACCCTAGAACATCACAACAATCTGACAGTTAAAATAATTTTAAAGTTTTTGAAAACTGTTATTAATTTACCATTTTCAAGGCTCCTATAAGTGGAAATAAATGAAGTATTGCTACTCTGCTCTGCCTATAGAAGCTTATAATCAAAGTGAAAATCAGCATAGATTTCTGCTTTTGCCTCAGTTTTCTGCTCTCCAAGTGTGATTGGAACAGAACCTGCTCTGGGCTAAACCTTCTAGCAACAAGCGAGTGATTTATGGTCAAAGACCTCACCTGTAGCTGAAAATACAATACACAGAGCAAAACAGTGACTGTCATTATTTCCCTCCAACAAAAGGGAGAAAAAGGGAGAAAAATATTCTGGAGTAAAGAAGAGTAAGGGCTGTTTGATTTTGATTTATTTCTCATGGATCTATGGAAGTATAAAATTTAAGCAGCTTTTGAGATGAGAGAAGTGGATGAACTTTATTATAAAGTCATACACAGACATTTCAAAAATGGTACTCTTTCTGGAGTAGCACTGATACTTTCTGGAGACAGCATCTTAAGGCTGCTTAAATATCCTAAGTGGCCACACTTTTCATCTAGTGATTCCAGTCACTTCCAATCCGAACCATTACACGATTCTATGTTTTTGGGAAATGTCTGAGATCAGACTGAACTCTCAAGCAGAAACCTGTTTGCCGCAACAGTAGAGGCTGGCTGTAAATTTTTATAAGCTCTGGTCTAAACAGAAATGGCACATCCTGAATCCTCCTATCAGTAAAGGGAAATGAAAAAGGACCACCAGAGAGGAGGCTGATCACTTTCTGTAGTTCTGTACCTACACTATTCTGACTGGGAAAACTGAGGGCTCCCAGTCTGGAAAAGAGACTTATACCTGAAAAGAGTAAGTGTTTTTGAGAAGAAGTTGGAGACCTGGAAAGCAGGAGGTGAAGATCCTGACTGCAGAAAACATCCTGAGAGTGGAGGGAGGTCTTGGAAGTGGGACAGATGCATGAGGCAAGTGCAGGGGGACACTCAGGGACCTCACCACTAACACCCAAGGGTTGTACATGTGAGCACCAGCTCAGTGCAGACTGACATGACTTCCTTCCCAAATATCCCAGGCCAGCAGCCTCCTTCCTGCCGGGAAGGGAAGATGAATCCTGATGAATGCAAACACTGTGTGGCCAAGTGCACATGTGAGTCTGAGGTAATGAAGTATGGTAAAATTTCCTGTCTCCATGGTTCTTAAATAGACTCCAGCAACAACAGACGCTACAGGTTATGGAACATTTCATCTCACCCTTGGCAAACTCTCACAAGCTTCATATATCCACCCCTAAAAATGTTACTATGGCTCTATATTTGGGGCTATTTTAACACAAATTAATAGCCCAAAGAAAGCTTCCCAAAGAAGTGGACATATTAGGTAGAGTTCAAGGCATGCATAAGATACACATTCCAAACATTGCCATGATGATTCTCCTTATTATCCCTGACTGTCTATTCTGAAAGGATCTTGTAATCCATCTCTGGCAGATCTGGACTCCCGTGGGATGTTAGTGACACTCTCTGTGTGTGCTTGCCTGGGGTACAAGGCTTAAGCCTGCAGGGAACATGTCTAGGATCTAACATGACAGCTCCCATGTCGTAAATAATGGACTGATCTGAATGACAGATGCTGGCACAGCTTAATCTCTTTGGGAAAAGGTATTCCCTGCACTACTAAGGATAGCAGGCAAACCCCTGCAATTCTGAGTGGGAAACACTGAAAACTCACATCCTTATTCTTGTCTCAGCTTTGAAAAAGATCCCTTCCTCATTGCTTAAGTTTTTGGGCACTTTTTAAAAATTATTTTCCCCTAGCAGTGACCAGCATACAAGTGCAGTATTGCTTTGCACCCAGGGAAGAACACAGCCTTGTAATGTCATTGTTCTCCAGATCTGTCCAACAGTATTTTGGTACTCTGGGTAAGGTATCCCATGGGACAGACCACAATGCATCTTTATCACTGATTAGAGTCAGCCAGAACACACAGTCTGAGATGCAGACTGCTGACTTTCTTCTTGGGATCCTTTTCCTCAGTGTTATACTTGAATGCATTAAAGGAAAGGGACTCACAGCTTTTAGGTACCTTACTTATAATTTTTTTTGTTATTCATTGACAAAGCAAAATATTAAGCTTGACTTTCTGAGGCATTACACATTTTTGTCTTCATTATCGGGCTTTGTGGCTAGCAGCTCTGAATTTTTGAAATGATGGTAAGTGCTGCATCCTCTATTGCTCCCCCCAGCAAAAAGCCTCATGTGCAACCTTCTGCATGGCTGTAAGTGGCTTAAGCTAAAGTCATGATACCAAAGTTTACAGTGTTCTCATGAACCTGAACCATGAAATATTTGCCAACTATAAATAGAAAACTGTCAAGCAGATAAAAGCAATCTTTTCGGAAAACACTTTCTGGTGCTCACAGACAACTTCCACAGTCATTATATAAAAAATGGATAGAAACTACTGCTGCTAACCAAAGGATTTAAGCTTCTTCAATAACTTGCACACTATCTTACTGATTTGGCTCTTTTTTGTTGTTGTTCCAGAGATGTTGATAAAACAGTCAGCCGCCAGAAAAATCTGTATAAAATGAGATGCTGCTGTGGGCCAGCATACAGAATCAAGTCTACCCTGAGAGTCCTTTGATGGGCGAGTGAACAGCAACTAAATCAAGCAGCCCGTGTAATGTCATTGCCTTGTCTTCCTCTGTACCTAATTCAGCACATCACTTCTCTCCCTTAGTAAAGACAAGCATCCTGTGACCCTCGCTGTGCTGGACTTGTTCTTCACCATGTTACCTGATGACTTTTCAAGCCTTGGAACAGTAAGCAGAGATTTAACAGCAATCCCTGTAATTTGGTATCTTCTCTCCACTTGCTGTTTTCTCAAATCCCTTGGCATTAGCCCAGGCAGACAAGTGTGAACATGAATGCTTATTGACCTTAGTCTTGTACTAAGTTGGTTTTAATTTCTGGAGGCACAGGTGTGCTTCTCTGTTCAGTTATTGAAGCAGATACAAAATGCACCAGAATACTTCCTGTTGTGATAATTCACCATAAAGGCAGCAAAAAAAAAATACTTCTGTATGCAGTTTATTTTCCACATGTGAATGACTGAATTAAATCTGGACCAAGGAGTTTATCAGCCACTCTCTTCCCTCTGTTCTGTTAACATGGCATGAAGAAAGCATGTGACTGATGTAATTACATTTACTGAGACCTTTGACAGGTCTGTAAGCTGAGGAGGCTGCAATGTGTTCATGCCTTGCATTTTCATGGCACTTTTTCATTATAGAATTTCTCCACACAAATATGCTGTAGCTCTTGATCCCTGCTGCTATCTCTAGCATTGTTATTTGTGGGGAGTTTATGAATCCACAATATAATATATACTGAACACTGCATAAAATTCTCTTGCATCAGGAAAAAAATAAAAAGCAGTAATACAGAGGCACAAGAACACCTGCTGTTGTGAAATCTCATTTTCATTTTGGAGACCATTTTGGAAAAGCTATTTGTGTACAGAAGTTAAGCATCCTTCAGGAGGTACAGCAGAATCCAGTGTGAAACTCCACTGCCTGGGTTGCTGTTGGTTGCACTTTGCCTCATGGACTCAGTGGGAAAGTAGGCAAGGAAGAAGACACAAAATAATAACAGGGGAAAAAAAATGCACCTGGAATTTAAACATCACTGAAAAGGAAGTGAGTGGGAGGGTTAAAGAGAAAGCCTTTGTTCTTCATTAATAATGAGAGATGTTACTCTATGAGAAAGATCAGTCTTGACCATGCAAAGTGGCCAGTGCCACAGACTGGATTCTGGAATTACATATTTCACTGCATGGATGGAAGTCAGCTTCTTAAAACCCTGGATGCTACCCTCAAAAGGGCTCTTCCTAAAAAATAGTCCTTTCCCCTCAGTGATCACCATCATACTCTGGTTCTGAATCATGGCCTAAACCATTGTATGTGCAGCTTTGCAGCACTTCCTTAGTGCATTTCCCAGTATATGAGCTTCATCCAATTGTTTATGGATGGATGTTGTGTAGATACTTTATAGTGCTCTAATATAGTGATGGTCCTGCAAAGCTCAGGATGTAAAGCTTTAATGGAAATTGGAAATACCATTCCAACTCTGTCTTTTAAAAAGAAATGCTCTGTGCAGGTATTTAGAGATGTGTATTTAAATTCAAGAATAAAATGAACATGGAAAGAATTCAATCAATGTCTTTCTCATTCATGATTCATACACCTCATATAATAGCCAGTACAGCTCACCAGTGAAAAGGGCAGAAAAGATTAATTTCTGTGCTGCAGACTCTGTGTGGGTTTTTGATGGGATTCCCGTAGAGGTAATTTCATGTGAAAATTATAACTCATTCCCAAGTCATACAAACTACAGAGGAAACAAAGTCAGAATGCTAACACTCAGGGTAGGCAGATTTGCACCTATTGAAAACTGGAGTGTAGGGACTTGTGATGTCAAAAATCACTGTGTTCAGTGCCAGTTTGGTACTTCCTAAGAGTTTGTTGAGCAAAAAGTCAAGTTCTCTGAATTCTGACTGTGTATCAAAGAAATTATTCAGGGAACAATCTGGAAAATGCAGAAGTATTACTTATCTGCCTCATAGGTTTCTTGAAAATAGAATAGAATATCAAACATTTCCTTTCTAAATCTCACAGTAAAGGTCAAGTGCACTAAATTGCTGCAGTTGTACAGAAGCAAGTGGAACAAAAGCAGACTTCACTAGAGATCAAATTTGCACTTTCATACTCAATGACTTTGCATCTTTCCCTTTTAGTACTGGGGTCCTTTATCCCACAGAGACTTGTAATCCAGCCCCAAACATGTTTAGTTTTAATTAACATATTAGATCAAAAATGAGTTGATTTTAAGTGAAAACAAACACTATTTTTAGAGCAAGAACTGCTGGAGAGCAGGATATTGTATAAAAGAGAAGGAATTTCTCACACAGAGAAATACTCACATGTCCTTTATGTGTTTTCCTTTCAAAGGCTGTGGTGAGAAGTAAAAAGTCAGCCCTGCTGATTTTCTTTTGCGGTGGATGCAACCACCTGGCCAGGTAAAAGCACCAAGAAGGGAAAAGCTTGTACCTTCCTTAGAATAACTAAACATGCCTGGAAGAGAAAATTTTTCACGATGACATGGAATGGGCAGAGAAGAAACTGGGCTGGGAGGGAGCTGCAGCCTGGGCAGGAGGTAGAAGGTGCCACTGTAACACTGAAGAATCACAGAATGGTTTGGGTTACTAACAAATGTTTGATAATTCTGAAATAAAGCACTGTTCTTATTTAAATCTATTTGAGACGGGACAAGGGAAGATTTTTAAACTAAAAAGCACATTTGATTTTGAAAATTAATTGCAGAATACCCTATGTGGTGCTCTCTAGACAGAAAAATCATTTTGGTTTATGCTTTTTCTACCAGTCTGAAATGCAAGACATTTCCAGTGACAATCTACCTAATTCAAATAAAGCAAATGTTATTTTTCCTGTATAATGTCAGACCATTATTATCCTTTCTCTCTGAAGGTCTGGCATGAACACAATGACATCCAGAAGAGTCTATAAAGTGCTTTGAATATTAAAACAGAGCAAAGGACTGGGATCTGTACAGGGCATCTGCCTAATGGCTCTGCTGAATGAGAATGCAGAATCCTTATATACACATACACATGAAATAATATAACTTACTTTATTTAATAGTTTCATTCAGTCAGATCATCAAAAGTTTTCTAGCAAACAACCAAAACATCCCAGTGTATATGACTGTGCAGAATGTGGCAGAACTGTGCAGAACTAGTCATCCTGTACAATACAAAGAACAGAACAAACAGCTAAAGAAAAATAACATTTCAAACAGAAAAAAGATATACAGAGCATCAGTTTAGCATGTTCCCAACAAGCAATATCATCTAATAAACTAAGAGACAACTGGGAACACAGAACTGGAAATCATAAGCAAGGTCATCAAGTCTAAGTCCTTGGAAGAGCAGGCAGCTTTTTGAGAGTTATCAGCTCAAAAAGAGTCTTCAGAGAAGCTCTGCCTTCTCAGTCCCATATTCCCTTCACAGTTGTGCAAACCCAGATACCACTGAACAGAAGAGTGAATCAAGGGCATGCCCAAAGTGCTTGAACCTTGTAGTTGAAAAAAAAAATTGTATGAAGAATAATTTAGGTTCATTAGTGCTCTAGGAACAAATCAGTTATTCAGTCTGGCTAAGGCCTACTTTAGACCTGAAAAGGAAACTTTGCCAATTGAAAAGTTTAGACACAGAATAATATAGACACAGAACCCTGCTGTTATCACTGTGTGGATGTTTAGAAATAACTGAAGTGCAACAGTGTTTTATGTGTGAAAATTATGCAGGAGCAATCAGTCTGGCATATATTTAAACCATGTGAGATAATTTTTCCTCCCCTTATTCTTTCTGAACATACAGATCCAATGCAAAGGGACATCCTCCTAACAGGCAGCACTAGTGTTGAGAACAAAAAGGAATCCTTTCAACTACATCAAAAGAAGATGTTTCAGCCACAGCCTTTTTACAAGTGGAAGGGTGCAGATTTCATCCAGTTGACACAGCTGCCCAGGGAACACACACAGACACATGCTGTGAGCAACTGAAGCTAGTTACTTCAGGATCAAAACTCTCAGTTTCCTGCTGCCTTCTGAGAAATTTCATGCTGCTCAGGCCCATTCTGAGTCTGAGAAATAGGATTAAGGACATCCATTTGAAAATAGGACACAGGAAAAAAAGTCAAGGAGAGCTCCCAGCTAACAGGACAGACCAAAATGGGTTAGGTACCTCTAGAATTGTGTCTTTTCCCCCCCCTCAGTGACTGTCTTTTCCTCAAGTCATGACCAGACTGAAGTCCTCTGCACAGCAGCCAAGTAGGCAATGGAAATTAGTGTTATCCCACATGTTTCTGAGCTGCATTTCCCAAACTGTAAGAGTAGCCCTCCACTCCCACTGTGGGGCTACCCAGAGCGTATCAGGACTGTTCATGGCATGGAACAGACCCTACCAAATCCTTCCAGCCTGGATGTGCTTGTGCTTTACTGAGCTTTGCGGCAGTCCTGGTCCCCCACCAGCCCTGAATTTTTCCCCTGAGGTTGAAACAGCAAGTGGCTGTTGCATTAATTTCTTGTTGGGAGATAGGGATGGGAAATGATCCTCACCTGCCTTTGAGACTTGCACAGATTCTGGAACAAATGCACATTTCATAAGCCATTGGAAGATAACAAGTCACAGCTTGAAATGTGAAACAGCTGCTTCATGTAGCAGCAAGGACAAGTAGCCCATGTGGATTTGTCAAGAATAAATTGTGTTGAACAGATCTAATATCCACTTTTAGCAATGTAACAGGTCTTAAGAATAAAGGAGAAGTAGCTGTCACAAATCTTACCCCCTTACTAAGGTTTTCAAAAGGGCTGCAGGTGGCATTCTCATAAGTGAGCCCCGGCAGCCTGGTCTAGATGAGACTGTGATCGATTGGATGCAAAGCTGGTTTGATAACATATCAGAAAGGTTATCAATGGTGCTTTGTCAGAGTGGAAGGATGCAGAAATGGAGTTCAGCCAGGTCTCTTCTGGATACAGTCCTGGCATATGCTTTCATTAATGAATTAGATGATAGAAAAGAAAGTATGGTTATTAAACTTTCAGATGGCATAACGCTCAGAGACATCCTAAGTGCAGGAGGACAGGGTTTGAATTCAGAATGATTTGGGAGAATTGTATAACATGTCTGGGGTGGGAAAGGGGAACCTGAAATTCAGCAGGGACAAGTGCAAGGCCACAGACTTCAGTTTACACTATACACAAATACCAAAATTTTCCAATAGCAACTCTGTAGCAAAGTGTGTAATTGCAGTAGATGACAAGGTGAATTCCTTGTTAAAAAAAAAAAAGAAAAAGAAACTGCCACCATGCAGGAGTGAGGAAACAGGCTTATAACATTAAAGATGTGCAACAGACCTTCCTTTATCATTAGATAGGCTACAGATACCATGTCATATTCTGTTTTGGATGTGTCAGCTCAAGAAAAAGGTGTGCAGCAACAGTCCAGAGAAGAAGAGGACTACCTGAGATGTAAAAAACCATGGCCAGAGCAGAAGGACTTGGAGGCTCAGTGTTTATTTAACTTTAGTAAGTCTCACAAGAAGTTCTTCAACAAGCTTCATGTATTTAATGGACTTTTGGCAAACAAAAGTACAATAATCTAAGTCTCCAGGGAATATGAAACAAAACAAACAAAAAGCAGCTTTCTTTATAATTAGAAGTTTCAGTTTGAATTTTTTAACAGTGAGACTTTAAAAGCACTTGGAAGATTTCTTCTTAGACACAGTTTTGTGCTAATGGCCTGACCTCAGCTGGATCAATACCTTTGATGCAGGAGTCAGTGCATCCTGCTGAAAGCAAGTCTTCATAAATTTCACGCACCAAAGGACTGGAAGTGGAATCTCATTGGGAATCTCAGCACCCGTGAGCTCCAGACTGGCTCTGTCTCACGTCTGGCAATACCAACTGAGTTTCTGTACAAAATCTCAGTGTGGGTTATTCCATCTGGGCTTTGCTTGTGGAAGCAGTCTCTCCCCCTCTTGCTGTCTGAACTGTTCAAAGAAAGTTGTTTGCATGGAAGTGAGAATAGCAACACATTTCATAATTTCCATAGGGTGGCAGAAAAATAAAAAGCTTATTGATGAATGCTGAGATCTTTATTAAACATAAGAAATCAATGGCTTGGTTATCACATTTATTTAAGCAGCACTGTCTCTTGATTCGTGGGCAGAACACTCTGGGGAGTCAAAACCCACTCGTTGTATGGCTTAGAGTGATCTTCACTAGATAAGCTGCTTAGGCTTTCATTGCAGTTTAATGTGCTGAAGGACAAGGCAGTTGTCAATGATAGATTGCTTTGTTTCTCCTGTGGTACCATCGCCCAGGTGTAAGGAAACATGTTCCAGTGTATGTGGTTCCTCTGGCAGTGAGGAATCATTTGCATTCAATAATTACTAAACCTGTTGATCCTCTGCATTCCTGTCAGACCTGACTCAGTGCTGCATCACCTGAGGATCATCACCTGAGGACTGTCATTGCTGAAGTTGGACTCTCGAGTTCTGAGATGAGGCTGCAGAGCCCAGAGAAGCCCAGAGGAGGACAGAAGGCCAGGTGGTGTTGGGGTCCATGCAGCCAGCAGGGACAGTGGCTTCTCTTGATGAGGATGGCCTTTTCCCCAACAACAGCACATTCACAAACTACCACTCTCTGATACCAGATGTTTGTCATTCATGTAGGACAGTCATGCAGTGTCCTTTGTTTTCTAGCAGTCTGCAAAGTCATGTTTCCTTTGAAGTCTGCTACTATGCAATATGTCCAATTGATCAACCTCAAGACCTTCCAAAGAATTGGAAAACTGGTTGGTGTTGAAGTCCACTCAAGGTAAATTTAGGATCAACCTTTCATTTGTGAGCTTGGAAATCTGCTGCTGACTCCAACAGGCATGAGGAGAACAGCAATTGCTTTTTCATTTTTGTTTTGCCTGCTCAGAGGCTCCATGACTGGCCACAAGACCCCTGATCATGAAACTTGGGAACCTTCAACTTTTTAAGTACTGCTCATAGCCATTAAAAACTGAATTTCATATAAAGGCAAATTGAGGGAGAAATAAGTAAATTCTGGGATCTAATATTTTAGATTTATGGTAGCCATAGGTTGTAAACATATAGTTTAAAGACAGAAGGAGCCTTTGCAAATTTGACTTTGCATAAAACAATGCAAGCGTTATACAGTCACACCTTCAGGTGAGTGAGACTGTGGGGTTTTCAGATTTCAGGGGGTAGAGAATCTGCCATATCCTGAGGTGAACTCTCCAGCATTAAAAATATGCAGCTTATCTGTAGTCAGAACTTGTCCACCTCGAGCTACCAGCCTGTGAAGTGTTATGTACTTGTATGTTAAATTAAAAAGCCCTCTGCCCTTATACATAATATTTCCCCGAATTTCTATTTGGAGCTATTTCCACTCACTGCTTTTACATTTCATTACTACTCTGCTGCAAGAGTTCAAAATTTTCCAGTGGAAGTCACATGTGGTTCCAGGGGATGATGCTGTCCTAGGCCAGGCTATTTACAGTGCAACACAGGGTAAAGGGAAATGCAAGCATAACTCCCATCCACAGTGAATGACAGGTTTAACAATTCCCTCTCTCCCTCCTCCCACCAACCCCTGAGTATGGATTTTATCCTTGTCTTTTCACCAGGGGCCTATATCCTAGCAGTTTACCATTCTCTGATATTGACATTTCAAGTTTTAATGAGCACAAGCAAAGGAGGATGCTTAGAAACAATACATAAAGTACAACAAATACAGGATAAGCAGTTTGAGATTAGATTTTAATGCCATCTTAATGACAACACCAGGATCTACTTATTACTCTGCATAACTATGTCATTAACACAGATGCCAGAATACTGCAAAGAATATGAACTATTGGGTTTTCCATTTTGGAAGTGGGATTTTGGGAGCAATCAGGACAAAGGGAAAGGAAGGGGTAACAGACAGCACAGTGTCAGGACATATCTCAGTAACATATTCAGTCTGCTCAAACAGCTTGATGACATGGTCAAAGTGCCCTCACTTGCATTAGTTTCACAGAATTTCTCTTGTTCCCAACAGACTAGAGAATTATAATGGCAATATTGCCATTGTTTTTTAAGGATTTTTTTAAACTCACCTTTTAGCTCCATTTACTCCCAGCTATGACAGGTGTATTATTAACACACACAATCAGGCTTCACAAATTATGTTTGTGGGTTTTGGAGAGAGGATTAGTTAAACAAAATGTGTGAATCCTGATTGGCTAAAACCAAAAGTGAAAGCTTTAAATTGCTTTGCAGTCCTCAAAGAAGGTGAAGTCAGCTTCAACTTGCCTTTCAGAAATCACCAACCAAGATGCAGAAGGGAAAGGCAGTCAAAATTGGACATGGAACCTCAAGCCCAATCCCTTTGCAATGTAGAAGAAAAACAGCAACATTGAACCTGAAGAGCTTGACATGGGGCATGAGAAATTTGTCCCTCTTAGTACCTGTGTAAGATGATGCTCTGGAAGGATTTTGTGTATTACACTCAATCCTCTAAAAAGACCACAGTTACTAGAATTTCTCACACATGCCCAAAACCAGGGTGATAATCTTGTCTTTACTTAGGCCCCACTGCTCATACTGACTTTAACCTCATGTCCTGTACCAGGCAAGCTTTAGGAAGGTCCAATGCCTGCACATATTGAATGGAGTGATAGAAATGGGGAAATAGCAGAAATAGTGGGGAAATAAGACCTGTATGAGTCTGGAGAATGCACCAATGACAGGAACAGGAGTGAGACCACAGTCATTCAACATCTTCAGTGTTGCCACCTTGATACAGCCTCTGCTTGAGCTGGTATCAGCTGCAGGAGCTACTTCACACACTGTCCCAAATCTTCTCTGAAAAAAAAACCTGAATGGGAAAAGTCTTGAAGTTCATTGTCCTTCTCTTTCATCTCCAGTTCTCCATGCTGCCACAGAAAGATCCAACTGAGCAAGGCACCGCAGTCCTTTTACTCCTTTCTTTCCCATGTCACACGTCCTAGAAATAATCAGCTGCAGAAAAACCGAATGACCTGGTGTGATGTAATTGTGTGCCCATTACTGTCATGCACTCATTTATCTGTGTGTGATAGCCCACTGATATAATGAATGTGGTTACCATGACACCAAAAAGTCACAGCTGGTTTGAAAAATTCACAGAGGTCAGGGGCAGAGCAATGTAAAAATCAGTTTGTGTTAAGCATATCTGGAGTTGAGCTTCTGTCACCCAGAAAAAATTCAGCATTGATTCAGATCTCCTTGTGCTGATCTTTGCTATAAGGAGAAGAAAATGACAGGACACTGAACAAGAGAATTAATGGCCTGTGTACCAATGCCTCTGCCTTTCTCCCTTTTTCTCTGAATGCTGTAAGAACATGCTCAGCTCCCACCAGGCCTGACTCAGCCCTTCCTTCCAGGAAAGACACAAAACTGCATCTTTCTGTGTGTTGGTCAAAGGAGACCTAGGAAACAAAGGAGACAGAGGGCAAAGAAAAGGATTTATAAGGGAATGAGAGGCTTTTGATGATGAGAAAATAATGAAACATAAATGTCAGAGGGTGTAGCCACAGAGAAAACGCCCACAAAGAGCAAAGTTAAAGAGAGGTGGGAGGAAAACATTGATGATAGGGGGAAGAAAGAGCAAAATGAAGCAGAAAGGAGTCTCAGCAAATTTCCATAATGTAACACTGATGAAGCCTTTTATGATTATGACAGGGATTCTCAGAATGTTCCCTTGCAGGAAGTTTGCATACTCATACTTTAATAGCTCTGAACACTTTCCCAGACTCAGTAAAAGTGGAAACTTCTTCTGCTAGTGCTGCCTGCTCTAAATCTGGGCTACCCCTGTGCATCACCAAGCTCCAAGGAGCTGTATCTCTGAGGTCTGCTCTGGATGGGCTAGCACATCAAGCCCAGGTCCGTGATGCCTCCAGAGAGTGTGACAGCCCTGACTGTACTCTGCAGAGCCAGCTGATGCTGCTCTTCAGGAGGAATACACTATATCCTGCCAAAGGATTGGAGACACTGTTTGCACAACATCTTGTGGGACGTGAATACAGGTTGTTTTTTATCCAGAGCCAGACAGAAGCCTGAGCTGATTCAACCTCTGTGTTTCATGCAAAATACCAGGAAAAAGGATGAGATTGTGGGCTACCTGAAGCAAAGCCAAATTCACTAGTATGACCTTAAAAGCTTCCAGAAATCTCAGCTTGCATTTACTTCCAGTCCAGACTCAAGCCTCAACACAGTGTACAAACAAAGAGTACAGATTATTGCTATTTACATACCACTTGTTTACCTGACTCTATCCTTTCAGACTTGCTTATTTTCTCAGACTGCATGATTGTCTGCAACATTTCTTGAGATAAATCTATGCCACTATAAATACAAAAAAATATAAAATATTCCAGATGTCCCTGGATGAGTTTTTGAAAGGTGTAGACCACTGTTCAATACTTAAGGAAAAAAAAAAAAAAGACTGCCAGCAGAGAAATCACCTTACAGAAGAGAGGAAGCTTTTGAGCTCCATAGAATGCATAGAATGATTTCACCAGACCTTTCTGTCTGAAACACATTTTGCTTGTGCAGATGATTTGCACAGGATAAATCCATCACAGTCACTTCAAGAGGACTGACACCAGTGGTTTAGTCTTTCCAAATCCTACGAAGTGATAAGAAATAGTCTCTGATCCCTTCAGGGCCTCTGCTGCAGACTTCAGGGGGAGGACTCTCCAGTGGATTCCCCTCAAAATTGCATGAGCAGTAGTTGTATCCCCAGTCCAGGTTCACCAGCTCCCCAAAGGCTGCTGGAAGGGACCGTAGATGGTTGTTTCCTAACCAAAGTGTGTGCAGATTCCTTAGAAGGCAGACATCCTCAGGAAGGCTCTCCAGTGAGTTAAATAGCAATAGCAATGTTTCCAGTTTCTCCAGATGCCGAATGCTGGAGGGGATGGTATCTATTTTGTTGTCACTCACATCCAGAAAGGTGAGGCTCCTCAGCTGGCAGAGCGGTGCAGGTAACTCAGTGAGGCTGTTGTTAGCAAGGTGGAGGCTCTGCAGCCTTTGGAGTGCCCCCATCTCTGCAGGCAGCGAGCTCAGGCTGTTGTTGCTCAGAGTGAGCCTCTCCAAGCGGCTCAAAGTGCCAATTTCAGCAGGGATTTTCTTCAAGTTGTTGGAGTCCACATAGAGGCAGGTGAGATTCCTCAGGCGGCCGATCTCCTGGGGAAGCAGCTCCATCCTGTACCTCAGGCAGCTCTCTCGTTCTGGGCTCATCTCCAGCACCTGCAGCTGCTCCAAGCCAAAGACCTGTATGGGAACTGACAGCAGCTCTCTGCCGGAGATCTTGAGTTTCTTCTTCCCTTCATATTTTGGATCATGCTCTGTAAGGTACCTCCAGAGTGGATCAGGACCTGGACAGGCACATCTGGGAGAGGTGACTGCATCCATATCCCACCAGAACAGTGGCTGGTTGAACGGAGACTGTCAGTCACAATTACTTACATGCCCCACAGGCAGCCTCTGAGGTTTCTGGTGGATCATGGTTCTCTGTGAGCTTTGTGCTCCGCTGGGCATGTTACCAACACACAGAGTGTTTGAGTTGCTCAGATACATCCCACTGAGTAAACATTTGGTATTCTCACATGATCAGGTGTTTCCCCTCCTGCTCTGCAGAGCACACAAACCCAGCTCCTGGGCTGTGAGTGGCCTCTCACAGCTGCAACCCGTGGTCAGACAGGGAAAACTGCCTCTGCTTTTCAGCAGGTGTGTTCAAATCTCTGTTTGTGTGTAGCTCTCACCTGGAAGCATCAAGGGTGCCTTTGCCTGAAGAATTCACATTGCCTGAGACTGCAATGGAAGCAGCAAGGCAGAGTAGATAAGGCACATGGTAAATGGGACAAGAAGAAGACAGAGTAACAGCTGGTGGCCTGGGAACTGTGAACCATTAATGTATCTTGTCCTCAGGTCAGTTTGTGCCTTTAACATTCAGCAAACACAATAAAGGATCAGTTTTGAAATCTGGATGTCCTCCTCCCTCCTGCTAAGTGTGTAAACCCCTACACCATGGAAATACCATTTTTCTTGTGTTGCACTTGCTCTGGCATATTTAAAAGCAAATTTTTATTCCTTGCTGTCAAAGGTTTTGTAGATGTGTAAAATGCTGGGTTTATCCCAAACCACTTAGCACAGCATGTGATGTTGAGAGCAAGGCATTTTTCTGGAAGGAAAAAATTGTGGGTTTGAAGCCTCAGGCTGAGAAAGCCGCCCTCTTTTACTTCATCCTCTAATCTTTAAGCCTTTCAGCTAAAAAACTGCTTAGGACAGCCATTTCAGATGCTTCTCAAGGAGAGAAGTCTCCTTGAGATGGAGACCCACAGGCCATTACAGGTAGAAGACAATGTGTTAGAGGTGTAGTCTAAGCAGGTCTACTAGGTCAGGTCTTGTGAAGATCAGTTCTTGCATGTCAGCTTTGCTTTCCCAGCCTCCTCAGTTCTGATCATCTCAGGCCAGGATGTTCCTGAATTTGCTGGAACCCATGTTCCAGCAGCAGGTGTGTGGCTGCGCAGGTGAGTGGTAGTAGCTGTCTATTCAGACAATGCTGGCAAGAGGATTTGTGGATTTTTGTTCAGCTCTCCCTTTTACTTTCTAGATTCTAGTGCTTTTTAATTGGTTTTCACCCTGAAATACACATTTTAAGGCCTGGCATATACCAGCTGTTACCCTTGACTTGGATGCAGAGTGCAAATATCATAATCATTTTGAAATCAAGCCCTGGATTTCTTCCAGGTAAATTTTCAGCATCTGTAAGAGAAAGCAGTATCACTTGCCTGTGAGGCTGCTTAGGTATTTTAGGCTCCTGGGACAGAATCACAGAATTCTTTGGGATGGAAGGGACTTTAAATACAATCTAGTTCCAACCCCTTTGCCATGGGTAGGGATACCATCCACTAGACCAGGTTGCTCAGGTCCCCATCCAGCCTGGCATTGAAACCTTCCAGGAATGGCTTTTACATGAAAAAAATTCAGCAGAACTTGAGAGAGTCTAATAATTTTTAAGCATGAATGGGTACAATAACTTAGAAATATCTGTACATCAGACACAAATGCAGCAGCCAAGGAAAAGTGAGATTTTCACTTGCAGAAGAAGGTTGCTTTCCAACAGACCTCACAAATAACTGTAAAAATGAGACTCAGCTCCCATCAAAAAGGTGCTGAAGAAGTTATTGCACTGACAATAATTTCAGAGTTGGGTGAAAACCATCCCCCACATTGCTAAGGGGAAAAATGTGTCTCTAAGAACACATTGTCAAATACATCTGTCCTGTGAAATAAACCAAATTGCTGTATGTGCTGCCTTCTGTTTGAACATGCTTTTCTCTTTAAATCGAAACCTGAGCCTTTCAGACAGGATGCCATGCAGAGACAAAGGTATTGTCAGAAAGAAGTTTCTGAGGGTTTTGGCAACATTCTCTCTCTGCACTTTTTCAAACCTGGAGTTTGACCCTGTGCTTTCCTTTACGAAGGTGGCAGGTTCTTCTTTTCTCCTTGCAGGACATCCATCTTCCTGATGCTGATAGGAATGTTGGGAGTATGATTAATGTTCTTAATTGTCCCTTTATGCTTTCTACATAGAGCTCATGTCACAAAATGTAAAGTACCAAGAAAGAGCCTGCATTTTCAACACATAATCCCCTAGAGACCCAGCAAGATGGTCTCATTCTCAGCTCAGACAAACTTCAGCAAAGTTGCCAGCATCAATATTGTGGAGCCAAGTCCTGCAAGGTATTCAGATGTTAACCCTTACAACAAAAATCTGCTTTGTAAAGCAACTACCAAAAGCAGTCTCCTCTTCATCACATCTTCATACTTTTCTAAGCAGTTTTTCCCATTTCACAAGTCAGAAGACAAGTATCTACTATGTATGTGACTTCCAGGTTTAAACCAAATTAACAAAATTAAGTAGTTTTTTTCTTGATTCAGCTTCGCCATTTACAAAGGATTTGAAAGAAAAATCCAAACCCTGATGGATACATATCGCCCTAAAGGCCTCAGCTACCAAATTTAGTATGTAGGAGGCAACTTGGTGGCTGATGAAGAGACTCTTCCTCCAGCAGTTCTGCAGAAGTAACAGCAAGGAGGACTCCTGGTGGTCTCTGGTGGATGCTCACCCCTGCACAGGGCAGCAGACTGGGGCAGGAGCCTGCCTTCAACCCCAGACTGGCTTCATCCTTATGCTGCTCTTCCTGCCATGCAGGAGAAGCCACCTTAACCCTCATCAGTACTGGGCTCCAGCTCACAGAGGCTGAAAGTAGATTTATTTTCAGTCTGTATTGTAACTGTTGAGTGAGTGCAGCAATTTTAAGTTTCCCTTGCCCAAGGACAGTACAAGTTCCTGCCATAACCTTGCCCCTCTCCCTGTGAGAAGCCTGGCTGCTGGTCACAGAGCACCCGACCTGCCATCACCTGTAACATGAATATTCCCACACCAGCTCAGGGGGGATGTGAGTTACTGAGGGTGGAAGATAAAGACAGCTCCCAGATGATCTCTTTTCCATGGAGATGTAGTTAATGTAGGCAACACGGCTCTGAGTGCTGCAGCTGAATACTTTAGGATAAGCTGAATGGATCTCCAGGTTCTACAGCTCTCATTGGAGCCACCAAAGTGCAAATGCCACAGGCTTGACTCCTTGAAGTCAAGGAGCTTTGATAATCCTTGTGGGTTCCTTCCAGCTATGGATATTCTATGGTTCCATGTTCTGTGACTCTGAATCTCAGTGAGAGACTGAGCATGGGATTGAGGTACCCAAACACAGACATTTTACATTATTCGATGTGCTCTCCCCTGGGGTCACCCACTGAAGCTCTGGAAAGGCTCCCTTAGGTCCTGCATCATACCTGCCAGTCCCTGTCAGTGTCTCTGGCCCTGTATATTGTGGATGGTGACACCCAACCATTCCTAGGCAACAAGTCCTGCTCCAGAAGCTGTCAAATGCAATCTTTAACAGGGCAGAGCACGGGTAGTTTCCACATTAAAAGGCTGATCAAACAGAAGACTCTATTTTAGTTTTGGGGTTTTTTAAAATACAATTTTTAAACTATTTTTTTTAATAATTGCTCAGAATGTAAAATTTGTGTTTGTCTCCTAACCAGTTCTGTGGTCAGAGCACAGAGTTTGGGCTTAGCTGCCGCAGGATTTTTATTGTCTCTAAGGAAAGAGAAAAAAGCCCACAGGCATGTGATACCGCTTCCAAAAAGCAGCTAATTCAAAACTGTTTAGAAATTGTTAAATAATTTAACACAAAAAAATATATTTTCCCCAAATGATCCTGTTGCTTAGTTCTGTCTTTGTAATTTGTTTATTTGACAGGCAAAAAACTGAATGAAATAATGGTCTGTTTGCTATAATTACTGTAATTTACACATGATTTTAAAAAAGGAAAAAAAAAAAGAGCAACTGACAGTGGTGCCATAAATCCCATGTGTTCCTTTTAAAAATCTGAATAATATATTGTCTGGCTCGCTAATGCAATTTTAGCAGTACATTGCCACAGGGCCAAAACAAAATCCAACAAAAAATCAGTCTATTCCCAGGTTTAAACCTCAGACTCAGTGAACAGACTGTATGGTGATTTACCACACACTTGGTTGCAGAGACAGGAACACTGAAATGCCAAAGCTACAACTTTCCCTTACTCAGGGATTGTTAGGAGAGAGCCACCAGTACTGTCCCTGTCCTGCCTGCCACCTCCTGGCTGTGTGTTCTGGACACAGCTGGACAGACAATACACACACGGTCATCTGCTCAGGCACAGAGGCACCTGCATTTACTGGAGAGCAGCTTCTGACCATGCCCAGGGCTGTAATTGTAGGTTTACTGCCTTCCCAGATGGCAGACCTACTTTGGAAAGTAATCTGAGGCCACCTTTACAAAGACTGCAAATACAAACAAACAGACTGAAGCAAAAACTGTGGCAGTTTTTCAATCCTCCAAATACACCCTCCTTTCTTACCTGGTATTGCAGGTGTCCTTTTAGACACATTCCTGTAGGAATTGATTCTGTAAGAGGTGGCAGCTACAGAAACCTCCCTTTGATGACTAAAATCTGGGTGAGTATAAACATGGGTCTTGATCTGGGTCTGCAGCTCATGTACTCTGCTCTCTAAAGACAGATTCTGCCTGGTAAATGTCATTTAACTGGCTGGAGAGAAAACAAGGTTTTAGAAAAAGCAGGGAAATGGCACCCACTGAATTCAGGGCACAGAGACAGCCTAGGGTGTCTCTGGGAACAGACTGAGCAGATAGCCATATGCTAGGGAATATGTTGAAGCAAAGGGAATTAGGCTGTGTCCCCTTTTGCAGGTGGAAAATGCTCAGAGATGTAGTCTGTGTCTAGCTCATGCAGATTTTTCAATTGCTATTAAAGATGCAAGTGTTTCCCTTGTGTTCCTAATACAGACTCTTGGAAATGGCTCCCACAGACATTCAAATGAAACAGGTTATCAAAAAAAACCCCTTTATCTCCTTCAACTGGATGCCACTGCACCATCTCATCTACTGTGGATTGCACTAGATGACCCTTAGAGTTCCTTTCTAACCCAAATTATTCTATAACCTCACAGGAGTTAAAGACCCTGAAATTTGTTTAACAGAACATCATTATGTAGATTCCTTTCTCATGGTGCACTAGAATATACTGAATTCTATGCAATGCATGGCACATCAGACACACATACATGATGAGAGCCTGTAGACATGAAGGAGTCATCATCATGACAGGAATTGTCACATTTGCATGGTCCAGTTGACATGTTTGACCTCCATAACACGTTCATTACCACCACATTTACCCAAAACAATGTATTTTCCCATGTTAGGAGGTGCTCTCAAATAGGGACCCTATTCTGCCTCACCACTGGAGGGATGAAATCTCAGCTTGGACTAAGAAAAATGCTTCTGTTAAATATGTGATCAACATGTTTGCTTCATACTAAAATCCAGCAAGCTAACCCAAGATTCAGTACACTAACACATATACCATTGAAAGTTACTTAAAAGTGGCAAGCTTTTCACTTCATGGTATTTTCACTTTGATTGGTCTTTCCATAGCAAGAAACACACTAAAATCAAATCAAAGATTTTATTTGCATAGGAAATAGCAAAAATAGCACCATTAAGAGCTACACAGTAAAGACTTTGTTTAACCCTGGCATTTATACTTGTTATTTAATTTCATTTTTCAGTAAAGTGGAGGCAAATTTTATCTGCTACTGGGTGAGAAAAGACTCCAAGACTGGCAAAAGCTTATCTCTGCACTTTAGCCTCAGGGTATGATTCTGGGCTGGTTATCAACAGCTGTGGCTTCTGCTTAGGCTGGCCAGTTTGGAAGCACCATGCCATATGGAGAATGTGTTAGCAGGGCAGGGTGCCTCTTTTCTGTCTCCAGAAGAGCAGACCAGATTCCCAAACACATTCAGCACTTAGTGCCTGTGTCAGGTCCATTACTCCCATCTCTCACTACAAAATGCTTTGTGCAGAAGAGGTTTGAAAACGCAGCTAGCTGCTTTGCTGGCTGGCACATATGCGAGGCCTGATCACTTCTCAGATCTGCACTTAGTGGGTGGGCATGGCTTGGTCAGAGGGTTGAGCTCACAAATGACCTGTTGTGAAGGTCTTTTCAGACTCCATCCTGTTTTTACTTTGTCTTTGCATTCTCAGGTTGATTTTGGTAATTAGCTGATAGGGAGAAATGGCCACAGTCTGGCTTGTTGCTTTTACCCTTAAAGACAATTTCCACCATGTTTATGAACATCTCTTTGCTCTGATCCTTTCATCAAAGATCAACATCCTCCTAGACCAGGCTGCACAATGCACCAGCCCTCTAAGTAACACAGCTTGCCAAGTTATTGTCATAATGGATCAACCAAAACAGTGAATGGGGTCACAGCTGGCTTCTCGAGATTTTAATACCAGGGGGCTTTCTATGCTGCTCCGGCTGATTTTTGGGTGAAGCAGTGGTAGGGAGCTGTCCATGTGCTGACATTGCACAAGGGATTTGGCATCCCTGACCTGACAGAGGATAACCTTGCATTTGCATCTCCCTGACAGAGGTAAGTAAGCTCAAGTTCTTGGGAAAAAACTCTCCAGTACAGAGAGGTTTAGATCTTCTGTGTCGTCCCTTCAGGCCTTTACTATGAAATCCCACATGACTCCATGAAAAAGTAGCTCCTATAGAATACTGATTCATTTATCAGCAGAAGAACAGTATATTTAACAGGGATCTTCTGGAAAGCACACGCTAGCTGTTCAAAATTGTCCATTGGAGAATTGATGTACAGGAGACCCTTTTCCAGCTTTGGTATGACTTTATCTTCTCCCTGCCATGTGGATGACAAATAGCACCAACAATCCTGTGCCTGTGTGTCACAGTTAATGCTTCAGGCTGCAGGATTTGATTTGAGCTGAAAGGATGAGGGATAAAGCTTTGGAAAAAATTAATCAGATAACAGATTAAAAATTTGGCATTGGAATGGTTTTGCATAAACAGTCACACAACACATTGTTATTATATGCTTTTCAAAAGAGGAAAAAACCCACTTATTTTTAGCATTTTAATATGCCCTGATGTTAGAGAAAACAAACAAAAAAATAAGTTCACATATCACATCAAAGATAATAATAATAATAATAATTATAATTCATAAAAATAATCTGACCGACCGGCAGCATTTGTTGGCTTTAAAAGGCCTCCTGCGAAAGAAACGCAGCTGAAGACATTGGAGAGCTCTTGGCAGGTGTAAGGAATTCAAGTTTTCAAAACAAGTCTGGGGGTGCTCCCTGCACGCTATGGCCCTTTGACATTGGAGGGCCGGGCAGCCAGGCTTGCATAGTAAGCGCACTGAGAGGGGTCACACTGTCCATTGGCTCCCGGGGGTCCCTGGGGACCTGCCAGACCCGGCACACCAGCTTCACCTTGAGGGCCAGGAGGTCCTGGCATCCCATCTTTGGCATAACCAGGCTCCCCTGGGAGGCCTGAAAGAGAAGCAAAATGCCCTGGTGAGTGGCACCAGTGACACACCCAGCGTGCAGTACTCAGCAGTGTAACATCACAGGAGATGGCTTTGCTTCCAAACTGGGATTCAGAGAGCAGGTTCCATAGGTTTGGATTTGGCTAGAATGTATCTCAAGGAAACAACCAGAGTGTCTCCTCTGAAATAAAGATTTCCACTCCCTATGGCGACCTTGGGATGCTCAGCTGGCTGCTGTTCTACCTCCATGCTGAAGTCATGGAGCTGCACAAGACAACTCATGACATACAGTCCTCACAGAGAGGAGGTGAGAATGGGAAAGTGGAGGCAAGAGCCAGCCTGGGGAGATAATTCACTGGTGCAGAGCATAGTGGGCAGATTGTTATTTGAAGGCAATGCGAGGCCAGTCTGCCAGATGCAGACAATGGGGTTATGAGGGCTTCCCATAGTTCCTTTCCCAAGAAAGCAGTGAAGGCAAAACTTATCAATGGTGCCTAATTTCAGACTGCAGACAAAGTGTATTTGCTGCTGCTTTGTCAGTAACAGTAAAGCAGAAGCTGTATCCCCAAGGCACAGGTGTTCAATACGACCTTTTATAACATCTGAAGCTGCCTGAACCTCTGGGTTCAGCTTCGTCACAGGAAGACTCTGCCAAGGACAGAGAAAACACTTCACAGTGCATCTAATAATTAAAACTTCACTTTGGATTTGACCCAAAGGTCAGTTAACTTAGCTGTAACTGAGATGGTTCATTGTACTCATTCATCAGGCTGAGGAAATAAAGGTGGCCAGATATGATGTTAGTGATACAGTTCTTCCCTTTGAGCCACATCCTTCAGAAATCGTGTATGTTGTTTTTATGTCATCCTGATCACCTCTTTAGTACAGCAGGACCTATGTCCTTAGTGGTTCTAAGTGATGTGTTTTGTGGGGTGTTCTGAATAACACACCTGGAATTCCTGGGGGACCCATTTCCCCTCGTTGACCAATGCCAGTGTCTCCTTTCTCACCCCTTGCTCCTCTTTCTCCTGTAGAGAGGGAAAGAAAAAATATGACCTGATGAGCATGGTCTACAGAACTAAGCACTAGTATAGGTCTTCCATCCACACTGAAGCCAATATATTTGGTAAAAACAGTTCCTAATTGTGGCCAATCCTCTGAGAGAGGACATTAAGTAGGAATGAAGACTTGCCCCACTCTAGTTCTGGCCAGAGGTGCAACACACCAGCAACTGCTGGTCATAGTTAACAACTCTTATTTAACAGACTGAGGTTGCTTCCAACACCTGCATTTTGAGGACAATATATAAACTACTAAAGGGAAAGGTGGATGCCAAAGTCGAGTGGACACATCCTTTTATTGGACTGCCCCAACACACCAAGTTTCACTTACCTTTGGGACCAATTGGTCCAGGTGGCCCTTCAGACCCAGTCTGTCCAGGCCGGCCAGGCTCTCCCGGAGGGCCGGTTCTTCCTGGGAGTCCTTCCTTCCCAGGGGGACCAGGAGGTCCTGGTCTGCCATGGGATGCTTTTACCTGTGCAGGCTGTATCTGAGCCAGGATGTAGGGTAACTTTGCTGAGAAGAGAGGGAAATGGGATTGTTAGACTAGAAGGACTATGCTCCAAGAGATGGAAAAACAGAACCAGGGGCCCAGTAAAGTCCCAAATACTGTCACAGATCAATTTTCCAGGGCCACCCATTTTCTGTCTCCCCATAATCTATGATTTTGATTCCCTGATCCTCTCTAAATTGTTTAAATCTCATTTCTTAGTAGCCTAAAATTTCCCGTAAATTCCATACTTTATCATAAACCTTTCTGTCATCCTCTGCTCCTTGTCCTCCAAGAATCTGAAATGTCCCTTCCTTTAGTTGTGCAGATGGTGAATCCCTGTTAAACTGGGACAACTGCTGCTCTGAAAAGGAGAGCCTTTTCCTACTGCTTCTGTGATGCAGAGATGCTACATGGCTGGTCTGCAGGGAGAAAGCTTTTCTTGTTCCAGGCTGTTCCATGCAGGCACACACTGCCTGGCATTTCAGTGCTAAGACTCTGAACAATCATGCTGGTTTTTGGCTGGGGTGGAGTTAATTTTCTTTATGGTGGTTGGTAGGGGGCTATGTTTTGGATTTGTCTTGGTAATACAGAGATGTTTTTGTTATTGCTGAGTAGGGCCCAGACAGAGCCAAGGCCTTTTCTGCTTTTCATACGGCCACATTGGGGAGGAAATTGGGGGTGCAGGGGAGGTTCAGAAGAGACACAGCCAGAACAGGTGACCCAAACTGACCAGAGGGATATTCCAGACCATGTGACATCATGCTCAGTGTATAAAGTGAGGGGAGGAAGGAGGGGACATTTGCAGTGATGGTGTTTGTCTTCCCAAGTACCCATTACCTGTGATAGCGCCCTGCTCTCCTGGAGATGGCAGAACACCTGTCTGCCCATGGGAAGCAGGGAGTTAATTGCTTGCTTTGTTTTGCTTCTGGGTGCAGTTTTTGCTTTCCCTATTAAACTGTCTTTATCTCAACCAATGAGTTTTACAGCTTTTACTCTTCTGATTCTCTCCCTGATCTTGCTGGTGGGGGAGTGAAGTGAGAAGTGCATGGGCCTTGGCTGCTGGCTGGGGTTACACCATGACAGCAACATTGAGAGCTCATAAAACACTCAGCATCACATAAACATTCTACAGAATAGAGGGAGAAGATTGTTCTGCCTTCTCTTCATTGATCTTAAATGCTTTCAGATTGGTGTGTAAAGAAAATCTGTGAAATAATCACCCCATTTCCTTGTGATCTTTAGCACGGAACAAAATGCCTGCAGCTGTGTGTCAGCTGCATCAAGAGCTGTGTGAGAAGGACTACAGCTCTGCATCTCACTGTCAATGGGATCAGTAGTGGTCTGCAATTCTCATACTTTGAGAGAAACAGCAGATCATATCCCCTCCAGCCTCTCTTCTTTTACTGATGAGTATCAAAAGTCATAGGCAAAAATCATGAACATTTCTTCTCCAGTTGGGACCTCAAAAGAAAGTTTATGATCTACTCTGATTACTTTCTCTGCTATTGTTGGGAAAATCAAAGCCTGGGGAAATGTAAAGCACATTTCACACATCTTCCAAGCAAGCTTGCTGAAATGCTACCTTCCTTAAGGAGGAGAGATTCAGGTTCCAGCACAGCTATGGAAAGCATCTTTCATGCTCTCAGACCCGTCTTCTAGCTTCCTGGTACTAATTACTTACCATCTAGCTGCTTGGATAACTCCTCTTGGATGAGTCTCCTCAAAGTCTCTAGAGATGGGGGTTCTCCCTAAAGAATCAGAATCACAGTGATGAGACTAGATAACCACAGTAAAGGGATCAGATAGTATAGGACAAAGGGGAACAGTTTTAAACTAAAAGAGGAAAGATTTAGATTAGATGTTAGGAAGAAATTCTTTACTGTGAAGGTGGTGAGGCACTGGAATGGGTTGCCCTGAGAAACTGCAGATGCCCCATCCCTGGAAGTGTTCAAGGCAAGTCAGGTGGGCTTTGGAGCAACCTCACCTCATGGGTGGCATCCCTGCCTATGCTGGATGGGCAGTTGGAAGTAGATGATCTTTAAAGTCCCTTCAACCCAAAACACTCTGTGGTTCTATGATGTGCAAACTAAGACCTCCACAAAGGGCTCAGCAGCTGCCATGTCATCACCTAAAGCACACACAGGGCCGCAGGGTCTGCCTAAAAGAGGAATGTAAAGAGACTGAAAACAGTCATAGAATCAGCTGGGATGGAAAAGACCTCTGAGATCATGAAGTCCAGCCTTCAACTGAACACCACTATAGCAAGTAAACCACAGCACTGAGTGACATGTCCAGTCTTTCCATAAATGTCTTCAGGGACAGAGATTCCACCATTTCTGTGGGCAGCCCATTCCAGTATCTAATTATCCCTTCTGTGAAGAAATTCTTCATAGTGTCCAGAATAAACCTCCCTGGCACAGTTTGAGACTATGTCCTCTTGTCCTATCACTAGCTGTGTGGGAGAAGAGCCCGAACCCCATGTGGATAGATTCTCCAATTAGGCAGTTATAGAGCAATAAAATCTCCCCTGAGCCTCCCTTTCTCCAAGCTGAAGAACACCAGCACCCTCAGTCTTCACAGGAGTTGGGCTCCAAAATTTTCACCATCTCTGTTCCCTTCTCTGGAACTACTTCAGAACCTCAATGTCCTTCCTGAACTTAGGGGCCCAGAACTGGACACAGAATATAACATGTGGCCTCCCCAGTGCCCAGCACAGAGGGACAATCACCTCCCTTGTCCTGCTGGCCACACTAGTGCAGATACAGAAGGCCAGGAGGCCACCCTCCTCCTTGCCCACCTGGACATACACCAACTCATATTCGGCCGATGTCGGCCAGCAACCTCAGGGATTTTCCTGCTGGGCACCTTTCCAGCCATTCTCCTCCCAGCCTGGGGCACTGCAGGGCCTTGTTGGGACTCAGAACAGGACAGGGCACAGGGGACACTGCTAGTGACTGCCAACTCATTGCAGCTCCATTCCCAGCCACTCTCTAAACACAGCCATCCTGACAGTTCTTAAGCCAGCCAAGAGTGCCCCTGCCCAAGCCCTGGACTGACGGCTTTTGCAGGACTGTGCTCTGGGAGATGGAGTCAAAGGCTTTGCTCAAGACCTGAGAGACTCCATTTCCCACTTTTCCCTCAGCCTTGAGGAGGGTCACTTTCTCCTCAAAGGACATCACATTGCTCAGGCAGGACCTGCCTTTCCTAAACTCATACTGGCTTTGCTTGGTGCCTTGGTTCTCCTCTCTGGGCCTTGTGATCCCACTCACACGGATCTGCTCCAGAACCATGCTGGGCCTCCAGGTCAGGCTGACAGGCCTGCAGTTCCCCACATCCTCCCTGCAGCCCGTATGAGCATGGGTGTCACATTGCCACCTCCAGCCAAGTGGGACATTATGACTGTCCATGACTGAGAATAAAGGATGGACAGCAGCTTAGTGAGCTCTTCCGCCAGCTCCCTGAGCACACTTGCAGTACTCCCAGCCACGTCCACAGACTTGTCAGTGTCTCAGTGGCTCTGCAGGTCACTAATGACTTCCAACAGGACTGCAGGGGGTCTGGTCTGCTCCTCACCCTTTTCTGCCGGGCTCAGGGGACTGGTTGTCGTCTGGAGAACTGATCTGCCTCTCGAAGACTGAGGCAAAGAAGGCATTCAGTAGCTTTTTCACATCCTTCAGAGCCATATTTTGGCCACACATCCAAATAAAAACAAATTTTCTTTCACCTTCCTTGGCTGTTAAAATCTGTGAAAAACCACTTTTAACAGTTTTTTACAGTAGTGGCCGGATGAAGTGCTAATGGAGCTTTTGCCTTCCTGATCATCTTTCTACATAAGGTGGGAGCCAAGGGGTGGGACACATGGTGGGTTGGGTGGGAAAAGCAGTTTGGCAGAGCACAGGGCTTTGTTGGGGATGTTTATGAGAGGAACACAAAAGGTGGGAAAATGGAGGGCAGAAGATCAATGGGAGAGGAACAAAAATGGGAAAAGTCAAGGGGCAAAGGCCTAAAACAGGCCTTTTGTTACCAATAACATCTCCATGACTTTCAAAGAAAAGGGCTGGCCATGCCCACCACAGCTGTGACCATGGTTGCATCGTGCCCAGAGGCCATTGTGACACAAGGGCCATGCCATGACCTAAAGGCCTCTTGTAGGGCCAAACGTCCTCATGTTGTCACTCTCAGGAGAGCAGCGCTCTGAGGAAGCAGCAGTTCTCTCACGAGGCAGCAGCTCCTCAGCAGGAAGCAGCTCTCCCGGGTGCCCTTGGCCAGTGTTCGTCAGAGCACTGCCAAGATGTCAAAGCGAGATGAGGAAAATGCCCACAGCCAGTCCCGTGAGGGGCAGCCGCTGCTGTCCAAGTGGCGACAGGTGAGGGATGGGAATGGAGGGAAAGGCTGCAGTGGGGCCTGGGGGAGGGCTGGGGGCAGAGAGCGCCAGCCAGGCCTGGCTCCAGGCCTTGCTCTGGGGAGGAGCCGGTGCCAGGATGGCCTGGGTGAAGAATGCCCAAGACACAAGGAGCGCAGCTGGAAACCCAGCCCAGCCTGGCTGTTGTGGCCAGCACTGTCTTTGGGAACAACATGAGGGGAGACAGCATGTCCACACAGCAGCCTCCATCTCTCGCCTCCCGCTGCTTCCCACAGGTGCCGCAGAGACCACCACAGGCAGCAGCGGAGGTCACATGGGTGACTGTCACGCCCCTCCAGTGGGACAGACCACTCCCCAGACAGGACACTTCACAGAGACACAGAGGACATGGAACAAAGGAGGAGAGCCTGGAGGGAGGGCACTCACTGACCCTCAGCGGCACAGTCACACGGCCACCAAGACTGTCCGTCTCAGACTTGCCGCCACTCCACGGACCTCCACTGACAGTGACACCTCCGTGGCAGCTCAGCCCTCAGCTGCCAAGAGCAGCCTCGGCACGGATCAAGCTGCCCCCTCTGCCACCAGCCCCAGCAGCCTCTGGATCTTTTCTCGGAGGCAGAGCACAGTCCACAGGCCACACAGGCAGCAGGCACCAAGACCTAGTGCCACCTTCTCCATGGGGCACTATGGCTGCTTATGGGGCCAGGGAAACTCCTTCCCCGGACAGCTCAGATGAAAGGCTCTGCCGAGGGTCAGCGGCAAGGCAGGGCCAGCGCCTGCCACCCCTGAGACGTGCGGGTGGCATGGCCCTCCGCACAGGGACCCAGCCTGCCTGGAACCACCTGGAGCACACTGAGACGAAGGAGCTCACTGAGGTGCAAAAAGAGCATGGTGGCAAAACCTACAGATACTCATTTAGACGCCTTGCCACATGCCTGCTTGAAGAAAGGTCCACCAAATCCACCAGCACTCGGGAGCTGTCAAGTTTCTGCCAAGAGGCAGATGCAGAGGCCCCGGTAATGAACAGAGCTCCCAGTTTGAACAAAGACTCTGGAAACTCCTCTGAGCTCCTGTCTCCTGCCCTGCTGCCAGAGCAGCAGTGTGTGTGTGACAACTCACAGGGCTGGGAGACTTCTCCAAAAGAGCCAGAGGACAACTGGGATGAAGAAGAACTCCCAGAAACAGAGGCTCCAGGAGACAGGGACAGCCACCCACAGGGTACATCGCTCCCCCCTCTCAAGGAGGAAGAGTCAGAGGCAGGAACTTCAGACCTGGACAAAGATCCCTGGGATGAGGGGCACAATGAGTTTATCCCCGTGTCAGAGACTCAGGAAACTTCATGCTTCTCACTGTTTCCCGTATCTGGAAGGTCCTTTGAGGAGAGGGGAACTCATCAGCTGCCTGAGCAAGCCACATATGATGGCAAGCTGCCATGCACGGGGGCTGATGATAATTTGAAGCATTTTCTGAATATCGAGGAAGAGGAGCTGGAGAAGTTGGAGGACGACATCCTTGCCTCCCTGGATGCAGAAAGCCCCTCAGTCCAGCACAGCCTTTACAGCTGGACCAAAGAATCTACAGGGGAGACCAAAAACTACACACAGCTCGTGCCTCCCGACCTGTTTGAAGAGCTGTGGTCTCTCTTTAACAACCAGGATGCGCCGTCCAGGGACACTCGGCTAGACCAGCTACTGGCAAAGTGGGAGGAAGAAGAGCTCCCTGACAGAGACACTGCCAGAGAGGGGGACAGTGAGGCAGAGAGCGAATTGTCCCTCCCACTGCAAGAGGAGGTAGCAGAGCCAGCAGCTTCTCCCCTGGACATTGATCCCTGTGAGGAGGGGCACAGTGAGCCTTTCCCCATGGCATTGCCAGAAGACTCAAAGATGTCTGCGGTTTGTGCCTCGCCTGCTGATACTGTGGAGGAGGTTGAAGCTGTAGCCTTGGAGGCTGGATGTGCCCAGGCCGCCCCTCTCCAGGAAAAGCCCTGTGGGGCTGGTGTGCTGGCTGGCACTTGCCCGGTGCCTGCCCAGCCCCTGGCACACCAGGTCCCTGCTTCCACTGCTGGCATAACCACAGTCCTGCAGCCCCCGGCCCCACGGCCATGGCGCTCCATGGCCAAGAGGGCCCGGCGGGCTCTGCGCAGGCTGTTCTCCTTCAGCTGCCTCAGGCGGCAGCCAGACGAGTGAGCCCAGTGCCAGCACCAGGCAAATGCCTGAAGATGACTGCTCACCCACCAGCAACACTTTTTCAAAGGTAGGTCCTGCTGCCAGCCCTTATCCCTCACCCCCAAGCCAGCTGCAAGGCTGCAGCAAAACTGGAGAGATCAGGCTGAGGAAGGATGACAGCGCTGCCCTGTAGAATCCCACAGAAGCTGACTCCAGGCCCAGTCTGCAGTGACGGCTGCATTCCTCAGGCTGCATTAGGAGCTGAGGAATGCTCCTTGGGCCTCAGCATTGAAGGCAAAGGAAGGCATGCCCATCGTCCTTTCACATGGAAAATAAGAAGATGCCTCCCTGGTTACATCCAATATGGAATGGAGAAAGGTGCTGGCCCTGGAACGCCAACACCTCCAAGAAACCACTGGCACCCCAAGCACAGAGAAGCTCAGCATGAGGAAAGACTGAGAGGACGCTGCTGGGGCCAAGTGTGTTATACTGTCTTCTGTTCAATCTCTCCCTCACCCCATCTTTTCCCCTTCTTTTTGTCTCGCCCTTGTCTTTCCTATCTCTCTACCCCACATTCATTGTTAAATAAAATCCTCATTGTTAATTTTGGTAGATGGTCTCCTTGGGACCTTAACTGGGGCATCAGCATCTCTCACTAAATGCACCTTAACAGGTTCACGCAGCACTCGAGTTGTGGCCGCACCAGTGCCCACAGCACAGAGGGACAGTCACCACCCTCATCCTGCTGGCCTCACACCAGCCATCCTGCTTGTCCACAATCCCCTGCAGAGCCTTCCTACCTTCCAGCACATCGACAGTCTCACCCACCTTGGTGTCATCACAAATTTACTACTAAGGGTACCCTCGATACCCTTGTCCACATCTGCAGGACAAACACTGGACAGGACTGCACCCAGGGGACACCACTTGTGACGGGATGCCAATTCAATGTGGCACCATTCCCCACTACTCTTAGGACCTGGCCATCCTGACAGCTCTTAAGCCAGCCAAGAGTGCCCCTGCCCAAGCCCTGGACTGACGGCTTTTGCAGGACTGTCCTGTGGGAGATGGAGTCAAAAGCTTTGCTCAAGTCCAGAGAGACTCCATGCCCCGCTTTCGCTCAGCCTCAAGGCAGGTCACTTTCTCCTCAAAGGACATCATGTTGCTCAGGTAGGACCTGCCTTTCCTGAACTCACACTGGCTCTGCTTGGTGCCTTGGTTGTCCTCTCTGGGCTGTGTGATCCCCCTCATGATGATCTGTACCAGAACCATGCTGGGTCTCAAGGTCAGGATGACAGGCCTGCTGTTCCCCACATTCTCCTGCGGCCTTTCTTGGCAATACAATTGGCACCACCAGCCATGTGGTACCTCCCCAAGAGTTCAGGACTAATAGTAAAGGATGGAAAGCAGCTTAGTGAGCTCTTTTGCCAGCTCTCTGAGCACCCTTGGAGGTCTCCCAGCCAGCTCCACAGACTTGTCAGTGTCTCAGTGGCTCTGCAGATCACTAATGATTTTCTCCAGGACTACAGGAGGTGTGCTCTGCTCCTGGTCAGTGTCTGCCAGCTCACGGGACTGCCTGTCCTCTGGAGAATGGATCTGTCTGTTGAAGACTGAGGCAAAGAAGGCATTCAGTAGCTTAGCCTTCTCCTCATGCTTCATAACCATATGCCCACTGCATATTCAATAAAGAATGAAGATTTTCCTTGGCCCTCCTTTGTTGTTAATCTTTGTAAATGAACATTTTGAATTGTTTTTTACAGTAGTGGCCAGATGAAGTGCTAACGGAGCTTTTGCCTTCCTGATCATCTTTCTACATGGGAGCTATGGGGTGGGACACATGGTGGGTTGGGTGGGAAAAGCAGTTTGGCAGAGCAAAGGGCTTCTTTGGGCATGTTCAGGAGAGGAACACACAAGGTGGGAAAAGGGAGAGCAGCAGATCATTGGGAGAAGAAGAAGCATAGGAAAAGTCAAGGGGCAAAGGCCTAAAGCAGGCCTTTGTGATCATGGACGCCATGTCTCTCCATGACAAGAGCTGGCCGTGCCCACCAGGCCTTTGTGACTGCAGTTACATCGTGCCCAGAGTCCATTGTGACACAGAGCCCATGCTGTGACACAGAGGTCTCTTGTAGGGCCAAATCCCCTCGTGTTGTCACTCAGGAGAGCAGCGGTCTGAGGAAGTAGCAGTTCTCTCACGAGGCAGCAGCTCCTCAGCAGGAAGCAGCTCTCCCGGGTGCCCTTGGCCAGTGTTCGTCAGAGCACTGCCAAGATGTCAAAGCGACATGAGGAAAATGCCCACAGCCAGTCCCGTGAGGGGCAGCCGCTACTGTCTAAGCAGAGACAGGTGAGGAATGGGAATGGAGGGAAAGGCTGAAGTGGGGCCTCGGGGAGAGCTGGGGGCAGAGACCACCAGCCAGGCCTGGCTCCAGGCCTTGCTCTGGGGAGGAGCCGGTGCCAGGATGGCCTGAGTGAAGGAATGCCCCAGAGACAAGGACTGCAGCTCGAAACCCAGCCCAGCCTGGCTGTTGTGGCCAGCACTGTCTTTGGGAACAACATGATGGGAGACAGCATGTGCACACAGCCGCTTCCATCTCTCACCTCCCGCTGCTTCCCACAGGTGCCGCAGAGACCACCACAGGCAGCAGCGGAGGTCACATGGGTGACCGTCACGCCCCTCCAGTGGGACAGACTGCTCCCCAGACAGGACACTTCACGGAGACACAGAGGATATGGAACAAAGGAGGAGAGCCTGGAGGGAGGGCACTCACTGCCCCTCAGCGGCACAGTCACACGGCCACCAAGATTGTCCGTCTCAGACTTGCCGCCACTCCACGGCCCTCCACTGACAGTGACACCTCCGTGGCAGCTCAGCCCTCAGCTGCCAAGAGCAGCCTCGGCACGGATCAAGCTGCCCCCTCTGCCACTAGACCCAGCAGCCTCTGGGTCTTTTCTCGGAGGCAGAGCATGGTCCGCAGGCCACACAGGCAGCAGGCACCAAGACCTAGTGCCACCTTCTCCATGGGGCACTATGGCTGCTTATGGGGCCAGGGAAACTCCTTCCCCGGACAGCTCAGATGAAAGGCTCTGGCAAGGGTCAGCGGCAAGGCAGGGCCAGCGCCTGCCACCCCTGAGACGTGCGGGTGGCTTGCCGCTCCGCACAGGGACCCAGCCTGCCTGGAACCACCTGGAGCACACTGAGACAAAGGAGCTCGTTGAGGTGCAGGAAGAGCATGGTGGCAAAACCTACAGGCACTCATTTAGACGCCTTGCCCCATGCCTGCTTGAAGAAAGGTCCACCAAGTCCACCAGCACTCAGGAGCAGTCAAGCCTCTGCCAAGAGGCAGATGCAGAGGCCCAGGTGAACAACGGCTCCACCACAGACTCTGGAAACTCCTCTGAGCTCCTGTCTCCTGCCCCGCTGCCAGAGCAGCAGTCTGTGTCTGACAACCCACAGGGGTGGGAGACTTCTCCAAAAGAGCCAGAGGACAACTGGGATGAAGAAGAACTCCCAGAAACAGAGGCTCCAGGAGACAGGGACAGCCACCCACAGAGTACATCGCTTCCCCCTCTCAAGGAGGAAGAGTCAGAGGCAGGAACTTCAGACCTGGAGAATGATCCCTGGGATGAGGGGCACAATGAGTTTTTCCCCATGTCAGAGCCTGAGGAAACTTCATGCTTCTCACCTTCTCCCCCATCTGGAAGGTCCTTGGAGGAGAGGGGAACTCATCAGCTGCCTGAGCAAGCCACACATGATGGCAAGCTGCCATGCACGGGGCCTGAAGATGCTTTGAAGCATTTCCTGAATATCGAGGAAGAGGAGCTGGAGAAGATGGAGGATGACATCCTTGCCTCCCTGGATGCAGAAAGCCCCTCAGTCCACCACAGCCTTTGCAGCTGGACCAAAGAATCTACAGGGGAGACCAAAAACTACACACAGCTCGTGCCTCCGGACCTCTTTGAAGAGCTGTGGTCTCTCTTTAACAACCAGGATGCGCCGTCCAGGGACACTCGGCTAGACCAGCTACTGGCAAAGTGGGAGGAAGAAGAGCTCCCTGACAGAGACACTGCCAGAGGGGGGGATAGTGAGGCAGAGAGCGAATTGTCCATCCTACTGAAAGAGGAAGGAGCAGAGCCAGCAGCTTCTCCCCTGGACGGTGATCCCTGTGAGGAGGGGCACAGTGAGCCTTTCCCCATGGCATTGCCAGAAGACTCAAAGATGTCTGCGGTTTGTGCCTCGCCTGCTGATACTGTGGAGGAGGTTGAAGCTGTAGCCTTGGAGGCTGGATGTGCCCAGGCCGCCCCTCTCCAGGAAAAGCCCTGTGGGGCTGGTGTGCTGGCTGGCACTTGCCCGGTGCCTGCCCAGCCCCTGGCACACCAGGTCCCTGCTTCCACTGCTGGCATAACCACAGTCCTGCAGCCCCCGGCCCCACGGCCATGGCGCTCCATGGCCAAGAGGACCCGGCAGGCTCTGCGCAGGCTGTTCTCCTTCAGCTGCCTCAGGCGGCAGCCAGAGGAGTGAGCCCAGTGCCAGCACCAGGCGGATTCCTGAAGATGACTGCTCACCCACCGGCAACACTTTTTCAAAGGTAGGTCCTGCTGCCAGCCCTTATCCCTCACCCCCAAGCCAGCTGCAAGGTTGCAGCAAAACTGGAGAGATCAGGCTGAGGAAGGATGACAGCGCTGCCCTGTAGAATCCCACAGAAGCTGACTCCAGGCCCAGTCTGCAGTGACGGCTGCATTCCTCAGGCTGCATTAGGAGCTGAGGAATGCTCCTTGGACCTCAGCATTGAAGGCAAAGGAAGGCATGCCCATCGTCCTTTCACATGGAAAATAAGAACATGCCTCCCTGGATGCCCCAATATGGAATGGAGAAAGGTGCTGGCCCTGGAATGCCAACACTTCCAAAAAACTACTGTGACCCGAAGCACAGAGAAACTCAGCATGAGAAAGGACTGAGAGGACGCTGCTGGAGCCAAGTGTCTCAGATTGTCTTCTCTTCAATCTCTCCCTCACCCCATCTTTTCCCCTTCTTTTTGTCTCGCCCTTGTCTTTCCTATCTCTCTACCCCACATTCATTGTTAAATAAAATCCCCATTGTTAACTTTGGTAGATGGTCTCCTTGGCACCTTAACTGGGGCATCAGCATCTCTCACTAATTGCATCTTAACAGGGTCACACAACACTCAAGGTGTGGCCTCACCAGTGCCCCCAGCACAGTGGCACAATCACCTCTCTGGCCACACTAGTGCTGACACAGAAGGCCAGGATGCCACTGAGCTACTTGCCCAGCTTGGAAAGCGCCGGCTCACGGTCAGCCTCTCTCAGCAGCATCCCCAGGGCCTTTCCCACTGGGCAGGCTTCCAGCCACTGTGCTTCAGCCTGGGCACTGCAGGGCCTTGTTGGGACACAAGGGCAGCACCGAGGCCTGGCTCCTCTTGAACCTCATTCCACTGGCCTCACATCATCTATCCAGCCTGTCTACATTCCCCCAAGAGAGCCTTCCTACCATTCTTCCTACTCCACCCGCCTTGGTGTCATCACAAATTTACAGCTTTGGGTACCCTCAATGTCCTTATGCACATCAGTAGGACAGACATTGAACAGGACAGGGCACAGGGGACACCACCAGATGCCAACTCATTGCAGCTCCGTTCCCCTCCACTCTCTAAACACAGCCATCCTGACAGTTCTTAAGCCAGCCAAGAGTGCCCGTGCCCAAGCCCTGGGCTGACAGCTTTTCCAGGAATGTGCTGTGGGGACAGAGTCAAAGGCATTCTCAGTTTTCAGTCTTCTGCCAAACCATGGGTCAATGGTTTAAACAGGGAGCCTGGTCTGAGGGCACCAGTTTCAGCACTGTTCCCATCACCATCCTTAAGAAAATCTCCTTCCTATGCACTCACAGGATAAGTTGTAGAAGTCACATGAGGAAGCATCTCTCCCCTACCAGATCACAGTAGATATCCTATGTTCTTTTTCATCATGGCATGTTTCCTTGCAGATAATACATGTGCCCCAAAGGTTCTAATGCTGGCTATCTGGACTTCCTGAAAACACTCATATTGGATGTATCCCCTGCCAACAGGCCTTATCTCAGGAAACAGAAGCCAGTTTATGCATATGATACCTATTCTTCCAAACCAGTACAAGGTTTTCTCTGATTTCAGACTGTTGAAGGGAGACAGGGCATGTGGCTGTCTGGCCATGGCCCCCTACCCAGCTCCCAAGGCACAGTATCTTTTATCCTTTCTCTTAATTCTTTTGTGCTGCTGTTGTTGTACAGCTGTAATAGCTGTAAAAACTCAAAGTAATGTGAACTACCACTCTGGATGATGGAACTAAAAAAATTATGAAAGCATTTTTGATAGGTGGAAGAACTTTTAGATTGTAGTTTTCCAAGTAAATAATAATCACTCTGGATGATGGAACTAAAAAAATTATGAAAGCATTTTTGATAGGAAGAACTTTTAGATTGTAGTTTTCCAAATAAATAATAATAAAAAAAACAGGTATTAGGGTTGCCAGGCTCCTGTCTTTGCAAGAACTCAAAAGAAAATTGTAGCTACCCTTAAACAATAAACCACTTTCAAGCAGAAAGATCAAGTATTTTCTTTTATAAATCAGAAAGCGAGATGTTCCACTTGAAACACATTTTTCATTTATTTTGGCTAAAATCGTTCTTTGAATTCCTGTCAGTTTTAAAAATATTTCTGATCAACCTAAAGACGGCATTCATTTGTGTATCAACTGCTTGCAAAAGTGTTGCTTTTCCCTCACACTTACTCTTTTAACATACAAGGATGCAGTTTGTGTTCTCTGTGTTTAAGAAAACCTAGTGAGCTCTTCTGAGTCAGAAGTTATTCTTCATTAAAAAATGAGATCTTATTAAATAGCTAAGTGACATTTCAATTTTAATCAACAGCACTGCTGATAAATACAGAGTTGGTCCATTTACTGCCTCCTTCCTGACACAAATTTTGCATGAGAAAAAGATGTGTCACTGGTGACAAAAGAAACAATTTTATCATTAAGTACTAAGCACTTTTGATGGCTCTTAGTGTATATCCCACTAAGTAAACATAATTGCAGAGCATATTTAAAGGCTTACAAATTATCTTTTCAAGTTTTAACCCTATTAGTTAAATTAAGTTTCCATAATCATCACTTGATTTCACACACAAAGAAATGCTTTGTTTAAAATTTAGTCAGTTTTTACATCAGAGATTATTCTCTGTTTATTTTCCTCTGAGATGATCTCCAATTTATCCTCAGGATGGGCACAGTAGCTTCACTACTGTTGGTAGTTTTTCTCATTCTGCAACATAAACCACCCTCAGGCATTCTCAGTAGTGAGATTGTTTCCCAGCATGGGGGAAGAAAAAAAAAAAGAGGGAGAATATTAAACAAAAATAGTATTTCATGAATTCTGATGAGCTGACTACAGGACTTCCAGGAATAGAGCAGTGACCTTTCCACGGCTCAGCATATTTTCTCTCGCAACAACCAGCAGCAGAAGAAGGTGTTAGTCCTCTGTATGAAGTGCTACACATTATTGCTCTTATAGAAAGAATCTTTTTTTACACTCCAGTGCCACGGCCAACATCACAGGACCCGATTTAGGTATTTAGGGGTAAAAGGTGCCAGCAACCAGCCACACTGACTATGGGTCTGGATTATTTAGCTCCCCTGAAGTGCAAGTCAGCACCCACACAAGCCTTTCCCAACTTCCATCCATGGAAATGTCCAAGGCTAGGTTGGACACAGCTTGGAGCAACCTGGTCTAGTGGAAGGTGTCCCTGTCCATGGCAGGGTGGTGGAACTAGATGGTCTTCAAGGCTTCTTCTAACCCAAACCACTCTATGATTCCATGATTCCTGAGACGTGCTACAGCTCCCCTTTATGGGTATTAAGAGCTAAAAGCACTGCCTCCCTGTTAAAACACACTCCTGCTCCAGTTTCTGTCATCCTCAATGTACTCTGAGGCACTTTTCCAATCCCTGTGGCAGCAAGATTACTGTACAAAGCCTTTCTCTGGCAACCTTACCCTTGGTCCTGGAAATCCTGGCTGCCCCGGAGGACCGGGAGGTCCAACTTGCCCAGTGTCTCCTGGAGGCCCATGGGGACCCATCAGTCCTGGATGGCCCTTATGACCAGGTATCCCGGGATCACCCGGAGGACCCTTTTCTCCTCGAAGGCCTTTTTCACCTTTGATGCCAGGTTCGCCCTAAGTGAAGAGAAGGACATTATTACCACAAAATAAGAAGCAAGCTTCTGATTTCCAAACACAGAGAAACACTCACAGCTGAGCTGGCAAAGTTGCTGAGTGCAACATCTGGTGCATTACAAATGAACTATAAATTGTTCTGATGGAGAATGATTAAAGAGAGGACTGGAAACACTGGCTTCACTTTTGAATGACCTCTGCCCCCAGGCCCTAACTCAAAATAGCTTTCTTTATTTCAACATAATGAAATAACTGGTAATGTTCTCCAACTTACCCTCTCTCCTTTGGAGCCAATTGCACCCTGTTTCCCTGGTGTGCCCTGCAACAAAATAAAGGTAAACATAAAAGAACCATCCATAATAAGAGTAAATAATGAAACGTATGCCTTTGTAATGATTCCTGTGACCTCAGGAATATTTATTTCCATGACAACCCCACAGTTTCCTGAGACCTTTCTCTTTTGCTCTCAGTTATCAGCAATTAAAGGAAAAAAAAAAAAAACCAAAACCAAAAAACAACAAACAAAAAACCCCAACCACAGGACAAGCAGGTTGAGGAGGGGGATTCCCTCCCTTCACTCCCCTTTGGTGAGAGCCCACCTGGAGTGCTGTGTCCAGTTGTGGTGCCAGAATATAAGCAAAGCCATGAACTTGTTAGAGTAAGCTCAAATGAAGCCACAAATATGCCCAGAGGGCTGGAGCAGCTCTTCTATGGATTCAGGCTGAGAAAGCTGGGGTTACTCGGCCTGAAGGAGAGAAGGTTCTGGGGGAACCTTTGAGTCCCTTCCAGTACTAAAAGGAGATTTATAATAAAAATGGGGACGAACTATTTGTCAGGGACTGTAGTGATAGGACAAGAGTAAATGGTGTCACAATCAGAGAGGGTGATATTTGGTAGAAATTTTTCACTGTGAGAGGGGTGAGACACTGGAACAGGCTGTCCAGAGAAGTTGTGAATGTCTCATCTCTGGAACAGTTCAAAATCAGGTTGAATGGGGTTCTGAGCAACCTGGTCTAGAGAGAGAGATGTCTCTGCCCCTGGCAGGGTGGGTAGAAATAGATGATATTTAAGATCCCTTCCAACCCAAGCCATTCTATGAAAAAAACCCAATTTGTTGCAACCCTGGTAACACCCTCGATGATTTTTTTCCCTGTGACTCTGGTCTTATATTGAAACAACTGTGAATTTAACTTACCTCTTTCCCAGGAGGACCTTTCTCTCCTGGTTCTCCCTAAAAAACACAGAAAATGGATTTAGCATCACACTGGAGGAGCTGGAAGAAAGACTCCACCTAATAACCATAAATGTTACTTTGTGTTAACAACACAAGTTTTCTTCTACACAACAGCAGGTTTGCATGATTTATCCTTATCTTACTGCTATTGGTCATTCCTGGATAGATACATCCTGCTATTTGGAAAGCATTTTTTAGTGAATTTGCATCCCATGTAAACATAACAGGAAGTAATTTCTAACAAACCAGCTGAGGGCAGATGTTTCACTGGAGGTGTGCTCCTGCTTTCAATACATTTTGTTCCTTTTACTTACTAACAAATTCCAAAAGCTTCATACACTTTATATGGTCTTGTTTAACTTAAGGAGCACCAGCAATATACCCATAAGTATCTGAAAATGTAAGTGAAGTAAATTTTGTCGGTAGAAGTACCATCTTGTATTACACCAGCTGGAAAAACACATACAGAGGTTTAAGGAATTTTAAGCCTAAGTGCTCACCTGTCTTTCAGAACTGTATTAAATAACCTTAATTTGAATAAGTACCCTTGTAGAATTATTTATACATATCTATTTAATTTTAAATTTATAATGTGATAATTAGACAATATAGTTTCCATTTTAGTGTTTCAATGAAAAAAAATATCAGTGCAGTCCTGCACTGCAGGTAAAGCAAAATGAACACTAAACTAGTTGTTGCTGAAATTCTGGCCACTTTCCCATATAATATATAAAATATATATATTTTTCTATATAATGTATAGAAAAAATAATCTTTCTAAGTCTGTTTGCAGCCAACACACATGATCATATTTGTAATATGCTGTTTTCCCCTGGAAGCATAATATCTTCAGCTGTGTTAGCATCCATATATGTATCCATGAGGAATGGAACTAATCAGAAATGTGTGATCCAAATTAGGCTGACTTAAACTAACTTGAGTTTTCCTTAGGCCCACTGCAGTTTTAAATGGCCACTATGTTTGCTGCTTAAAATTAATTGTCCAGAGAAGTATTTATTTCTTCTCTTTTCATCCAAAAACTCTGTTTCGAATTATAAAATTAAATATTAAAATATACAGAAGGAAAAAAGAACCATCCTCTGGAAGATTCAGCTCTGCTAGAGACACTCAACAATCTTTTAAATTATCAATTTTTGTCACAACAAATCTAGAAATAAAATAAAAAAAAAATTACCCAGCATTCACTTTTTCCATCCTTCCAGTGGAATTTAGTATCTTTTACTCACCTTGCAAAGATATTGAATTCTGAGGCTGTGATAATGTCATGGGTATAGGTTTATTATTTATTATTTTAGATCACTTTGGGAGATACATGAATGCTTTAATTGCAATGTACCTCTGTTCCTGGCAACAAAGGAATTTCTTTCAGAATAGCAAATATCAGAAATACCTGTATTATTATCAGCACTCACAATTTCCCTATTCAGTCCATCTAAGGTTCATGCAGAGGAGTAGTCTGAGAACTTAAATACCCCATACTTGTATTAAGAAGACTATTGAAGCAGTCTCATTAATGCACACATTATCAGGGCTGAGTGGCAGGTACCAGCTCCATACATGAGATTATGGTTGCTCATCCATATGAAAAATGCTATTTTTGCAGTCCAGTTTCCTTTAGAAGTAAAATTATATGGCTTCTGGATTTGTTAGATATCCTGTTTATGCTTTTTTTTTAACCTAACTGAAGATGACCTTCTATCCTGTCTAACCTTTAAAAGCAGGTAAAGAGAGGATGTAATCCATCCCCAGACATACTTACAGGTGGTCCTCGGGGTCCTATAAAGCCAGGGAGTCCTGGGCTGCCTGTTTCTCCTTTATTTCCTTTCGGACCCTTAGGACAGAAATGAGACAGACACTAGCAGACCTTTCCCCAACACCTCTTTCCCAGAGCATTTATTTACGGATACACTGGAACTGGGAAATTTCATTTTAGCAGCAGGATTCACAAAACTGACAAGGAAGAAGGAAGTATTTTAGAAAAGCAGGTTGCAGGCACTGTGGTTACCTTATTAATAAGCTATGCAGGGTTGCTGGGAGAAGATGAAAAGGGACAATTATGGCAGGGGCAGGAGGTGTGTTCCATGGGTGTTGTGGTGTAAGTTTATAAGGGGGTGTTGAGAGTGGAAATGCTGTGATGGGTGATGACAGGAAAGCAGTGCAGGTGGTCATACTGCTCAAATCCAAGATTACAACCAACAGACAGCTACAGGGCTTCTCCTTTGCCTTTACTTCTAGGTTCAATTTATGTCTCTTTCACTTATCTCTTGTGATATTCTGTCAAACTGTCCCTTTTTCCTTGCAGATCAGGGAAGTTGAAATGACAGTTCATGATACAGAACTGTCTCGTGCATGCTTCTGATGTGGTTTTAACTCTTAGTTTAACCTTTACTTTCAGAACTTTGTCCCCTACTTTTCCAGTTCAGAACACAGCCCTTTTTCTTCTTAGAGTAAAAGCCATGCAAAGTGAGCACCAATGAGCCTATCAGGCACAAAGCACATGGATTTGGGGTGTGTAAGTTACCCTGAAGATTTCTGGGGCTGGATTGTATTGCTCTGTGTGGGCTTAAGCATGAGGAAATGTGAACTGTGATGGGCACTGTCAAACAGCAAATACAAAAGGAAAAGGCTCCTGGCAGTTTGTACCTTGTGGTTACAAGTCAGCAGTGGTGAAGGTGGAAAAAAAATCCTTATTGCCATGATAACCTTCCTCACCTTCCTTTTTTTCAGAATAGAAATATAAAATATTGGCTTGTCACACCACACTGTGAAGGAAATTAATGCATTTCAAAATAAATGGATTTATGTACAGCACAAGGAGAGACATTTCCCATAATAACCTTTATGAAAAGGAGAGGATTCATTTTAATAACAGAGAATGATAATGATGAGATGACTGTCTGTTCTGCTGACCAACACTGTCTCATCGTTTCCCCTTCCTCATCCATCTGACTTTATCCTTTTTCAATCTCCTATGTTATTTTTGGACTCTAAATCCTCTGAAGCAAAGGCTGCTGTGGTGCTGTTTGTGCAGGAAGCTGCCTGTGAGTCCCTGGGTCACATCACATAGGTACTGTGATAACACTATGATGATTAAAATAATAATCCCCACTTGGCATGCACAAGGCATCCTGAAGCCACAGTGACCTGATAAGGACCCAGAAGGTAAAAAAGCAGTGACAGGAATTGGGAACAGGGGTGGGTGTAAAGAAAATAAGAAAATAAGTCTGAAAAGGCAAGAGCAAGGACCCACAGGGCAAGAAGCAATGGCAACAGTCTCAGGAAGGTAAGAAGAGCTTATGTCAAGGACAAAAAGCCTGTGCCACTTGTTTTTTGACACAGAAGGGCTCTCAGACTGCAGCACCCTGTCCCACCTTCCCACACAGAAAGGTGGTATCCAGTTCTGGCCCCTCAGTTTGGGAAGGATGTTGAGATGCTTGAGCATGTCCAGAGAAGGGCTACAAGGCTGGTGAGGGGATTGGAACACAAATCCTGTGAGGAACAACTGAGGGAGCTGGGGGTGTTCAGCCTGGAGAAAAGGAGACTCAGAGGTGACCTTGTCACTCTCTACAGCTCCCTGAAAGGTGGTTGTAGCCAGGTGGGCATTGGTCTCTTTTTCCAGGCAGCAATTGAGAGAACCAGAGGACACAGTCTCAAGCTGCATCAAGGGAAATACGGGTTGGGTATTTGGATATTATTTCTTTACAGAAAGAGTGATCAAGTACTGGAATTATCTGCCCAGGGAGGGGTTGGAGTTACTATCCCTGAATGTTAAAAAAAAGACTGGATGTGGCACTTGGTGCCATGGTTTAGTTGAGGTGTAAGGGCATGGGATGGAGTCAATGATCTTGTAGGTCTCTTCCAACCTGGTGATTCTGAGATTCTGTGGTATTTGCTTCTCTGAGACATCCCTGCAGATGTTTGATCAGGGCACAAATCTGTGTCAAGGCTGGGGTGGCTTTATGACTTTGCAAAGGTCTCAAAGAGCCACAAAGAGTGAAGTCCTGCTGCAGCTTTTCACATTCCACCTGCTCTGCCTTTGTTTTCCTGTTAATCCCATAGACCAGCTCAGCAAGCTGTACTGTCTCCATGGGCAAAGAGAGAGAAGACAGCTTTTCACATTCCTCCTGCTCTGCCTTTGTTTTCCTGTTAATCCCACAGTTCAGCAAGCTGTATTGTCTCCATGGGCAAAGAGAGAGAAGAGCTCTGCATTGTGATAGATGCTACTGGGCACAAAGGAATATTTGCAAGGATTTGCTGAAATCTGGACAATTTTCAGCAGCAGAACAGAGGAAAAAGCACAAAAAACCAACTAAACCACCATCTCCTCACTGTCCTTCTTACAGCTCTTCATTTCTAAGCTGCTCTTCCTCACAGGATGGCCTCAGGGGAGTTTCATTATGCTTCCTGATCCTGGTTTACTGCCCGCTGTCTGCTCTTCCCTCAAGTGCCTGTGAGGATTTTTCTGCTGCCACTATTCCTCAATGGCTGCCTGCCAACTCCCCGAGGCCCTCTCCTTCCTTGTGACAACTCTCTGCTGGCTGCATGCTCTCTGCTTTGCAAAATTAAATCTACTGGTGAAGATGAGGCATGCCAATCTTTTTCCCATGCTAGGCAATCAATCATTTCCATTTGCTGTGAACACTTAACTTTCACTGGGAAAAGTGATGACCCAGCTAGCATCTCAATTCCAGGAACAGAGCCAAACACCCTTCAAAATTGTGGCCAGCTACTGATTTTCAGATCACCCCACTTCAGACATGGAAACCTCAGGGATGGTAACCAGCTACACTAATCCACTCCACCTACACTTCATCAGTCACCTCTCCTGGCTGCACCAGTGTCCCTTTGTGGTACTTACTGGCATACCAGCTGGGCCAGGTTCTCCTGCAGATCCAGGCACTCCATTTTTGCCCTGTGTCAAAAGAAAAAAGGTTAGTGATGTAATGCATGCTAAAACTAGAAATATTCAGCTACGCCTGCACCAGCAGGGATTTCTTTAGCATTGTTCAGTGTCCTCTCCTGACAGACTGTGAAGTATCTTATTTCCAACTGACCTCACAGCTTCTGTGTCCCTGATTGCATGGCTGATCTCAGGAAAAAAAATCAATATGTAGACCCAAATCCGCAGACCTGGAGAACCAAACCAGCACTTCTCCTTCCCTGCACCCTTGTCCTTATCATATGCAGCATCCTTCTGGATGGATGGAGCCACCTCCCCTGGCTGCTCCAGGTCACCATTGCTCAGACAAGACTCTTAAAATCATCTCAAGCTTCCCCTTTTTCGGGGAATGGAGAGAAACACTTGTTCTAAGACTTGATACTTACCTGATACCAGACAATTCAGAATTGAGCCAAATCATCCTTTAAAAGGACCTGTTTCTCACTGTTCCTTAAGAGAGCAGATGAGCTAATCATCCACAAAGTTTGGTGAGATGAAGTTTTGCACTCCTCTCAACTCAACATGCAGAGTCTTTCCCCTCATTAGAGTTGACCATAAAGACAAGCCCTTGTATTGTCAATATTCAAAATCATGCCTCATACTCCTTTTTAGATAAAAAACAAAGAAAAGGAAGAACAAGAGAAACTGGTATTTTTCCCTCCAACATACAAGTAACTCTTCTGTAAAGAAGAATATGGCCTGGAGTTATGATAATTTTTATATTTTCAAATATTTTTACTCACTGCTACTGTTGCGCAGGGGCATGACACAATAGTGAGTGATGCCAGCAGCACAGGAGTAATGAGATAAATTATGAGGTAGACACAGGAGGTCTCCTTATGTTCTTGCAGTCTAATCTAAACCCCAACCCCTCCAGTTTGCAGGCACCTGCTGCTCCAGCTCCTTGCATTGCTGAATCAGCATTTCCCCCCTGATCATTCTCTGGAATCTGTTTCACTACCAGATCATCCAAGAAGGAAAGGAACCCACTCATTGCAACATACTAAATATGTGCCTTGGTTCTGCAACAGAGATATCGATACAGATTTGATAAGGATTAATTTCTAAGAGAATTTTAAACCCTGTGAAATTAATACAAGTAATTTCTGAGCCAACCCAAAAGGGACTTTTTGAAGTGTCAACTAGATTTCTATTTCTCCACTGAAGCTGTAATAAAATAGTACAGATGAATAGTATCACAACTGGACTCCACAAAACTCAGCCTGGGCACTCACAATGAGTGTCTATTTTTGAAAACTGAGACCATGTGAGAAGTGAGTAGGATCCCAGAGGCAGGACTGAAATATGAGTATTTCTGACTCTGCATCCTGACAGAATCCATTGAACTGTTCTTCCCACTGTGTCAGCAAACATCGGTCACTTGCACTCTTATAAGTCTTCATTAGTTTCTAGTAATATTATTCTTATTTGTTTTTCTGAAAGGCAAAGTGTTTTAATCAAACATTGTCTGAATCTTCCTAAACTCTCTTCTTTCAAGTCAGAGTTCTGGATCGCAGAACATTCCCACAACACGTAACACCCCATTCCCTGGAAGTTTTCAAGGCCAGACTGGATGGGGCTCTGAGCAAGCTGGTCGAGTGGGTGACATCCCTTTCCAGGGCAAGGGGTTAGAACTACATTATCTTTAACATTCCTTCCAATCCAAACCATTCTATGAACTATTATGGACCTCTAGAAATGGCTTGTCAGGAGAGAGAACTCACCGGCTGCCCTCGGAGTCCTCGAGGGCCCTGTGGCCCTATGGGACCAGGATCCCCCTGAAAGGAAAAAAAGTATTATGATGACTGAGAAAGAGCTGACATGGAGTCAAGTGAACAAACATTTTAAGATGTTCCTGCTAAATTACACTGTTCACATATTAGGCAAAACAGGATTAAAGGAATCTCACTGCCCTCTTTCAGTTATTTATGAGGAAGATCAACCCACTGAATTTTAAACACCTACCACTAAATGCAACCTGATTACAGGCAGAAACCATTTCTATCAGGCTATTATCAGATTATCTTAAAGCTGTGTCACCATTATATTTTTATGAAAATCATTTGCTAGGATTTTTCTCCTATTCTAGCTGAAAAGCCTCAGAAAGAAATGTAAACAGTAACTATCTGATGGCTGTGGTCTGGATGTTGTTTACCAACAGGTGCATCTTTGATTGGTCCATGTGAGTTGTTTCTACTTAATAACCAATCAAAGATCCAGCTGTGTCAAAGCCTCTGAGAGTCACGAGCTTTTGTTATCATTCCATTCTATTCCATTCATTCCTTTCTTGAGAGTCACTGGATCCTTTCTCTCTATTCTTTTTAGTATAGTTTTAGTATAGCATTTTAATATAATATAATAAATCAGCCTTCTGAAATTGTCCTGGGACCCTTGAACACAACTATAAAGCTGTATTTCTTAGGGACAGAGAGTCTCTGAAATTTCTCAAGAATTGACAAGCCTATTCTCTCTCCAGGGAGGCTTCAGAGCTGCCTCCATCTCCTCCGAGGGGTTCCTTTTGGTCTGCCCTACATTTTGCTTTGTAGGGTACCATTTACAGCACACCAGTTTCCAGTGACACGAAGGGGTGCAAACGAGAAGTCACTTCTCCAGGTCCCATGGCAGTGGCACACCAGCTGCTTGGAACACTGCTCAGCAGCTGCTGCAGGATCCCACGTCAGCTGCGCCCTCCCAGGACTCTGTTATATGACTGCACTTGACACTAGTCATGCCAGAGGAACTGTTTGTACCATCTTTCTTTCCTCTGAGCAGCAGCAACTTATTCCACAGGTATTTCACAGACTTCAGTGGAGCAACACAGTCAGTCAGGTAGAGCTGTGGCAGAGGAAGCGTGACAGAGCCTGGCCTGCTGGGACCCGCAGAGAGGAGCACTGCTCAGAGATGGGTGCCAGAAGAGAGGTCCACGGCTACCAAGCACAGCCTGACTTTCACACAATGCTGCTTTCTCTGCTTATCCAAAGACATATCTGACATTTTAGTGCCAGCAGCAGAGCAGTGACAAAGGCCCTCTAATTCTTTGTTTCCCCTAATGATCTTTGCACAAATCATTCCCTGCAGTAATTCACCCTTTATTGGAGTTTCTGCAGCTGTTTCAGGTCAGGGTCACTGTGAATTAAAATTTTCATTTGTCAGGGAGAAGGAGATTCATTTCTGCTTGAAATGGTGCACTTACATCCTTCCCTGGTGGCCCCTCACGACCAGCAGGACCCGTCACACCTGGCTCCCCCTGCAATTCAGCAAAAAGGGAAGAGATCAGCTCAAGGTCAAATTCAGACCAGCATCACCAGTATAAGTGGTATGGGGTTTCTGCAATGTGTGACTGAGCTCAGTGAAAATTTTTTTAAAGCCAGCAAGAGGCTCGTTCATCTTATATGACATGCAGCTTATAAAAATAACTCAGAAACATCTCCTGTAAGTGATGCACAAGGCAGTGCTCTGCTTTCCAGCAAATTATTTGCTACTGCTACTGAAGGCACTGAAAACCACCAATACATTCATGATACAGAAGCTATCATAATGAGGAAGAGATGAGGATCTCCAGCACTGGATTTTTCACATGAGCTTCTGAAAGCAGAGAATTTTATTTCCCTGTAAAAAAGGCAGGATTAGGTGGAAGAACATTCAGTTTTGTATTCCCCCTTTTACACCAAGGAGCTCCAAACAGAGTGGAGAACAACTTTTCATGCAGGATTTGAGGTTTGAGTTTTATGACCCACAAGAAACTAAATCAAAGGGACATTTCTATTCACTTTTCTGTAAGTTTTGTACTTGAACTTATTTTGCACTTCAGCATTTGTGGAGGAGAGCTAGCACTTATCCAACAAGTGCAGTAGGGGTCCTCACTTTGCCAGCACTTTTACCAGAAGGATGTGGTATGGAGGCATCCTTGAGATTTACTCACAACGGAGTATCTCAAAGGGAGCATCAGAGGATTCAGCTCCACCAGCTGCCTCACCTTCCCCAGAATCAGAAGTTCAGCAGAGGGAATGAAGACAGCTGCTGTCATTTCTGTGCCATAGATGTGGCCCATAGTTGAAAACAGCCACATGAAACACTGTCATAATTTTTACCTACTACCTCAGAAAAGGCAATTTCAATTCCCACAATCTTTCTCCAAAGGATTGTGCATGAGGTACCTGTTACTTACCCGGGGACCTGGGGGACCTGTATCTCCTCTCTGTCCTTTGAAACCCTACACAAGGCAATGAAATAAATAATTATCCATCACCCCAATGCAGGAAACACTAAGAAAACTCTAGCTTCAATGTTAATTTAATAGCCTTTCCACTTTTGCCTAAAGTTACTGGGGACTAGTCAGCATGGAGCAGCTGTGTTCCAGGGAGTAATTAGGTAGGGCCACATCACAGGAAAAGTTTTCCATAGCTCCTAAAGCTGTAAAACCAAGGCTGTGCTCTGTGTATCCTTGGTGTGTCCAGCCAATACATTATTTAACCCTAAACTTTACTGTCCCCACTCTTTCAGAGGACCTGTAACAGAACACAAGGGCTACAGCTGTGACTTCTGGTGGAGGGGTGTCATGAGGTTACATGCCTTAATTTCTAGATAAGGGATTTACTCTTCTCCACATGTGAAGGATTCAGAAATGTCTGTGTTCTATTGTTGTTGCTTATTTACATGTTTTATTTAGTCACAATGCCAGGACTGGTTATGTGTTTGCATCAGTAAAGAATCTCATTTGTCCAAGAAATGCTCCCTGACTATAGTACAGGGGGTTGAGTGGGTGGAACCCTCCAGAGCAGCACCCACCGGCAATCCTCTGGCACCCTCCCGGCCTGGGAGCCCTTGTTCTCCAGGCTTTCCCTGTAGGAAACAATAATGCTTGTGTTAGACAGAGCCCCAGGTCCACCCCACTGCTGCTGGAAACTTCCCACTCCTCTCCCTTACACATAACATCACTGAGAACTCTGAGTGCCCAGGGTTTGTCCAGCAGAGTCTGGGTTTGCAGGGAGAACAGCAGGGACAGACATTCCCAAACACAGCTCGACCTGCACTGTCACCTGCATTCTGAGGTCCTGAGGCATTTTACAGCTCTGGGCTGGTGCACGTTTGCAGTGTCAGAGCTGCACCAATACCTACACAGCACATGCAAAATCAGCATCTGCACATAGAAATGGAGTGGTTTGGTGCAAACACAAACTATCTGCAGCTTCTGTGACAGGCACTCCTCTACTTAACAGCTGTCCTAATGCCTGGGAACTTGGCTGTTCCCAGAACCACTAAGTCCCATTTGACAGTCACAGAAAGAGGCTGGCAATGCCCGATACTTGAAGCACATTCTTCATGTAACACACACAGTTGCCAAGAAATAACATTCACTGCCAAATTTACTAACATTGCTTTTTAGCTGACAACTTCATGGTTCAGCTTTTTTCCCCTCAGCAAATGCAAGTAAAGACGAAGTAGAAAAAATCAAATATAAACCTTCTAATTCTGGGCAACAGAACTGTCTCAGGGCAATCCAGAAAAAAGCTTCTTTAAAGACTCCTCCTCTAAACTTTTTATGCCCCATAAACTTATATCAAAAAGATAGATCACTAGGCTTAATGTTACAAGACAACCTTCTTTCTCTGCAGTGTTTAAGACAGCTGTAAAAGTGGAGTCACTAAGTTTTAGTGTATTTATGGTAGTTGTAAAAGTAAAAGAACCCAGTTTCTTTTCAAGATTGCTCATGTGTCATGCCTATAAATCGCTCAAGACAATACAGTTCTTCTGGTGTTAAAAACAGATGTGCAAACAGGCTCCTTGTTTCCCCTAAGGAGTCCATAGATAGGCAGCTTCATAAACAACAACTGGATGCAGCTTCTGATTGACTGAGCAAAACAGTTTTAAATTACATTACCGGCTCCCCCAGAGATCCTGGTTTGCCATCTTTGCCATCATTCCCAGCAATGCCCTGTTAAATGAAATGCAAAACAGGATAAAATTGACAAGGAGGATTGGTGGGGGTTTCTGTCAGTGTGAAAAGTCTGCTCATCATGACATGCTTATGTTTGCCTAAATCTCCAAAACCTTCCCTACTTCTATAGCTCAGCTATAAACCTCTCCCTGCTCCAACCTGTAACAGCATAACATCTTTCCCTTTCCAATATGGAAATATTTCCCCTTCCAGCAAGGTGAGCACACCAACAATCTTAAATCAGGATTCTAAAATCAGCTGTTACAAATCATTATAATGCCATTATCTTCAGGTAGGCTACTTTACAGTAGAATTATCTCTGGCTCTATCCTTATGAGAGATTAAAAAAATTTCAAAATGTTGTATATTTTCCAGAAGAGAGGAGTCTATGCCCAAGGTGCACTTGAATCTGAGTCAGTGCAAAGGAATCATTATGACTGGATTCAGATAAAGTCAATGTCCCAGTCTTTGAATCCCTGTGCCCCTACACTGGAATTAGATCTTGATTTCTGTGCTCTGTATAAGAGTATTTCTTCCAATGAGAAGACAGGCAATGAACAGTCCTGATTCACATGGTTATTAACACTTTGCTTTAAAGGGATCAAATACAGATTCTGGAACAAAACAAATACTGTCCTGGAACAAGGACATTGCATCAGTGTGACAGACACTGCTACAGACTGTGCATGGCTGTCAAAGCACCTCAGAAGTGTCACCTCTTTGTTTTACATACCTATGTGTGCATGAATAATTTAATGTACTGAATTAGAAGGAACTTAATCACACTCACAGGAAGTCCAGGCAGCCCTGGTGGGCCCTGTGGACCTGGGGGTCCATCTTTGCCCTGGAAAGAAAGAACCAACACGAGGGTCAGGCAAGTTCCTCAGAGGCTTCTATCAGATGAAGATTTATCACATGCAGAGTCTGACGGGGGACAAATGTGAGAAGGTCTTGTAGCCCATGTCACACAGTCTATGAGGTTTTCCTGAACTCCTTCTAGTTTAGAATAGATGGCTCCCTTTAAACATAAATAAATCACTATTATCATTGAGTTCTTACAAATTGAGAAACCTCTGAAATCACTCGTTTGGTTTTTTTTTTTCTGAAGCCAAATTATATTTAATATTTCATCCTTAACTTCCTGGATAAAGTGTCCTGCCAGGAAGCAGATGTGTATTTTATACCTTTTAAATGAGTAATTACAAGAAGTGGCTTGCTGACCGTCCCAAAAAATTCCCTCACCCCACAGAAGTGGACAATATCACTCCAGGTCTTTCACAGAGTCACAATCTTATCATCCATTTGAAATGGAATTGCAGCCAGCCTGTTCATCTTGTCTCTGGCCTCTCTGAGAATGCTCACTGATTTCGTAACAGCCATCAGAAGGACCATCACTGTTTACTTATTATGAAGTTCAGGTTGTGAAATGGCTCTGCAAAAGGCACCTTGTCCCTTAGGAAACCTTGCTCTAGAAATGAATCACTGAATTACACAGTTTTAAACTGTTCCAACTCAATAGAGAGTATTCTTTAGGGAAGGTTAATTTTTAACTTTTCAAACTGAAGTTAGCATCAATCAGATTACCCACCTCTCCCAGGGTTTTTTGACACATTACCATAAAGTAGCATCTGAAAACCCTTAAAATGAAACAGCAATGCCAAAATTCTTCACGGGCTTCTCAAAAGTTATACCTGTACTGGTATTTTTTGTGGTGCTAGGAAATAGGGCCAGGCTCCAGCATCTCAGCAGTCTGTGCTGTGACATCCTTCAACAGGTTGCTGGTTATATTTTGATAATCCCCACAGAGAGTTCAGGTGTTAGCCTTAGGTCATGAACCATCTAGCAGATTTAGAAATCCTGTTCTGGCAGCTAAGAGATGTTAATAGCAAGGACAGACAGACAAGAGGTACAAAAATAGAGGTTCCATGGGCTGGACTATCCTCTGGCTAACTCAGAATGTCATTTGGTGAGTAAAAGAAGTGCTAGAACAGTAATCTGTGGTTATTTGTGGAGGTTCTACTTGCAGGCAGAATATTTTGGGGAGCTTTCAAAGGACATTACATGGATGCCAGCTCAGCTTTACTCACAGACCTAAACCTAGGTGAAGCCAGTGGTGAAGCACAGAGCTTAGAGATTACCGTATCTCCTGGGTTTCCCGCTGGTCCTATTGGTCCTGGTGCCCCATCTGTTCCCTAAACAAAATAAAGCAGAAACAACGTGATTAATAAATCTGATGTGTTTGTCAACACATTCCCTACCATAGCTGGCAACTCTGGAGCTTTCTTTAATCACTCAGCTTAACATTCATTCCATTTCTTCATTCATCACTGAAATGCAGGGCCAGCCTCTGCACTCAATCAGCCTCCAAAGACAGAAATAGTCAGGCATTTGAGTTTGGTCTTGGCTCTTCCTTCTGAAAACAGGGGACAAATAGGAAAAAGCCAATCATGACAAAAATAACTGAAGAACAGCAATTATGGGAGAACAGAAATTCTGAAGCACACACTGTGGCAGGCAAACTCCTGGAGCCACGAGTCAATGCAGAAAGAGGGAAAAGTCAGCAAAAGCTGAAGAACAAAATTGTATAGGGGACATCACATTTTGCTCTGTTTTGACAGGTTCAGTTTTACTTTTCCTTTGGCTGTGAATCTGTTCAGCAGGTCTCATAGGACAAATTAAAGTGTTTTAATCCCACTGGTTCAGCTCTGCAGTTGTAGCAGTATTAGGTTAATAGAGTCACAGCAAATGTGTCTGTTATTAATCTCTCCTGAAATAATGCTCATGGGAGCTCAAATCACCCACAAAGCAAGTTCACGTGCTGTCACAGCAGCAAAGCACCCAGCATCCTTTGGGCACTGATACCATCTGCATATAGAATTTTAATCTAATCCCCCTTTTCTGGTACGTCCTGTCATTTAGTCAGTGCAATGTGAATTCAGGCTGTGCTGATCCCCAGAACAGATGAAGGTGGCACATCCTCAGCACAGCAGATTCAAACTGCACTGTAAGCAGCAATATGAGCTGTGATGACTCTGGACAATGAAAGGTGGTTTGGAGAGAAAAGTCCTTGACTCAGAAAAAAATCCCCAAACTTGAAGGGAGCAAAGCAGGAGAGCCAGCAGGAGAGCCAAGTGATCTCAGCCCTGATCCTGCACTATCACCCCTTTTTAAATACAAGGAAGCATAATTTTATTCATGGAGAGAGCAGAATCTAAGAATGGGGACTGTGATGGAGAGGGACATGTAAAAGGCCTTTTAATTTAAAAGTAACTTACACAACTAAAATGCTCTTAGATTCTCTAGTTCTAGACTAACAATTTACCCCACACACAGGAAAGCACCTATACATGTACTAAATAGTCCCTATGGAAGAGTTTTCATCATCATCTTTGTGTTGTATAAAGAGAGCAACTGAAGCTTAGCAACAATTTACAGAATGAGTTGAAGCAATCAGTGGAAAGTGGCCAATGTATTAAACAGCAATTACCGTGAGTGGGGAACTCTATCACACTCAGGGGATCATTAGAAACCCACTGGAAAATGCAAATTTAGTGCACAGACAGATGGGAACGGTCCTTTCCACCACATGGAGCTTGCAACACCCTGTATCAGCAAGAAACTACAGGAACATCTTTGTAACAGAGGAACTTACAGGTGGACCAGGGTTTCCAGGAGCCCCTGAGAAGCCAGGCATTCCAGGGTGGCCCTGCAGAATGAAATCAGAGACTTTCTTTATGCATTAGTCACGTATCTACTTTAATAGAAGTTAACTGGTGATTATTGTGAAGTAACACCAAAATGAGTCAATACACAGAGAGCTGGTTATAAGGGAATAAAGGCTTTCTAAAGTGAAATCTTGGTTTTCAAAGCATGCATTTCAAAAATAACGTAGTTAAATTTCAGGTGTTCTTCTTCCCATGCATATTTTAGTCTATGCTAATGGCAGATGAGAGCAGATATTGTGGAACTGCACAAGACAGGTCAGCTGGGAAACCAAGCCTGTTTAAAATGTTCTGAAAATGTCATTGAAGAGGTGCTGATTTGCACCTTAAATCAGTGACTCAGCCCTTGGCAAATTAACTATGAAAGTTTATTCTTATTTAAACCATTATCATCTTTCCTGTGGCTTCTCAGTCCCTCCTAAAAGAGGTCCTCCTTACATTCATCATCTAAGACAAATAGACACACTGGCTTTTTCAACCTATAGACACCTGAACTCCTGGAAATCATCTAGGGAATATCCAAGGAAATGAGTAAGGGTTAGGTAATGCAGAAAATTCAATGCATTCAGTCCAGAGGTGAGGAAACAGATGGTACTGGGAGGTTTTTATTGGAGATGAGGATGGAATCTGTGGAGGACTGCTATGGTTCCAATCTTTGACAGAACCCATTTGGGGTTTGTCAGTGATGAAGAGCTCCCATCTTCCTCCTCTACCTCTGAGAAGGGTACTCTTATACAGGCATCATAGGAGTTACTGATGAAGGACCAATCACAGTGACAGTACTGCTGGAGAGCACACTCTGTTTTTACCTGTTCACCTTTTTCTCCTACTTCCCCAGTCATGCCACGGTCTCCTTTAGCACCCTGGTAATAAAAAAAGAGCCATTAAAAGTCAATGAGATTCAGTGTTGTGACAGCTTTTTGACCTCTCTCATAAAGCACTTGGACATTCAGGAATAAAACTCAAGAATCAGGACTGAGCCCTTCTTGCCCTCCTCTTAAATTCTTCTCTAGAATTCCACTACCAGTGCTGGAGCCAGGAATTTATGTGGAAAATGGCCTCTGAGCAGACCCAGCATAGCTGGTTTCTAATGTTTTATTATCATAGGCATAAAGAGGAATTACACATCCTTAAAGACCAGGCAGGTTATTAGGCACTTCACTATATCACATCTTGATAAAGAATCATCTGGCCCAACAAAAGTGCCCACACCCTTCAGAGACAACAGCAATAAAACCAGCATTTCTAAGGTGCAGCCAGAAAATTCACACCCAGAAAGTGCTCTCCTTTTTCTCTCTCTTTCTCTTTCTGTTCTAGAGACACAGGCAGAGACAGCTAACTCAACTGTGCATGTCTGCATAACCAGTGCTTACAGGGAGACAAGACAGTGAAAATTACTGAGGTGAAGGTGAGCAAGGTGTGAACAATGCACAGAGCAATAATGAATTGCTGGCCATGGAAATAATACACTGGTTTGCTACACGAGAGCTAGGAGACAAAGGGGAGAAAGAGGGTTGATATTTATTCATAAAAGAAATCTAATTCATATGGCCAAAAGGAATGAAGCTGTTCATGAGCAAAGATCTGCAGTTCTACTGCTCTTCTTTCAGAGCAGGACCTAACAGCTTGGATAATGCTGGTAAAGACAATATACCACAGAGTCAAAAGTGCAGAGCAATTTGGGTCTTCCACTGCAAGGATCCTCCTAAGCTATGCAGAAAAGAGTCACAAAGACTGACCTGGTGTTTGCTTCTCTCTAGGGGTCTTCAAATACTTTTTTTTTTTTTTTTTTGAGAACTATTTTTATTGAATTCAAGTTAGACTACTTATCAGTTACTTGATTTGACTTTATGCACAGGTACAGTTTGAAATTTATCCTGTTATTTCACCTAACTATCCACTTTTGCTGCCTAAATTTTTGCTTTCTTATGAAATATAAGAAAGCAGCAGACGTGGTATGTCTCAGATTGCTTGGCATTTCTGCCAGTTATTGGCTTTATGGGTTACTAATTCTCTTCTAAATTTTATCCTGGAACGTACTTTCATTTCGATCAATTCTGTTTACTTTCCAGATTGTGCTGCTGTCCCCACCACACTTTTAATTGCAAGATATGAAATTAATTCATGAAACTCTATTAGCTTGTCCTGCACTCTAACAAGTGCAAATACAAAGATGTTAAAATAGCAGGAGCTATTTTAGACAGTAAGGCAGTAGTGAAAGGATGTCTGGAGGAAACTGTGGCCGATCATTAAATCACCTCCCCTCATTGATTTGTTTTGATTTATTTCACATTAGGCAGTTGTGAAGGTTTTAACTGTGGCCAAGCACTGGTATTGTGAACAGACTGGCGACAGCCCTCTTTATGAGAAGTGTTTGAAACGTGACCTTATTGGAATACTTCAAACAATGGAAGTTTTATGTTCACCTATGTCCTAGACCATGAACCAGCACCATGTAGCTAAAAGAAGTTTTTCTGTGTCATGTTTCAGTAAATACTTGGAGTTTTTGGGTAAGACCACCAGGGCAGACGGTGTGTTTGGAGCCCAGCAGCCCATTGCAGCCTTAATTTAAGTTCCAGCACATAAGATTGAAAAGGGAGAGAAATAGACACAGTGGATACTGCTGAGGCATTAATTTCTTTCTTAGCTAATTTGAGTTGAAACTTACTCTCAAGTCTATCCATCAATGTAATGAAATTCAACACCAAGAATCAGGCCCTTAGATGTGTCTGCCTGTCTGTGTGTGAACAAAGGGATGGCAGAAGACACTATTAAAGTGAAACAATTCCTCATGCCGTGGGCAAGGACACCTTTCACTAAACCAAGCTGCTCAAAACCCCATCCAACTTAGCTTTTAACATTTCCAGAGATGGGGTATTCACAACTTCTTTGGGTAATCTGCTCCCAAAATAATTAGTGCGACTAATAAGTCAAAAATAAGTTTTCATTATATAACTGAAGAAAACCAACCTTTGGGCCATCGAGCCCAGGTGGGCCTGGAGGACCTCTGGGACCAGCAATCCCCTGCAATGCACAAGAGGCAGAAGTAAACACTAGTTTAGTTCATTGACTCCATGGGCCTCTAAAAAAGATTCAGCAGGTTGTTGATGAAAAAGAAATCAAGAATCTTATAAGAAAAAGAAACCATCAACCATATTAATAGAAAAACAAGGTCCCAGCAAATCCAAGGCGCGGTCACTCCCTCAGCTCTCTTACCATTTTCCCATCCTGGCCATCTCTACCTGGTGGTCCTCGGAGACCTTTATCCCCTTTGAAACCCGGGATACCTGGCAGTCCTGGTGGGCCAGGAGGGCACTCACTGCACACATCCTGGGAGAGAACATGGGAAAACACATCAGCAACAGGCTGCAGGCACTTAGCAGACCCTGTGGACACCCACTATGAATGCAGCACTGTGGTGCTGGTATAATTCTTGATCCTTTGCTGTTTCACCTGGGGATTGTGGTGAATTTGCCTTAAAGAACCAATGATGGCAGCATGAAGCAGAGTGAGGGTCAGCAGCTGAGCTCACACCTGCTCCCATGGGAAGTTTCCTATCAGTTCTAAGTCCTAATTGGTCACCCAGGATCAGGAAACCAAGGAAAAGCTCTTTCTGATGGGGAGGTTAGTGAGACTAGAAAGATTATCAAGAAAAACATTGGTTTGAATCTACAAGACCACTAGAAGCCTTTGTCTGCTCCAGGCTGAAAGATCTGTGTTACTGCTTAGAGGGTAGGTTTCTAGGAAAAAGTCAGGTGCAACATGATGTCAGAAAGGGCTCTGCAGGGGGAATTATTCAGCAGCCAGTTTGGCCGAGGACAACTCATCCAGTGGAGTTTGTGAAGACCAAGTGAATGTCACAGTGTACTGGCCAAATTTTATCAGGGAGAATCACTACCTCCCTCCTTCCAAACATCTTTGAAGCATGGTCTCAGCAGTCTTTACATTCCAGCTATCCTCAGGAGATTGAATCCATCTATGACATTTCCATTTCAAAGGCAGACTCCCTTCAGTAAAGAGGGTGGGAATCCTGCCCATAAGAGCACAATACAAAACGGGTTATCAGGTGGGGAGTCAGGAGCCCCTGCTACAACACCCAAATCTGTCAATAATCTGTTGCAAAACTGTGGGGTAAATTGTCCTTCTGGGTCTCAGTGCCTACATCCACATTTATCTACTTACAAAGTAAGCTTGAGAAACACCCGTAACAGCAGAGTCCTAATTTCATCTGGGATTTCAAGGTTCTGCTTTCTGTACCAAGTGTGGAGTGAAAAAATACCAAGCAGAAAAAATGCACAAATGTGTTTAACCATAATAGAAGCAAAGGAAGGAAATGAAAGAACATCAAAGTGACATCCTGTACCCAAGAGTGAGTCTCTTGCTCTTGTCCAGATCAGAAGACCCAAGCAACACCTTATGGTGAAACCTCCAGAATAATATTGGGGTCCACAAAACAAAGAGCTCTTCAGTGAAGAGTAATTTCACAGCAGCAATCTTAACAGGGTCCTTTGGTTAATGTGGTTAGTAAGAGAAGGTAATTTTTTAGTTTATTTTAATCAATAAGAAAAGATTTCTTGCCAGGTTTAAGACAGCTTTAAAAACTTACAACTCAGCCCATGTAAATCTATAGAGATTTTTCAGTCAACACCTATCAAAGACTGACTAATTTCTCACAAAATTCTCTACACTGAGAGTAAAGGCAGACAGATTATCACTTTTGAATCACAAGTACTTTTGGGATAATTACCTGCATCCTTTTAGATTCACAATGCAAATTAAATATGCACCCACAATTACCCAAAATCATTCCAGTCACTGTTGAAGGTGCACATGAAAAAATCCAGCATTTTACTAAAATGGTTTCCATTTTCTGGTTTACATAATGTAACTTGAAAATGCTTATCTCTCCTTGGAATGAATGCCTCAGGAAGAGCTGAGAAAGTCTTAGAGATGTTATAGAGAATTTTTTAGGTCATTTCACTGCTGGGGAAGGGATTTTCATCTCCACGGTGAGCTCGTGTCCCAATACTAGTGCAAGCAGGAGGCTTGTAAGTCTTGAGCTTTGAAAGAGTGTTTAAAGACACCTTTTGCACTTGTAGTCCAGACACTTTCCCATGACAGAGTGTTAGGTCTGAATCAGAGATAAACCCCCACCCTCATTAAAGGCTGATTACCTTTACCAGGAGATTTATGTCCTCTGGAGTGAGCAGGGGTGGGGAACCCTATGGAACAAGAAATTCATTATTTCAGGCAATTTTAAGAAGCATCAAGACATGAAAATTTTTCCTGAACATGTTCTTGGATTCTCACTGGTTTTCCTTGTCCTGTCTAGGACCCACTGGGCTAAACTTGTACTTCCCACCCCACCCTATCAGTGCTTTTCATTGCAACCTGAGATGAGTTCTTGCTGAGGGTACTGTACAGTGGTGCTAAGGAAGTGCCTTTAAAATTTTGGCTTTTATTTACATGCAGAATATCCAGTTGTTCTCGTACCATTCCAAAGCCTTCACTAAACTTTTAGTGGGTTTTAGTCTTTTTCCTACTGCTCTGCTGGGAAAAACAACAGTGGAAAAGCACCCAAGTTCACTTCTGAGGTGAGGTGTACAGGTGGATACTGAGTTAAAAGGAAGATGTAACACAGAAGTGAAGTTACATACAGGTTTTCCAGGAGGTCCTCTTTCTCCTGGATTTCCAGGTACACCCTACAGATCAAGAAAAAGGAAAAAATTGTGAAATTATTATACAATACCCCCCTGGTTTCTCTTTCACTCTGCTGACTGATCTGCACTAGTACTCATTTTACTTTCCTCTGCTGAGCAGCACTACTCCTTGCATGTGACAGACAGCAAATTCCTGCAAATATCTGCAACTTGAACATCTTCTCGAACACTTGCTAAAATTCATTTGAGTCACACAGAGACTGGAATTGGTTTAGCTTGTCTTCTGGTGATAGGAAACACTATGAACTTTACTGGTGTGAAGGATGAAGCTTCAAATCTCTGAAGGCACCTGTCCACAAGCAAAATCAATTTGTTTGTTTGTTTGTCTGGTTGGTTGTTTTTTTGTTTGTTGAGGTGTAGTGGTATCAGTTTGCTTGAGATGAAGGCGTAGAAGCTACCAACATTTTCAGAATTTTATGTTCAGAAAGGCAGGATTAGGAAAAGGGACAACTTTCAACCCTCAGTGTGCATCTTTTACATGTTGTTTACAAGGAATTAAGTTTGCTAAAAACAAAACAAAAACCATGTCTAAAAATTTTTGTAAAGTCTTTGCATAAAGTAATGCTGACTTGGAAAACCAAATATTTTGAACAAGACAGTTGGTCACGGCTCAGATGGTGACAATACTCTGCATTGTGAGGATCCTTGCAGTTTTAAGGATACTCAGTGACATTTCCCCAAACAATTTTCTCCTGAATTCCTGTATCCACCTGGTCCATCACCCTGTGTCATCACTCAAGCAAGTGCATGTTCCACTCATACTTAGAACCTTAAAGAGCATACAAAATTTACCACATACAAAAGCTGTCCTACCTGATCATTTTAGTCTCTAAAGGAACAGTTTCTACTGACGATCTAAAAATATCTTATTTGTGTTCAGCTTTGTTGATTCCGCAGAAGTCCCACACGGGGTTTTCTCTCAAATGGTTCCAGATTTGCCACCCAGGATGTTCACAGAATCACAGAAGGGTTTGGGTTGGAAGGGATGTTCAAGACCATCTAAATCCACCCCCTGCCATGGGCAGGGACACTTTCCACTAGACCAGTTTGCTTCAAGCCCCATCCAACCTGGCCTTGAACACTGCCAAGGATGGGGCAGCAAAGCTTCTCTGGGTAACCTGTGCCAGTGTTTCACCACCCTCACAGAAAAGAACTTCTTCCATGTATCCATTTTGAACCTACTTTCTCCCAGTTTGAAGCTATTACCCTTTTACTACCACTCCCCTTCTGTGGAGAGAAAAAGGTTGAAAGTGGAAGACTTGATGAGGAGGGAAAAATAGAGTTGTTTTCACTCAAGATGACCTTGCAGCTGGAGGATGCTAAGAATATTCAGTGTGGAAAATTTCACGTGTTGTGTTTTCTCAGGGTTGTTTTCTGTCTGTCCTGAGAAGTGGAGGTTTTACAGAAGATAACAGAATGCTGCAAAAAACTTAAAAGGCATTCCTCACAGGCTGGGGCCTCCCTGCTGGGCAAAGGAGAGATAAGAAGCTTGGAGGTTACCCTGAGCATATTTTGCCCCTGCCAAGATGGAATAAGCTTAGCAGTGCATGTGTCCCCATTCTGCCAGTGTGGTAATGGAATAAATCTATTCTTTACACTTCAGCTCTGGATTTTGTCTGTCTTGCTTACTTATAGTTCTCACAATGTGTCCAAAGTCCTTTTCCATCCTTCTTCAAGGCTCCCTTCAGGTACTGGAAGACCACAAACAGGTCACCCTGAAGCCTTTACTTTTCCAGACTCAACAATCCCAATTCTCTCCACCTTTCCTTGTAAGAGGGTTGCTCTACCCCTCCAGCTGCCTTGGTGGCCTCCTCTGGACTCACCCCAACAGCTCCACGTCCTTCCTGTGCTGTGGGACCCCAGAGCTGGGCACAGCACTGCAGGTGGGGTCTCACCAGAGTGGAGTAGAGAGGCAGAATCCCCTGCCCTGACCTCTTGGCCATGCTGGTTTTGATACAGCCCAGGACTTCATTGGCTTTTTGGGCTGCATCAACATCTGGATGCTGATCAAGGTACAAGTAAGTGGCTTTCAATCAGTCTAGGCTCAGCTACTGACCTAGGAGCTACTCTTTGAGACTATCCAGGACTTCCATATGGAAAGAGCCTTTAAAATTTGGTCAAATACTTAGTGAGGAAGGACACTGGGTGTTCTTTCTGTCACCTTGTCTCAGGTTATTCAGTTGTGCCAATCAGTTCATTGCATTATTTACACAGACAACCAGATAGGGACATGGGAATTAATGACTGAAGAGCACTGTGTGTCATGATACACCACAATTGTAGCTATAGGGCAAACTTGAATTTCATCCTTAAGTCTCACTTAGTACTTAAATCCTGTATGCCTTGCTAGAGGAGAGAAAAAATGGGAAAATATATTGATTATCTTTTTTTATGTCCATATTAAATGATTCTGGATGAGCAAGAACCTTTCAATTACCTTGACATTCTAAGAGACAAAAATTAAACAGACACTGAAATGGACCTTAAGTGGAGCTGAAGTAGTACTGAAGTTCATGGATAAACTTTTGTTTCCTGAGGAACTAAACCTTCTGCAGGTGAGAACAAAGAGAAGATAATGTCTGAAGATGATGTTTATCTCACATTTCTCTCCAGAAGTCCTTCTGGGGAATTGAGTAAGTATAAGAAATCACTTTAGTAATTTATAGCTTTCCTTCTTCCACAGAATTTCAAGGTGAATCCAGAGAACTGTGTATTGTTTCCAGAGTTCCTTCCCTTTCACAGGTGCTAACTGTCAGGTCATGCTTTTGGCATCTTCACTGTATTCTCAGCCACTTCTGCAAATGGGAAGAGGGATGGCTAAATAACAATTACACAGATCTTATATTCCCAGACCTACTTTGTTCAGGAAGACTCACACAAAACTTGCTCTAAAAAGTGTGATGCAAAGCAAAAACTTGAGCTATGAAATAATCCTGGATCAGAAAGCAAGACAGAAAAGACAGTTCAGAAATGTCTTTCATGCTGACTAGTAGCACAGCTATAAATATATGCCATAGGGCTCAGTGACAGCCTTCTGCTTTGGGATCTGAAATATGAACATGGCACTAGCAGTGTAATCTGAGTATTTAAAAATCTTTTAAAAAAAGAATGTAGGAAAAGACATCTTAGTTATGTGAAAAGACATACAAGAAGAGAGTGAATAAAATGGAAATCCTTAGAAAGGATTAAGCACAGCTATCATGTCCACATGGCATCAGATTGCCTTGAGACTAAAAGGCATTTTCTTGGATGTTGTATGATGTGGAGCTGGTGATGTCTCTAAAAGGGTGGAAACAAGACAGGAAAAGAGATTAAGCTCTGTGCCATGGCTGACAAACGTGAAAAAACCCCTGCATCCCCACGAAAAGTCAAACAATTGAAAGGTACAAGACTGCAAACAGAGAATGTCCATTGAAGAATAATTTTGTGAGCCAAACAGAACAAATCAGATGTAGATGATGGCACTTCAGCATGGTGCATTATCAGAGAACAGGCCAATGGAAGCAGAGTCAAAAGCAGAGGAAATATTGCTGGTCTGTAGAGGCCTGGAGTTAGAAAAGGCTGACAAAAAAAGACAAGCTACAAATACAGAATCACAGAATACCCTGGGTTGTAAGGGGCAAATATAGAGTCACAGAATACCCTGGGATGTAAGGGACCCACAAAAAATCAAGTCCATCTCCTGGTCTTGCACAGGACAATCCCAGGAATCCCATCAGGTGCTTGGGAGCACTATCCAAATGCTCCTTGAACTCTGTCAGTCTTGGTGCTGTGACCATTTGCCTGGGGATCCTGTTCCAGTGCTGGCCACTATCTGGATGAAGAACCTTTTCCTAATATCCAACCTAAACCTCCCCTAATGCAGCTTCACATTGCTCAGAGCAGAATGAAAATGCTAGAATGAAGACATGGAATTTAAAACTGCATCTGACAAGCTAATAGGGGAGAGAACTGGAAAAGAGAAAGCCAGAAAATTCAGAAAAAAAAAGGAAATGAGTCTGGCAAAAAAAATGCATGGCACAGAAAATAAATGCTGCTAACATGATGAGGGAAAATGCACAGACCTAAATAACAAGCAGTGTTGGAAAACTCATAAAGTTTGAACACTTTCAGGAGATTGCAGCCAAGAGTGGCTGGCACAAAGCAGAACATCCAATGAGTGGTGCAGCATACCAGTACAGGGAAAAGATGTCAGCCATGAGGAGGTGTGATGTACAGTATCCAGAGGATCAGTCTGCAAAATCTGACACACAGGAATGGTCTTTAAATGGGAACTGATGGAAACTGTGCTGCTGATAATGCTAAAAAACCAATATTTAGCTTAGTTGGTTGGCAAGTTGTGCTAATTATGCCAAAGTTGTGGGTTGATCCCCTCATGGCCCATTCACTTCAGACTTGGACTTGATGAGCCTTGTGGGTCTCTTCCAATACAGAATATTCTGATTCTGTAACTAAAAAGAAATTAAATGCTGGTGCAGTTAAGAGACAAAATCCTATGATGGGGAAAATGATGCTCAGGTAAGTGGAGCATGTGAAAATACTCAAAGGAAGTCTGTAAGGAAATATAAGTGTATAGGGGAAGCGTGTAAGTCACACAGGCATATGGTGGAATAGTTCTATTACAAGACTAAAAATTAAACTTGAAATGCAGAATCTTAAATCAGTTATATGTCACAGCAATAAAGAGACAATAGGTGGGTTAATAAGTGTACCCTGGTTTGGGGTGTAAGTGCCCTAAAACAAACACAAAGGCTCCTTGGAACTGTCCTCCTAAGTGGATGGGAAAATCAACCTCAGAACATCAAACTCTGCTTTTCAAATCCATTGGCAGTAATTTATGCATCCACAAAGGTTTTGCAATTATGAAAGAAAATGCAGGGGGAAGATGAACTTCTCAGTAATGCTGGAACTTAGTTACCATAAATAATTAACCTAATTAAGAAGTGATTAATTCAGTGTTTATGTTAATTCAAATTACCATAATCAAAATACAGAAAGATCCTATTAAACAGGTGCCCTTACTGTTAACAGGAGGATAACAGAATATCTCATTCAGATTGTTTCCTAATCTAAGGACACTAAATAGGTGTGTTGAACAGAAACATTTTATTTCCCAGCAGACAGGCAGGGGAGAACAGATGATTCCAAAACATGAAGTGTAGGGTGGCTGGCCAGAGAGTGTCTGCTCCTTTAGGGGTATCTGGTCAAGGACCTTTTTGAATTTGACAAAGGAAGAGAAGGAAAAAGTCATAAATTAGAATGCCAAGGACACAAACCTGACCAACAAAAAAGGATGCCAGTGATGGGAAGCAAACCTGGACATTCACACTAATTGATCAAGGCATGTGGAAATATGAGGAGGCATATTGCAGCAAGGTTACCTCATCCAGGACCTTGTCAGCTGGGAAATTAAGGGAAAAGGAGGAAACCAGAACCCAAATTTTCCAAGACACACAGACCTAAGGGGAAGCAGATCTTGTCACTGCTAGTAACTGATGGGATATCAAAAACCAGACTGCACTTCCTGGGAGAGCAATCTGCACCTTGCAAGAGATCAGATTGTAAACTGGGGGACCATGAACTGGGAGGGCTGAGGGACTGACAGAGCTGGGGAGATGCATGAGGGGCTGTGCAGGGGAAGACAGAGTGACAAACAAACAGGGGGTACACACAAAAGGGTATAAAAGGGTATAAAACAGAGCTGGCAGAGCATTTGTTTGGCTGAGCCCTGCATCTGCCCACTGTGGCTTGTCCTGTGGTTTTACATCTTCTAATAAACCATAGAATCATGGGATGGTTTGGAAGGGACCTGAAATCCCATCTCATTCCAAGCCCCTGCCACAGACAGGACACTTTCCACTGGACTAGGTGGCTCCAAGCCCCATCCAACGTGGCCTTGAGCACTTCCAGGGATGGGGCAGTCACAGCTTCTCTGGGCATTCTGCTCCAGTGCTTCACTACATGCACAGTTAAGAATTTCTTCCATATCTCTAATTTAACCAGGCAGGAGGGACCTGCTCTGCAGCAGCTGGAGGAAACAGCACTGCATATAACACGACTGAACATGTAGAAATACTTTTTTATAATTCTCAGACTAGGAGATTGGCCAACTTCTCTGACAGAAGGTACTTAAGGCTACACTATTTTAATGCTTGATACAGGAACACTGCAAGATTAAAATGTGATTTGGATTTTTTTTTTTTTTGCAAAAGCAAGAGAAAGTAATTTTTTTACGTGACTGAGGTCCTTCAAGTAGGCACAATGTGTAGTAGTTGTGTTGTGGAAAAAATTATTCATATTATTAGGGAAAAATGACCTTAAAAAAAGCACACTTTTCAGGCTTTAAGAATTAGAGCTTTGGTTAATCAGAAAAAAAAGTGCAAATTTAAAGACAAGAAAATTATATACATGGAAGAAGACAACATGTCCCAGCTTTGTCGCAGAAAAATATAATTCATAAGGATTTATGGACATAATGAACTCTAGAAGCCAAACAAGTAGCAAGGCTTTTTCTAAGAGGAACAGAACAAGGCCAAAGCAGCACAATAGTACTGTAAACCTAGGCAAGTATTTTCAAAATCTAAGTCTGAATAAAAAAAGACACTGTTCTGAGAACTCTTGATATTAAATTGAGTAGCCAACAGATATTTCAAAAGGTGACTTTGAAAATATGCCACAAAATACGACATGCTTTTGGGGAATCAGAAAAAATCTAGAGGGTAGTCATGTAAAAAACCCCAATTTATTCACCAGTGGGAGAGAATTCTGGCCAAAGCTATTGCAAAAATAGCATTGACTCTTTCGTGTCCCCAAATGCAGTTGTAAATCTGATTTACTGTATCAGAGAATGCAACTGATAGCAGGCATTTCCACAAGCATCTGATGAGTTTGCAACTGGAAAAATAATTCAGAGTAACTTGATGTATGTAAATGTGATTTTAAAGAACTTTCCAGTCTCAGAAAAAAAAACCATGGAATACATTTGCAAAGGCCACAGCAAAGTACAAGACACTAAGGCAAGACATTCAGGCAATTGACACTGCATGGCTTGGGAGATGCATGGCAAATTCATATTAGCAATTCAAATTGGAGCTTTCCTATCCAATGATATCCTGTTTGAACACAGCAGAGTACAAAAATGGACATGTTTCAGAGGATACAGGAACACTGCATTGGCACACAAGAGTGCAGAAGCAGAATAAAAAGTTCCTTATGCTAGTTAAATAAAGATAGAGATCAGGGAACTGCAAATGCATGATCTTGTCAAAATAGGTTACCCCTGCTGACACACCAAGAAATGTTGGAATGTGGCCTGTACCTCCAATTATACCTCCTGAAACACAGATAGAATGGTTTAACAAGTGATCAGACAATACAGAAAGGGTCTAAAAGACATATTGACTGCAATTAAGGCAGTGAGTGTAACAGAGAATGTGTTTTATAAGTAGCCTGAGGAATGTTTGTGTTTGGATTAATTTTCTGCAGAGAAAATAAAAATGTAAAGACCTCAGTGCTGCATTTCCAAGAGTTGACCAGCCAATGCTGATCTGAGCAGAGCCAGAAAGAGACCCCAAAGAGCTGCCTCAGGCACTCTCCTCACACACTACAACTCTAATAAACCCATCTATCCTATCTCCTCTTCAGAACTTCTTAATTAAAAATTTCAAACATCTGAGACAGGATGATGAGATCTAGGGACAGGGACCAGGACACAACCAAGCCCAAATCTCTGGCTGCCCAGGGACACAAGGGACCATTTCAGCTGTCATGGGCTCTGGAAGAAAACCCTGGATCAATCATTTGTCTTGTGACAAAGTATAGAGCCAGAGAATCTTTGAATGGTTTGGGTTGGAAGGGGCCATAAAGATCATCCAGTTCCAAACTTGTGCCATGGGCAGGGACACCTTCCACTCTCCCAGGCTGCTCAGAGCCCCATCCAGCCTGGCCTTGGACACTTCCAGGGATGGGCATCTACAACCCCTCTGGGAATAAGTAGGTGGGAAGAAAACAGGAGCTTTCCACAGGAAACTACCCCCTTTAGGCCACCTGATGGACTCAGTAAAGCCACACTAGGGTTGAAAAGTGCTTCCTGTGGAGCTGGTGAGAGCTGGTACCCATTTCAGACATGACAGCATCACAGAGCAGCACTGAGAAGGAGAGTTCCAGGAGGTCACTTCCCCCTCCCCACAGTGTTCCCTTAAACCCAAAGATCAAGCCCTTCCAAATCTTCAGAGGCTCCTTCAAAGGACTGGTTTCCACATCACAAAGGAAAAAAAAATTCTCCTGTTTCTGATGCAGCACTGAAGTGGAACCAGGCAGAGAGAGGGGCCAGCTTTCCAGCTGGGAGTCTGCCACGTTCCTCTCTGTTCCTCAGTTCCATGACTCACCACTGAGACAGTGGGAGGACAATGCACCAAGAGGTTAAAATGTCCTCAAACATGCACAATAGCAGCAGCAAAATGAACTCGCAGAGAACTTAACAGCTGTGGCCCTGTTTTAACAGAAAGGGTACTTATCTCAGTGGATTCTAAGAAGTTCCTAGACAGCCTAACCACCATCCTTTTCCAGCGTGGGATCTTACCCCAGTGTATGCTGCCAAGTCCCTTCTCCAGTGTCATTTTAAAATGGTTCAGTGATGAACCCCACTTTCCTTGAAGCAATCCTCCTTACTCCAACCATTTTCCCCTTTGACATCCTAAGTTGTAAGAGCTCCGCTTCTGCAAATCACCTCCTTTGGACAACCCTAAAAACACTCAGAGACTGCAGTTGTTTATGAGCATAAATTTTTAAGGAACTTAGATGCAAGCACTGACCAATTTCTTGAGCACTTAGACTTTTATTTTACTTACATCCTGGCCAGGAGGCCCCTGTGGTCCAGGGATCCCAGGCACACCACGGGGACCCTGAGAGGGAGAGAACAGACAAACCCAGTAATGTGAGCAGTATTTATGAGGTGCTTCTTAGCTGAAGAGAGGAAATCCTTAACCTGAAAGTTATTGGTATAAAAATTAACCAGAACTTACACAATTATGAGAGAGTTTAAGAATAAATATAATTACAGCTCATACTGCACTATCCTGGTATCAGTTATTCCTGTGCCTCAAGGGACTTCATGTGCATCACTGAAGTCAAGCTTCCCATAGATTGATTGGAGAGGTAATAATGACCTTTTACAGGAGGTGGGTTTTTGAACAGGAATATGACTGAGCGCAGGACAGTGGAGGAGAGAAGTTCCATTTCCTCAGTTCCAGGCTATCACACTGCTAGGACTGGCTGTTGTCGTGGAAATTCAGGCCAGTGTCTACTGAGACCAGGGTACACAGTTGTTTGTGCCACACCAATGGACTGCATCCTTGAAAAATTGAATGTTGAGGGACTAAAGTGTGTTTGGTGAATACTGATATCTGTAAGATTTAAGTAAGAAAAATGTTCTAAAATGGTTTCTTTTAAACCTTTGAGGCTTTGGCTATACGTAATATGCCTTGAATTATGTGCTTTAAAATATTTTTTTTTAAATAAAGGTGAAGCAAGTCACTCATTATTTCTCTTGTAGGACTATTGTCACATGAGGAAAAGCTTCCACCAGGCCAAGGCTCTTGAGCAACTCTTTCTCACAGCTCAATATAGCAGAGAGCTATCTGGTCATACACAGAGGTTCTGGTGGATCAGCCACCCTGTGACCATTCCTCAAGCAAAACCAAAGCAATTATATCTGCCCTCATGAAATGACTGGTAAAAACATAATTAGTGTGGTTGTCCCCTCTCCAAAGAATTTGGGTATAGCTAGAAAGACATACTGTACCAGTGACCCTTTGTCTCCTGGGGGTCCTGCAGGGCCCTACAAACAGAAAAGACACAGCAATAAAAACACTTAAAAATCTCGTTTAGCAGGGTGGGTCCTGCATTAAGGCATTATTCTCTGCACTGGACTGTGTGCTGCACTCATGAGTGTGGATGTGTGAGCACTGTGCCCATGGACAACCCATGCTCCTGGCTGGGTCTGGAGACACAGAACCACAGCATCCACACATCCCTTGGGCTGGGACAGGATAACTCCCCCAGTTTCTGAAGACCACTACATTCAGCTACTTCTGACACGAGGAGAAACATCCCACAGGACTTCTCTGCTCCTTAATGTAGGTCAAAGCAGTAGGTCAAAAGGGCTTGTGCATTCTGTTTGTTTGGGGATGCAACTTAAAAATGTGCAGCTGAGTAGAGGGAGCCACTGGCAGGCACCCACTTCTGTAGAACACCACAGAAATGATGCAGTACCATATCCATCATGGGTGACTCAGTCTGGTATTCCAAACACACCCGAAACAAGGCTTGAATAAATTTGCTACCACCATAACTCCTCTCTCCTTCTGCTTTCTGTTTCAGGCACAGCAACTCATTAATCCTCACCATGTCTCCATGAAAGAAGACACCTTAGTGCATGTTAAAGAAATGGCTTAATGCATAATTTAATTAATACCCACAAGGCAAGGTAGGGCAAAATTGAAACTTTTCTATTTATACTGTGCATCCATGCATTAGGCAGCTTCAGCATAAACATGTGAATTCTCCCCAGTTGTCCAAGCTGTCCCCTACTCTGCTGGAAATAATACACTCTGCTAATGTTCAAGTTTAAGGCTCAGTGTTATGTAAATTGTAACTCAATACTTCAGCAGATATGGTAAAAAAAAAATCCTCATCTATATATACTTTTTGTGCAGGGAGCAAAGCCTGAGAGAGGTTAAGGGCACAGGAGGAAACAGGGTGAGGATTCCAATTAAAAAGAGTTGTTGGCTCTCAGCTCTGAAGCTGAAGTATTATAAACACAATTTTGTCACATCGCTAAAAAGAGGAGAGGCTGACGTCTTTAATTCAGCATGTAATATGCACTGGAGCAACTCCACTGATTTTATTCTGGGTTTTTTTTTTGGTTTTTTTTTTTTTTTTTTACTGTAGGATTCAGTCTTTGTGACAGTCTGCTAGATTCAAGGTTATACAGAGTTGTTTTTTTTTCCAATTCCAGTATCTGCACTGGAGCTGAGGTTATGATGAATCTACAGTGGAAAAAGCCCATCATAATAGGGGTTTGGTTGTTGTTTTCTTGGGTTTTTTCTTTCTTTTTTAAAAGAAACATTTAGTAAAGCAAACTAAATAAATAAAACATATCATTTGAGAACAGTGTGGTGTGTAGGTGGCTACACATCCTGACAGTGGGCAAATAATGAAGACACCGAAAAAACCAATCTTTTGGTGTGAGACAAGAGATGTCTGCATTTGGAGTCAAGTCCTTAGTCATTTATGTTTATGGAGATGAGGATGCTAAATCCCCAATGAAGAACGACTTTGTCATCCTGTGTACATCAGGATGCAGACATGAACTCATCAAGCCCTGGACTGAATCTAAAAATCTGTAATTAAAGACTATTCACTAACTAGTGATTTTCAAACAAGCCAGATATTCATTTATTAATTTAATTTTAATTTAATTAATGGCTGAACATTGAGAAGTACAAGAACACCACTTTTCCTTAGATAAATCATAGATAAATCTATAGATCCTTAGATAAATCATAGGACAACCAGGAAACCTGCAGTCATTGGTAATTCTGTGAGTACCACAAAAGCCATGATACAATCACAGTGTGAAACAGGACCAACCCAGTCTGCTCTAACTCAGATAGAATTCAGCATGGTAAAAGCAAATATTAAGTGGACAGAAGTCAGAAAGTCAGATTTTCAACTCATTACCCAGCAATATGACTTATCATTTCAAGGCAACTTCCTGTACTAATTGAGACATTTATATCTAGATAATCAGAGCACTAATAACCAAACACTGAATGATTGGTCCAGGATCATGGCATGCATGAGGTATTGCAAAAGAATGCAAGGGCTTAGATGTCCTCATGCAATTACAGCCAGAACTTTGCGTCCTCCTGAACATATTTCACTAGCAAATTCAGTGCATAGCTGGAGGTCTCTGAGCAGGACTACTGCCAGAGCACTGCCAAATCCCTCTCATTTCTAGAGGAGTTATACATGACAAGTAGTGGAGTGATCAAAGCCCAGCAACACAAAAATCCAAATTTTCCAAGCAGACTCCCATATACACCATGTGAACAACTGATAGTCAGGAGAGCAGAGCTGGATGAGGTCAAACCTACCAAATATTTGAGGGAAATTATGGGGAGAAGGCCCCTCTTGGAACGCAGCAGTTTAAGCAATCTGATTTTGTATTTTGTTATTGTAGTGTTTCTATCTCACTGATGTGGATGTGTGTGCCACACTCATCCCTTCCAACAGGGTTCATACCACAGCAGGGTTGTGTGTGTCCGGAAGACCAGAGCTGCTGCCTTGGCACAGATCTCCTCTCACATCCACAGCCAGTGCACCAGGATGATGCACAAAATTCAGGAGCGGCAGTCCTGACAAAATTCAGGAGTGACACCAATCAATCCTATGGCACTTTCAGCCCTCATAGCAGACATGTGACATGTAAGCTACAAAAGGCAGCCTCTGGACTCTTCTGGAATCTGCACCTTCAGGCAAAACATCCCACAGGCTCTCAGCACAGCTGAGCACATGCAGTGCAGGTGGCAATGCCTGATTTTCCACCTTGTTACAGATTGCAGCAGGACCTGCTACTTACAGGGGGTCCAGCCAGGCCGACACCTGGCACTCCTCTGTCTCCTGGCTGTCCAGGGAGGCCAGGAGCTCCCCTCTCACCCTGAAATGAAGGAAAGAGTTAAAAGATTTGATCTGATGAGAAAATGTACTGAAATGCAAGCAGGTGGTACAACAGAATGTCACATGAGTACATCTGATCCTGATCCTGCCCACAGAGGGACAGATTCTGCTTGTGGCAGCCTGGTGACATGGCACAGTTACTGTCTCATCATGCTATTAAAGTGTCCTTTTCCACCACAGGGGCCCCAGCTCACCTCTGCAGGCTCAGAGTGTGCCACATCACATCACAGAACTGACTGCAAACACAATCTTTGCACTTGCATTCATTTATTTTCGTGCACTGCACCAAATTTCCAGCATTTCACAGAATCACCAAGGCTGGAAGAGACCTTCAAGATCAGCTAGTCCAACCACCAGCCCAGCAGCACCTTAACCACCCCAAACCATACCCCCAAAGCCACATCCAGAACATTTCCAGAACCAGTGACTTCACCAGGGTAGCAGGCACTTTCCTGGGCTTAGAGAAGCAAATAAGTAACTTTTCTCTCTCTATGCTAGAAGGCTAAGGCACAGAAATTACTGAACATAGATCATTTATCTGGGAAAGACAGGATTAGGGAAGTTTTACAGCATCTTAATATTGTCCTGTCCTTTACCAACATAGGCCTACTCACAGAAATTATTTTGGTAAAATGTAAGTCAACACTTCTACCACTCTCTCTCAAGCACTGCACTAGAAAAGGAGAACCTTCCCTTCTAAAGAACAGATTTTCAAAGTAAAACCTGAACAACACAGAAAACAGCTTGTCATTGTTCAATGAACACTGCAGACACAGGGCTAAGACAGTATTCAGCTGTAAGACTTTAATTTAACATCTGTTTTCTAGTTATGGGGAGAAATCAATAAGATTTTTATGGATTGCATTGCAGTTGGGAGATTTGGTCTCACATTGGCAGTAGATTTATAACAACCAATCTTATTTATGCTATTTATTATGATATTATTTCTAGCTATATAGAAGCAGGATAGAAAAATTGTTACCTGTGGATTCTGCCCACTCCAAATTAAATCTGCAATATCTCCTATTTTTCCCCTTTCTTGCTTTCTTCTTAAGCTAATCTTTTACTACAAAGAAATAATACTGCAAGGCCAGTAAGGAAAAATGCATTCTGATTAGTTCAAACACTCCACACATCCCTTATCAGTTATTTTATTCAGAAAGATAATTTTAATACAAAAATTTCAATAGTATTTTCCCACATACAATTAAGACTTTTATCTTCTGTTGCTATTGAATAGAATACTTAATGAGGTTTCTTTTAGTGTTTTTTTCTGACTTTTATATTAATTCTCAGTCTATTAGTGTGTGTCTGTGTGGGTGGAGGTCTGTGTTCTGAACTGTCAAAGATATATAGAAAAGACTACAATGCATTTGTACAAAATGCATCAAAACTAAAGAAAATCATAGCAGTTTGGTTATTTCAAAAATATGGGACATAGATGGATCAGGTCTCATACCCCTATAATCCTGCTTCTATCATTTACAGAATCTATTTCAACATCTGATTCTTCTTCCAGTCCACATCAGAAAATGGTTATTTTGAAGAGGACAATTTCTGAAATGTCTGATAAATGCTCAAGAACAATCCAGATCCTCCGAAAATCAAAGATTTCTGCTTTTTTATTCCTTTCTCTCTTTTCTGTGTGCTTATGAGGGACTAAACATTACTTTCAGCAGAAGTTAGTGTCATCAACCTTTTCAACTAGCTAGTCTTTGCCTCAATACAGGAGGGGAAACCAGGACTACCTACTACAAAATAATGAATGTCCTACTTGAAGACAGGTAAAGGGAATGAGGGCTAGAGAAAAGTTCTCTTTGAGGGCTGACAAGTGGTCCTGAGAGCAGATCACCCCTGAGCAATGCAGTGTCTCCCTGGTTGTGTGGATTAAAGGGTCCCAGTCACAGTTTCCCTGAAAAAGTGTGCACTGAGACCTCCATCTGTGTTGAATCCTTATAGTGGTGGAAGGTATTGTAAATGGGGAAAGTGAACACAGCTAATTCATAGCTGAGTATTTACATTCACAGAGATGCTGGAATAATAAATAAAGGAACCTCCTGGAAGGTTAGAAGTGCATTTTTGAGTCAGAGCTTTGCAAACTCTATTTTCTAGTGGAAAACAATCTTTGCACCACGTTCTTTTCTCCAGTTCAAGTGATTAAGATTAGCAGTCCACAATGAAGTCCATCCTCACCTTATGTCCAAAGGGTCCTGGCAAGCCTGGTGGTCCTCTTTCCCCCTAAAGTGCCAAAAGCAAACCAAGAAAACAGTCACCATCCAGCCAAAGAGCCTGGACTTTGCCACAGTCAAGGCAGCAATTCTCCCACCACTGCCTTCTTGAGCTCACACCATCCTGGCAATATTTTACTGACAACATGTAACCAAATTAAACAATCTTCTAATTGGGCGAGAATTAAAAGCTTTTAGGGAACTTCCATCAAGCTAATAATTTTTGTACTAGTTACAAGGACAATGGTTACTCCTTGTGGAGGTCTCTGTTTTCAATGTAAATTTCAGAAACACATCTTCAGTACTCTCTCACTTTTTGTTTGTTTTTTTTTTTTTTAATGCACAGCTGAGATCTGGAGCATTTTCCACAAGCAGGCCTTCCATGGATTCAGGCAAATCCATGCTCTCCTGCAGGAGCCATGGTTGCCTGTCTGATATTGAACCAGTCAAGCACAAAGCTTGCCAGCAGTACTTACCTTTTCTCCATCTTTACCCTTCCCAGGTAAACCTGGCTCTCCAGCACGCCCTGGCTCACCAGGTGGCCCAGGGAAACCAACTTTTCCTTCTTTTCCAGGATCACCCTGTAGAAGAGAAGCCCATCTCAGGTCTTTCATTGGAACTGAAAGACATGGATATTTTCTCTTTTCCTTCTTTTCCAGGATCACCCTGTAGAAGAGAAGCCATCAGAATTCATTAAAATACTATAGATAATTACCATCTCAGGTCTTTCAATGGAACTGAAAGACATGGATATTTTCCTAGCTGTCTCATCTGGATTTCTTTTGGTATCATAGGAAAACCTCTTTAAATGGAATTCTTTTCCTTCAGTAATCTCAAGGCACTTGTAATTTCCATTAAGGAAAGCAAAAGAAGACTTCAATATATTTTGGGAAGCACCTATATGTGGCGGTGTGTTCTCTCCATGGAGCACACCCCAACCTGAACTCATCAAAACTGTTTATCCCTGCTGTGACACTGAGAAGTGTTGGAATGTGCCCTGATCCCAACCCGATCTTTGCTTCCCATAAGCCTGCCCAAGTGTCACCCAGCAGCAGCAGCAGCAGTGCTGGATGTCTCTGGTTGTGATGGCTGCTCCTGACTCACAGTGAGTTCAGGAGAGGCAGATAACAGCCCTACAGGTGGGGACTGGCTTAAGCAATGTGCTCACCTAACCACAGTGCTGGTCAACGTCTTCACAAATTTGGGAGAAACTAACATTTGTAGCCAGCCTGAAATCATAAGCCAACCATCTTACCCCAAGAAGAGTGCACAGCCCAGGGCCCGCAGTGGGCTGCATGCCCAGATCTCCCCCTGAGCACAGATGCCTCTCAAGGTAACCCCCCAAATTATCATCTTATCACATCAGATACTCAGCAAACAAAATAGAAATAAATGCATTTGAAACTTTGAAACCTTAGCTAAGTGATATAAAGGATTGGTTGCACACATATAATGCTTTAGACAAAATATTGATTAAGTTTGGGACTAACTTTGGATGCAGCCACACCTAAATTCCTCTCTGAGAAGGAGTTTAGAACACAAAGGGATCCTTTCTGAAGCTCATGACTCAATGGAAGGGTCCCCCTGTCAGTTTTGTCTCTCCCTGTCCTCAATGCAGTAAATAATCAAGTGTATCTTGCATTGAATCTTGTTAAAGCACCGTGGCATTTACCACTGATCTTTGTTAACTTGGTGCCTTATATCAATAAAATATACTGTTCTTCTTTCTTATGAGTGAAGTGCATCACTCTTTCTGCAACACTGAATGAGAAAGCCCTTGGTCCTCACATAACCCTAAGGCAGAGCTCAGTAATTTGGAAGAAGATTTTACTCAAGGAACTGGGATTCATTTCCTTTTAAGCCCCAAATACATGGATATAGAGGGTCTGATATGTTTCTGATTAATCAATCCTACTCCAGAAAACAAAGATTAGGACTTCAGCACGCTGGGCACTCTGGTTGCATCACCAAACACAATCCCCTGAATTCAGAAAGCCATCAATGGGGACAGAAAGCCAGTTTTTCTTCCAGCTTTGGATTTACAGTGATGAATAGGAGTTTCTTAAAACACCAAATGCCTGCTCTTGTCAGGTAATGAGGACAGCAGAAGACCATAACTGTGTACCAGTGGCTTTGCTATATCCAGTCATATCTCAGTGGTTTATTAGGCAAATTATAAAGTTGCAACTGGGTGAAAACCTTACAGCATGTATAATAGAGGAGTTTGAGCAAGATGAACTCATGAGTCTTAACCATCCAAGCTGTCACTATTATCTGAAATGCTCAAGAAAATAAATAAATAAGCCCATCAAGAACCAACTCACCCTTTCCCCCTTCTCTCCTGCCTTTCCTGGGAGTCCAGGGCTTCCGGGCACACCCTGGAGAGAAAAGAACTTTAAATCTTTGAAGTTTTTTTTGTAGGCAGTATCGGATTTTAAACAAAGGGGCAGACCTATGGGTTCAGTATAGTTTATCTCAAGGGTCAGTATCAGCTCTACATTTCCCAGTACAGAAAATCTGCAACCCAGAAAATACCACAGAAGGTGTATAACAGGTCCTTAAAGGAGGAATTTCGTTTTCAATATAAAAAACAGCTGAACAGAAAAAACCAGAAACTGAGCTAGTACCAGATTTGTGTATTCTCCCAGTCACCATTTCTTTCATTTTGTGAAATTCTCAGTAGTTCCTAACATGCTACCAACAACCCCCAATCACCACCTCTGTATCAGAGAAGCCAAAAGCCTCCTGGGAAATGTAGCTGTGTTCATTTCTTCCTCTATTTCAGTTTTCAATCCTTTTAACATCTTGGCAGGTCTCAAAGGACTGTGTGTCAAAATATAGATGATTTAGAGCTCTAAATTAAGTACTGTAACTTCCTAACCCACCAAAACATATTTTAGAATGGTACTCCATTTTAAGATGTGAAATCATGTCTTGGCACCATTAAGATTGGATTGACCTCAGAATGGATGTGATAATTATTTTCCTTTCTGCACCAGTAAAAATTATTTCCAACTATATTGGCTTTTATAGGTAATATATTGGTATTACTGGTATAGAAGTTTGCTTAATGGAATATGAAATTGAAAAGTTCTTAATTTTAAATATCACCTTTCACTTTTAAATTAAATCACTACATTAATACAATTAAATCAAATGTATCTTAACAATTAGTTGAAGGGTAATTTAAGTTTTCTTGGACTGCCCAGGTAATAAACTCTGGTTCTAATAGTGCTGTGTTCTAAACCCCTGTGCCTGAGTACATCATATCCTGAGGTCTAAACGCTGTTTTTCACCTACTCCAGTCTAAGCCAAATGAAACTCCAGGAACTAGAAAGAAAATTGCCCTAGTGGAGCTGGGAGTAAAGTTAATCCAAAGATTTTTTAGCAAATATGAAAAATTTTTTCATGCACAAATTAACAGTGGTGATGAATGCCCAGGTAAGGGGACACTGCATTGATTTCAAGGTCTTTAGGCTCAAATGCCTACATAATAAAAGTGGGAGTTTACTATGTTATTTTTATATCAGGAAATCTTGTTTACAAAAGGAGAGGAAAATGAAAAAAAGGCAAAGAAAACAAAACCAAAGACACAATAAACATTGAATTTTTTCTCTTGAAGAGTTGGCAACAAAAATTGCTTTTAACAATTTGGTGAGGAATGAAGCAGATCTCTTCCTCCTCTTGATAAAATGAATATGAGAAGATAGTTAATGGATACACCATTCCCAGGTGCCTCCAGATCTTTCAATTCAGCCATAAGAAACAAGTTTAATGAAATGCAGCCTTCTGAACTTCATAGTAATCCCCATGGAAGAGAAAACTAAACACATTAAAAAAGAAATCAAGGCACAGATGGGAAAACAAATACACTGGTGCATACTTACCACATTTCCTGGCAAGCCTCTTGGACCTGGGGGCCCTGCTGGTCCACTCAAACCCTGTTTTAGGAAAAATGAAGTGTGTGTGTGTGTGTGTGTGTGCATATCACAACTTGTATCACCATAGGAACAAGATGTTCCAAGTGCGATTGGATTTCATGTCAGACAAGGTGTTGTACATCAAGAAGGCAAAAAATAGCACATTTGTTTGCAACTTTTTAGTGTAAAGCATAATGAAACAATACAAAATGGATGAAGGCTCTCTTTGGGAATTTAAAGCTACCTTCTATCAAAAGAAATCCTAAATCTAGCTCAGATACAGGAAGTGAAGTCTGGGCCAGAAACATCAGAAGAAGAGCATAAAGAATGTTGATTTATCATAAAAAAAGTAGGTCAACAAAATATGCTTTGTTGAGAATTCCACCTTTCTCTGCTGTGGGGAACAAAACCTGAAAACATTCTTTTGCACTAAACAGGTGAAATAGCCTAAACATCCAGAGTGTATAGTTTTGAATTGCAAGTCTTTATCCATTTGCAAGTCAAACCTTGTAGCATGAGAAAGCCCATGGGTGTCTCCAAAATTTCAAGGGATACCTTAGAGGACATATATTTGGGGATTTATGTCCCCATAGAGATGTATGTTTGGGGTTATCAGGCTATATTCAAAGGTTTCATAGAATCATACATTTGGGTTGATGTCCCCATAGAGATGTATGTTTGGGGTTATCAGGCTATATTCAAAGGTTTCGTAGAATCATAGATTTGGGTTGGAAGGGACCTTAAACATCATCTGGTTCCAAGCCCTCTGTTCATAGATTTGGGTTGGAAGGGACCTTAAACATCATCTGGTTCCAAGCCCTGTGTCATAAACAGGGACACCTTCCACTAGATCAGCTGGTGCTGGGCAACCTGTGCCAGTGCTTCATCCCCTTCAAAGGAAATAATTTCCTCCTAATACTAATCTAAACCTACTCTCAGTCTGAAGCCATTCCTCCTTGTCCTATCATCCCATGCCCCTGCAGAAAGTCCCTCTCCAGCTCTGTTGTGTTTCCTCTTTAGGCACTGAAAAGGGTTCTAAGATCTCCTTGGAGCCTTCTCTTCTCCAGGCTTTGCTCATAGCAGAGGTTTAAAGGTTTCCTTTTTTCTGTGTTATTTACAGCCACTGGTCTATGAGCCAACAGAAACATGGAGCAGCAGCAGTCCGTGAAAGGATGGCAAGAAAAGAGAAGGTGCCTGCAAATACCTGCATTTCCATATCATTAACATCCTCTGAGCCACAAGGTTATACAGAGAAATAAAACCAAGGAATGGGTTTTCGTGGAATAGTTTTTGCCATCATTTTTTTTTTCCCTTCTCTCCAAAATACTAAAGGGTCCTTCAACCAAGAGTGAAAGACTCCTGAAAATATGCAGTTCAGGGTTTAGGGACAAAGCACTCCTTAGGGACAATGTCTAAGCACAAGCCCAAGAAAGAAAACCATGAACACAAAGGTGGAAGAAGAAATTTCAGTGCTCTAGGATGCATGATTTAGATTTCCCATTCCTTCCTTCTCCTGATCAGTCATTCCCTCTCTCAATCATGATTTCAAACAGTTCTTCAGTGTTTCTTCCTTCTTGGCTTGCAAAGAAAGTCTGAAGCCTTTTATTCAGCTGCAAAGGTCTCATATGATTTCACAATAATAGAACTGGACTGGAATCCTTTACTGTTCCTAAGCACACAGACGGATAAGTACAGCACTCCCTACAACAAATGCCTCAGAAAGGGGTGTGGGATGAGTCTTCTGTATGAGCCAATATTAAAAAAAACACCAGCAGAATTGACAGTGAAGCCTAAAAGCACCCATGATCAAAACCAATTCCTGCCGCTGCTGAGCAGTGAGTTCCCTGCTCCAGCTGGCTGCCTGAGCTGGGCTGACATGGCAGTGCAGTCACACTCTCAGAAAAGGGTGTTTTGTTAGGCAGGGAGAGATTTGAGCAGGAAAAGATGCACAACCTTGAGCTGGGCTGAATGGGGCATTGATCTGTTTGGTGCAGATGGTCCTGTTTGCCCACAAACAGCCTCTTCCAGCTGTGGATGAGGATCTGCCGTGTTCCAGCAGCCTGGGACGGCAAATCCCCAAGAGGCTGATGTCAGTGTCCCTTCAGGTGTGTTACTGCCCCGGGAAAATGCTGCAGGGGAAGCAGTTACTCACAGTCTCTCCAGGGGCTCCAGCCTCTCCTCGGGCTCCTTTCTCCCCCTTTGCACCCTGTGCAGAAAGGAGAGATACCAACTGATTAGACATGCAAGGAGACCTCCTCCAGAAAAAAAGGCTTCAAGATGTCTGAATGTATACTAGGAATTGCTTTTGTTAACCAATTCACAGAGGAGTTAATGGCTGAGGAAAGAGCTCCCAGTTCTCTATGCAGCAAGAAAAGGAACTATAAAAATAAAACCCTGAGACTCCACAGGAGTTACTAATGACTGATCAGCTCAGATACTGCCTTTCAGCACTGGATGCTGAAACTTGTAGGTATTCATCTGAGTGAAACTCCTTCCTATCCTCAGGCCTACCAACTACTTAATTTCCTGCTGAACTTTGATGGTCTCCCTTCACAGAAGACTCACCTACAGTTCTGAAATATAAACTCCAGTCATCTAGAAATGGTAATAATAGATCCCCATGACGAGGGTTTGTCTTAATCATACATATCAGAGAGCCCTTTCTGAAGAATTTTTGCAGGACAAAGTCTACTAACTGAACTGCCCCACATTTAGCAGATGTTAGTTAAAAGTTGCATGGCATTACTGCGTTTTTCTTGGGTTTTTGGAGGTTTGGTTTTGTTTGGTTTGGGGTATTTTTTTTTTTTTGAATGCTCAGCCTGCTGTTAAGACATGCTCAGACACCTGTTTAAGGTGATGATGCCCAAGTATTGATGATTATATAGGTTGGGCACGGCATATATGATGGCAGAGTGAACACCTACCCATGTTGAATGGAAACACCTCAGTGTTGATTTGAAATAGTTTTGTGTGACACAATAAATCTTCTGAAGATGGCTGACACCATAGAACCATTTCACATGGGCCATTGCTCATTCCAGGTCAGATGAGCCAGGGTTGAATCTGACTGCTCTGCAATGTTTTGGAAATGTGATTTATCTGCAAGATCTGTGGTTTGGTAGCAGCAGTACAAGATGCCCTCTTGAAGGATCATGAAGCTGAAAGAAACCTCTCAGACAATACTGACCATGCTACAGAGATAATAGATTTCTGAGCTGATTTTCCTCCTATTGTCCTCCAGTCTTAGAGGAGTAAAAACCTCTACAGAACTCCCTGAACCTATGACAGTAGGTTCAAAAAAAGATGAAGAGAGAAATGGGCTGCTGGTGTCTACAGGAAGGAGGGCACTCCACTCTACTCATGTCAAAGACTTTCTTCAAGGTCCCTCTTACCTGTACTCCTGCAGGTCCTGGCACACCTTGCTCACCTGGGACCCCAGGTAATCCCTGCAAAACAGAGAGAGGTAAAGGAGCTCTTTTCACAGAGGTAAGTATGATTTTTACAGAGGCTGTCACTGCACAGGGCTCTGCTCTCTTCTGGGAGCTCCATCCAGAACAAGAGAGTCCAGAATACAAATACAGTACCCAAATGCACAATTTAGCTGGGCCACATCACTTCAATATCCCTTAATAAATCCTGCACGTAAATTACTGCCAGCCAAGCCCTGCCTAGCAAATCCCATAGTCCTGTTTTCAGCTACTAAGGCCCAGAACTATAGATCAGGTGCTTCAACTCCAGTAGTCATGTAGCTTCCCCTACAGGCAGCACAAAGATAAGCACCACTGTGGCTATTTCTGATGAGAGAAGCATCCCAGCTTCAGAAGGAGCATGTCCCGCCCTCTCCCTCCAAAACTGACCACTCCCACGTCCCCTCTCAATGTATTTGGCTGTACTTACAGCTTCTCCAGTCATTCCTCGATCTCCTTTGTCCCCTTTTGGTCCAGGTTCACCCTGATATAAAACAGTAAGACAAAGGGAGAAATAAAAGCCATGTCCAGGGCTGGAACTCACACTAGTCCTGTTTAGTAAGTTGGCTCTTTCAATCAGTTACCCATTTCTGACACAAAATAGCTTCTTCAAAGCAGCTTGAGGTCAATGAGTCAAAACGGAATGCCACACTAAGACATGGAGATCACTGTCTAGACTTATTGGTCTGTTCTGATACTAACTGAAAAAGTACTCAGCTTAAACTGAGAACATTTTGCCCTCATGCAGAAGAGTAGCTAAGAATATACCCCCCCAAAAAATGAATCTCTGGCATTTTAAAAGGCCATATGATGTGAATAACAGCAAAAGCAAGGGTGCCACTGCACTACCTCTCAGTAGGAACACAGCCCTAATGTCATCCTACAGTGATCCCAGATGAAGACAATTCCCTATTCCACTTATAAAAGAGAAGTGTCCATTGATCATCTGGAGCATTTCCAGAGGTGGGCACTACACAGCAATTCCTGATCTCTGGCTCTATTAACATCTCCATACATCCATGCAGCTACCTCTCCCTCCTGCAATGCCAGTACATTTTTTCATGCACCACCATCACTGCTTAATAAGATTAATTTATTCCTGTTCTTCCTCCTTACAGTAAATTGAATATGCATTCAGACAGAAGTTCATCAGCTTTGTCCTGTGGTCTAGAGCAATAATCAATAAATCCATATGTCTGCTTTTTCTAAATTGAAAAGGAAAGCACACAATTATGGAACTAGCTGGAATAAACCAGGCATTACATGAATACTCACTTTTGTATATTGTTATGAATGTATGTATTCAGGCAACAGCAATCATTACTTATTCATTATTTATCATACCAAGTGTTTCAATTATGCAATCAAGGAAGAGTAAGAACATCAGTGATTTAAGCTACACACACAAGCAAGGAATAGTGATCAGCCAAAATGCAGAGCCAGACAAATCAGCTTGAATTTTATTTATGTCTGCTATTTGCCAATCATTTCTGCAACACCTGGGAATTCACAGTCCATTTTCAAATGATTCTCTAACAGACAAAATAAGTGCAGCTGCATAAATATCACTTATGTTTGTATTAATTATGCATTATGAATAAATATTATAATCTGTGGTAAATAATGGAAGGAATTCTACTCTACAAACAGCATCCCATTAGATCGACTTTTAACCAGGCAGTCCCTGATGCCATCTAGTGTCCTTCAGAAAAACATCAGGATCACCTAAAGCAGCTCAAGCAAAGGGGCTAAAGCTGCAAACCTCTACGTTTGTGCCTGGAAGTTGTTTTGTGTGATGACATTTCAAATTCTGAAACTCTTTTGAGAAAGCAGAATGACAAAGCACAGACATAGGTCAGTACATTTGTAGGCAGGGATGCTGTTACTGAGTGGGAAAAAGGATGTACATTACCAGGGAAAACAAAATTGCAAAGCAAACAAGTAACACAAGAGGTAAATGGGGAAAGTTTTTAAGCAGAATGACAAAGCACAGACATAGGTCAGTACATTTGTAGGCAGGGATGCTGTTACTGAGTGAGTACATTACCAGGGAAAACAAAATTGCAAAGCAAAGAAGTAACGCAAGAGGTAAATGGGGAAAGTTTTTTTAAGATTTTCCTTTCTTCCATTTTTTCCTTGATACTTGACTTGCACAGCAGTGCAAAATCTAACAGCCATAGTCATGGGCAGAGGAAGGATTTCTTCATAGATTCATACAATGGTTTGGGGAGAAAGGGACCTTCAAATCATCTAATTCCAACTCCTCTGCCATTGGAAAGGATGCCACCCACTAGACCAGGCTGCTCCAAGCCCCATCCAACCTGGCCTTGAACATTTCCAGGCATGGGGCACCCACAGCTTCTCTGGACAACCTGTGCTAGTGTCTCAGCACTCTCACAGTAAAGAACTATTTCCAATTATCTAATCTAAACCTGTCCTCTGACAGTTTAAATCCTCTGATCATCTTTGTGGCCTCCTCTGCATTTGCTCTAAGAGATCCAAGATGTCCTTGTTTTGGGGGCTCCAGAGCTGGATGCAGCACTCCAGGAGGGGTCTCACCAGAGCAGAGGGGTAGAATCACCTCCCTCGACCTGCTGGCCATTGCTGCAGCCCAGGACACAACTGGGTTTGTTAACACAACCCACCAGCAAATCTGCCTGTGAGTCCTTTCAAGTTTGCCAGAGCATGACTCTGCCAAGGCTGTTAACACTGCCTGCTAGTGCTGCCCACTGGCAGCTGCTCTTCATCCATTGCCACCCACTTCTTACCTACACCTCAGTGCTCAGAAAAGACAGAGTGACAGCTGACAGCTGCCACCAGCCTGGCCCAGAAGAGGACTTACAGCTCCCATGACCTGTTCTCAGCAGTGTCCTTCTGTAGTCTCAATTATGCCTCAGTAATTCCTCTGCTACTTAAAGGAAAGCAAGTGCAGTGGGAGATCAGCTCTGCCTGGCCACAGTGGAGACAGAAGGCAAAAAGTGAGGAGCCACCTCTTTTGTTACTGCTTTTGCCTCTTTCTGCCATTATACCTGACCACCACTGTGGTTCTCTCAACCAATCTCCAAGAATATTTAATGATCCTAACTGACTAGCCTAAATATATAGGAAACAGCTTCCTGGTACAATAGAACATAGACTCAATGGGAAGCAATGGCAAGGATTGGTTTTTGGAGAGCACATGACACCTGTCAACACCCTGCTGGTCCTGCCACCTCAGTAACATCACCCACGACACTCTCCTAAGGTTCATCACCTCTTTCTGACACTTTAATGTGTACACTTGTACATCCAACTGTTCTTACCTTCTCCTCCCGCACAATACAGAGCTGTGCTGTGGCAGGTGTCACCACAGTCACCTTGCACATGGAGAAATCCCAGCAAATGGAACAGCTGACACACTTCAAGCCTTTTATTTCTTACTGTCTTGCAGCTCATTTACCAGAGCAATTTACACAAAGCAAAAGGAAAACCTCACTGTGACTGTAGCACTACAAAGATCACAGATGTCATTGTTCTGCATGTTTCCTTAGAATACATATATATATACATACATATATATATATATAAGTATAACCTTATAACCTTTGAGCAAAGGTTAAGAGCAAGCCAAAGAAATCTTGTCTCTTTCTCCAGTACTACTTCACATCCTTATTTCCTTCCTCTGCCTCTGAAGAACCTGGCATATATGTTCTCTTTCTATGGCACTCCTACAGCCGACCTCTGACATCCATGAAACCTTCTGATCCATAATAAACTTATTCACAGATCACGTTATGCCATTTATTTCCCACTAGGTGCTACAAATGGGAACAAAATCTTCATTTTACACTCAGTTTCAGAGGCTGGGAGAGCATGCAGCTCTGTCCCAGCCACAGCTGGTTTGACTGCTGATCTTACCAGCACAGCTTTGGCCTTCTCATCATAGCTGGTTAAAGTGATGAGGATGCCCAGAATTAGACTCAATATGGGTTCTTTACTGAAAGCATTTAAATAACATGGAAAACGCTAAGGGATGTGTCTATCAGGTACAATAGGGGATAAGACAGAGGCCATATTTATTAGAGATGTTACTTACAGGAATCCTGGGGTGTGGGGTGAAGAAGGCTGTCTGGAACAGAAACCAGAGCGTTAAAAACAGGATAGCCTATTTTCCTTAAAATGCAATACTTTACATACACCCCTGTCATTACAGATTGCACATGCCATACATTCCATAAGTAGGTTTATGAAAGAGCAACCCATTGTAACATCTGGCTGTTTGGAAAGAAACCCAACCTGGGGTGTGGGGTGAAGAAGGCTGTCTGGAACAGAAACCAGAGCGTTAAAACCTGGATAGCCTATTTTCCTTAAAATGCAATAGTTTACATAAACCCCTATCATTACAGATTGCATATTCCATAAATAGGTTTATAAAAGAGTAACCCATTGTAACATCTGGGTGTTTGGAAAGAAACCCACAAATACATTACATCTCCCAGAATATTTGAAATATGAACATAAACTCAAAACTATCCTGTGTGCCCTACCATGATGAAAAAAACAATCAATTTTTAAACTTTATAGCAATTTTACTGCTAGTAATCTCCAGGTCATTTTTCCACTTGGAGCCGTCTTCTGTATTATTAAATTTCCTGATACCATGAATGAGCTTGGGGTGTTCTCTCTCTGCTTTGTACCATGCACATGAAATCTCAATGGGAATACATAGTCACTCTGAAGGAATAGCCACAAAAAGAAATTATAAAGGTTTTTAGAAAGAGACAGTATCTTTTCTCAAAGCTGATAAGATATTGAAGGAAAAAACAGACTTGATGACATGAAGACACGTCAAAAGCATTACCTACTTTTAACACTGAAACAGTGCCCTGGTTCCAGCCCAGACCAGTGGGAGGGAGGACGGCCAAGACATGATGTTATTCAATACCACCTTATGCCACTGACAGGGGTGGAGGAAAAGGCTTCTTTCTCTCACTTTGGAGAAGGGAAGGATATCCCCTTCATTGGAGTGAGCGAGGCACATGGAGCAGTGGGATAACGCTGGTCCTGACTGGAGGTAACATTTTGGGTGGCATGGCTGCAGTCAGGTCAAGTTCCACACTCCCTCTTTTGTCCACTTTTGTTATTAATATTGTTGCTGTTATTGCTTGTTTTCTTATCTGATTGATGTTTCCATAAATTGTTCTTATCCCAACCCACAATCTTTGCCCTTTGTGCCTCCAATTCTCCTCTCTGGGCACACGTGGGTGGAAGAGGGGAGAAGTGGAAGAAGTGACCAGAGGGTGGTTTTGGGGTCTTGGGGGATGAGGGATGCTAAACTGGGGACTACCATTCCTTAACCACGACAAACAGTAATAATTACTCTCTACAAACACAGGGAGCTTGAGCAGAGACACACATTTTCTCCAAGTCCAGCCATGTTGTATTTGTTTGTGAGCTGCCTTTTCTGCCTTTAGCAACACAGGTTCATCTTTAGTGCTGTGACTGGGTCATTCTTGTCTGATACACATGAAGTCTTTCTACACAAAGCACTATGAAGTGATCTGGCACAGACTGAGGCCCAGATAATGGCAGGGAATAAATTAAACCACCTTCTCCATTATGGGAATTATTGAAGGAATTTTGAATGAGTTAGAGACAGGACCTTTGAGTTTTTAGACGATGGGATTTATTTTTGTCTTCTACAGAGGCAGGAAGGGTGGGGCTTACATCTTCATAGCACGGTTCAGAAGGTCACAAGACCTCTAGTTACAAGACCTCTTATAGATTTATTGATCAATAAAACACTGCCAACAAGGATATTTATGTTTTTGACATAATCCTTAAACATTTTGTCTTATGGACGCATGCTACAGTGTAAGCTTTCTTAACCAATCACGTTATGACAGACAAACCTACAGCACTGCATTCTAAACTTCTTGCTTACCTTTGTAACTATTTTTATTTTTTCTATGTCTTAAACTCTAAACTTTCCTCTTCTTAACGTGTCTCTGCTTTAAACTCTAAATCCACATTCTCACTTCTATCACCTAAGTTTGGAAGCCTTTTCCAAGTTCTCAGATCAAATCCTGTGTTTAACTCTAAGCTTTGGCCTACAGGCCCAAAGTTCTGAGAATTCCCTGCATTTCAGATTCCAACACTCCATTGCTGTGTCAAGGTCTTTAGGCACTCGACTTTCACCAACCAACAGACCTTGATTCAAATTTTCTCCATAATCTGTGAAAGAGGCAGCTGTATCCAGCTGTGGTGAGCAGAGCTGACGAGAGGATGTGTGCCCTGTCTTGGAGGATCTGTGACTGGCATAAGTCCTCTAGTTGCAATGATGGTGCTCACTCCAAGATGCTTACTCAGGTTTTCTTAGAGGGAACTCAGAGGTTTGTGTATTTACATTCAGTGGGTGCTGATTTAATCACCAGTGAACTTCATTGTAATTGCACTCAGGCTCCCCAAAATAACTTTGCGTCTTCATTTTGAAAGCAATAAATTTGTGTATTCTTGGTCTGGTTGTTGCAAAGAAGCAGAAGAAGGTACAACCTTACCAAAAAGAAATTTAAAAGACCAAATAAACCTTGATATTGCTTCTCTGAAACAAAAGGAGATAATCTCAGAGTAAGTAAGTCCCAAAGTTTCTGCAGAGGAAGTGAGAAACTTGAAAATTGTTTCTGAGGAATTTATGTGGAGGAATGACCCCTTGAATATTGTTACAGCACCAAACAAAATCTTACTTACTGTTCCAGGTAAGCCTGGGGGTCCAGGGGAACCTGTGTCACCCTGGAGAGAGGAAAAAAATGTAACTAATTACATAAAAAGATTCCCAAATAAAACTCAACATTATCATTCAGAAGATGCAGCATTACCAGATGAGATGTAACTCAACCCCCCAGCTCTGTGACACTTCTGATTTTTTGCTGTCCTTGCGTTGATGCATGCAGGATTCTCATTCTGTTGTCATCATCCCTCTATGGTTTTATCATCAACCTGATTTTCTGAAATTGCCCCATCCAGTTTAGGATATGGAGTTTACTCACATCCTGAATGCCATTGCCTCTGTAATGAGGGCAGTTTTTCCACTACACACCCACAAGCATCTGCAAGGTGAATGCTTCTTCTTCTCCTTCATGTTCACAAGGGTTGAATGTAAATTTTGGTGGACATTACCTTTGTCTACTTCTCTAATTGTCACTAAAATTAACGGTGTTGTGATGGCAGAAGCCCAAACTGTTCCTTAAGTTATTGTTCTATCCCCCACAGACAGGCACAGAAAACTTCTTAGATTTTAGTTCCAGGCTCATTTATACCAGCCAATTATAAAAATGAAAAAAAGAGAAAAATTTAACAAAATAAAATTTAAAAAAAGTTTTCCTTGACTTAATGAAATTGTCCTCAATTTCATCAGATTTCATTGCTCAATAAATTATTGTCTCCATCCCACACACAGTTATTTCTGCTGCTTCTCTGTAAAGTCCAGCTAAAAGTCTTCCAAATTTCCTAGTCTTCCTCAGCCTCCTCTATCACTTGTCTCTGCCCTTTATCTGTTTTCTTCTCTTGTCTAAGGAAAATCAGGGTCATTTCATTACTTACTTTTTCTCCTCTTTCACCTTTCATTGCTGGGAGACCATCTCTTCCTTTTTCTCCCTAAAAGCAGGGAAAGGACAGCAAGAAACATGCACATTTTTATTTTAATGCATCAGCCTCACTACAATACTTTACACTCTCAGTTATCTATCTTCCAAGATGTAGAGCAAGCAATTAAAAATGTAACATTTTGAAGATGGCTTCAAAAATCCACTGTATCTTCAAAACCAATGAATATCAATTGACTTCACAGGAAGGAAAGCACCAATCCTAAAATAAGTTGCTTGTAGAAGATCCTACTGCCTGATGCAATTATAAAAAAACAGAGGTGTTTGTTTTTTTCCAATTGGAAAAGAGAGGCAGCAAAACAGCAGTTAAGACCCAGAGTAAATATTCATATTACTGGTTCTGGTTTGGGTTGGAAGATACCTTAAAGATCATTTAGTTTCAAACCTCTGCCATGAATATATTCTGTATCCTCTACTCTACAAGGCATAAAATGGAGCAAACTGCATGGAAAAACCTCAGTTGATTTTAGAACCTTCTTCATCACATTCAAGCATGTCATCAGTTATCAGGACTACAGACCTCACTGATGTGGCTAAATTTACTGTCAGGCCCCTGACCCAAATATTTCCTGGCATGAAGACATCTCCAGAGTTCTCCAGAGGAAGCAGTAGACACAGGACGGACTACAGACCTCACTGATGTGGCTAAATTTACAGGCCTCTGACACAAGTACTTCCTGGCATGAAGACATCTCCAGAGCTCTCCAGAGGAAGCAGCAGACACCAGCATTTGGGTAGAAGTTAAGCCATCAGAAAATAATTCAGCCATCTGAAGCCTTTTCCAGGGCTCAGTAATGAGGTGGATTAGTAATATTTTTGTTGTCAAGAATTTTAAATGTCCTTAAATCAGGCAAGTAATTCTGAAAAGGAGTTCTAAAGTGCAATCTGACCTCTGGAGTTCTAACGTCTCCTGCTGCCTCACAAGTAGCATGGCACAACTCTTCTCATTTGGGTTAGATATTGTTCCTTGTCTGAAGCCTTTTCCAGGGCTCAGTAATGAGGTGGATTAGTAATTTTTTTGTTGTTATCAAGAATTTTAAATGTCCTTAAATCAGGCAAGTAATTCTGAAAGGGAGTTCTAAAGTGCAATCTGACCTCTAGAGTTCTAATCTCTCCTGCTGCCTCACAAGCAGCATGGCACAACTCTTCCCATTTGGGTTAGATATTGTTCCTTAGCACCTCTGAGTCAATTGGGAACAGTCACTAGGCAGGGAATACACTCTTGGCTACTTGGTAACCTTGCTGGTTGCCAATCAGCTGCTCACCACAGCCATCACACCAAGGGACAACATCATCTAGGGACACTCTAGGTAAGTCCTCTTGATGCTAAATGGCCAAAAGAAGATCAATTTGTGGCTCCAAGTCACTCACCTGGTCTCCTTTTTCTCCTCTCAGTCCAGGCAAGCCCCTAGGACCAGGAAAACCTGCTTCACCCTGAAAAGAAGACAAAGTGTGCGAAATCTGATTGACTGTAGTAGTAGTTTGCTGAGAATATGAGATTAGTTTGATTAGCAACTAATTTCTTAGTGTTTTTTTAAACCATCACTTAAAGCAGTAAGTAAGACTTCTCTGGTTTTTGCCTGTTAACTGATGCCATAGAATTAAGGACACATTTCCTTCATGCTGCTCTGTAGCAGGACCAAGCAAATGAAAGCAGAAAAAGCAATAAAATCTGACTTTCCTTTTCATCATTAATGATCTGGTATAGTCTGGAAATGCAAAACCTTCAGTGTATTAATCTGAACAGTACAGATGTCACCTTGATGAACAGATCTAGAATTATCTGAGTGCACTATTGCACATTTGGATTTATTTCTGTTTGAACATTACCTTTGAGGTTCTGCTTTATAATACTTGTTATTGGAGTAACTATGATCTCTATGTCATGTGGCTTCTCCTAAATATATAAAGTACTCTCAAATTTAGCTCCCAGTTGACCCAGTTTGTAATCTGAAAATAACCATGTGGTTTCATATTTATAATTCTTTCCTATCTGAATTTATAGTGCAATATCACAAAGGAGATCAGTCATGGAGAGGACTCAAATTCCCTAAGTCTTGTACAAATACTGAACCAAGAAAAGGTAATCCCTGCTCTAAAGAGATTATTTTAAGTATAGGGAGAACAAAAGTTTGTCATGGTAGAGGTGCAATGGGTCTGTGGACAAAATCAGATGAGGAACAAAATAATGTAGTAAGTGAGGATGACTAAGAACATCTGGGTGATGTTGGGAGAATTTTAAAGAAAGTGGCATTTGGTGACAGATGGAGTGGTGCTTTCTCAGAGCCACTGTGGGATCCTGGCTATTATGGAATAATAGAATGGTTTGAGTTGGAAGGGACCCTAAAGACCTTCTAGTTCCAGCCCCTTGCCATGGGCAGGGACACCTTCCTCTCAACCAGGTTGCTCTAATCTGGCCTGGCACTTTCAGGAATGGCAAGGACAATGAGATCCCAGTGATTCCAGAGATTCAGAGAGCAATCAGAGCATCTAACACTGAACGAGACAGAGGAGAACTTAAAGGGAAAATAAAAACATGGTGTAAATTTGGCTTCTGAAAAGGTCCTGAATCAAAATATCATTGAGTTTGTATGCGTTCAAGGACAGAAAGATAATACAAAACAGCCAATGTGGATTTATTAAAAACTGATTGTATCAAACCCATCCAGTTCCCTCCTTAGACATGAAAACTAAGCAGAAAAGAAGAAAGCATTTTTTTGATGTATCTTTAGTAAAATATCAGGCATAGGCCAACATGATGTTCTCATCTGTAACCACACAATGTAGTGTAGAATGGTCTCTGGAGGGTGGTGTACAACTGAATGAAGAAACAGCATTCATATACCTGCTATTAGCAACTTACTGTCAAAATTCAGAGGCTGTATGATGTGAAGTCCTCTCAGGGACAGCACTATTCCACTTACAACAGGAAAGAGAGCATTTATGAAAGATGGGGAAAGTATCACATTGTGGAGAGAGGGGCAAGTGTCTCAGAAGGTGGTGTTAAAATTCAAAACAGCCCTGTGGGGGGAGATGGTTCAGACCAAGAGACAGTGTTCTGGTTGGGGTCTGGCCCCTTGTGGCACTTGGACCAAGCCTGCCTGGAAACTTTAAGCCTGGTAGTTTGTTTGACCAGCTACAGTGAAATGACATCAAGGAAGGGCACAGAAACCACTTCTCCCTTGGAGCCTGATGAAAACACTCCTGGGGAATCATTTGCCCATGCTGCGGTGATTTCCCCTTACCTGGGACACTAGGTAAGGATATTTTCCTGGGAACTGAGTGATACCAATCAGGCAGATTATAAGGACTTTTGGAGTAGTCCAGACAGGGGGGTGGGGTAATTGTTATTAACTTAAGGAGTGCCTTACCCCAATAACCTCAGTTTGTGCCTCAAACTTGTAGCATTACTCCATCACTCATAGAATCATTAAGGTTGGAAAAGACCTCTAAAATCAACCATAAGTCTCATCCATACAACTGTTCCACCTTCAATCACAGATGCAAGTGTTATGCACAGATCTTGTCATTGGCAAATGGATTTGTTATCCCATATGGTCACTTGCTGTTGTTTTGACAAGTAAGGTTTGTTGTTAAGACTGTTTTTCTGCTCACCTGCTCACCAGGTTGGCCACGGCTCCCTGGTTCACCCTGGAAAAACAAAAGCAAATCTATAACACTGTAAGGACTTGACTCTCTGGTAAGAACACTTCCTAATTAGCAAAATGTGGTCCCTACTGGTCCATGTTGTTCTACCCAGATCCCACAAGGCTCTGAAATTGCCTTTTTTGATAGCTTGGGAATGCAGCCTGCAGGGAGCCAATGCAAGGTCCAGGTTAGCTCTCCCTGCACATTTAGCCTTGAGAGAGGAGCATCAAACAAGGGCTGGTATTTTGGAACACCGTGAAAGTCAGTGAACCCCACTTGCTCATCCCTTTGTCTCCAACTTCAGAGGAATCTTCTTTTCCTGATTTCAGTATAAGACCTTCCAAAATCACACCGTGGTTGACTCAGTAGATACTCAGCAGGCTATGAAATACAATCCCTTACCTTAGGGCCAACTTTTCCAGGAAAGCCTTCCTCACCCTTTTCCCCTCGTTCTCCCTGCAGGGAACACAACAGGTCAATACACAAACTCCTCTGGTGTTTGTGCAGCACATTTGCGTCAATGGTGAGGAATATTTTAACTCAGCTCCTCAGGATCAGCTTGAGAATGTAAATGGAGTCATATGAGAATATGCTTCCTGGAATGTTTTTCCATTCTAGTGCCATTTGCAATCCTATCTGCAATCTCTCTGCTGGAGAATTTCTGGAATAACACAATTACTGTTACAATAACACAGTTAAAGTTGTCCATGGTGAATGATCTGGGAAAAAAACATTTCCATTCAGTTTCTTCAAACGGTATGTGGTTATAAAGTTAGAAAGTGTTTTTAAAAAATGGAAAATTTTGGGAGTGGGTTACTGGATCCATTGTGTAAATACTTTAAAACTGATCTTCCAATGTGGGTGGCATCAGCATGGACAGCAGAGGCTACAGTGGTTGAAATGTGGCTACACAGCTGGGAAGTGCAGGAGATACTACACGGATGTGTGGATAAAATCCAAACTTTGTTTAACATCAGAAATATGTTATGGGCTACAAATTCCCCACATTTATTCATCAATAAATGGGAGCTGGGGACTCTGCTAGACCTGGGATCAAGTATCAGAAGCAAGAAAACCTCTGCATGTCAATCCAAGGCAATAGATGGTTAAGAGTTGTTTTCTTTAATATAATAATCTTTAATATAACCATCATCCCCAAAACCTAGTTTGGCCTTTGTAATCAAAGCATGATGTATTTCTTTGTCCCTTATTTGCAGGGAGATGAGAAATCAAGTGTCTCCTATCTCTACATGTACTATCTCCCTTCTCCCAATGCACAGACAATGGAGGAGACAACTCCCCTTCCCAAGCCATAATTTGGAAAAGCTTCCAAATGGGACAGAAGAAATAGGAAAAAATAAAGAACCAACTTTCTGCCACACAGACCTAGAGAAGGCTTGGGGGATGGCATCCCCTCTTTCCAGCCCTTCAGGGAGGAAAGAAAGGAACATCTTTGGAGCCTGCTACCCTTCTTTGTCCTTCTTCTTTGTGCTTTGGATATATGCCTTGACTTGCCAGAGTCACTGGATTTCCTGACTAATTGTTTGCAATGCCCAGCTGCTTTTTCCTGCTTCCCTTGCTTGCTCACCCCAACAATCTGCCCAGGTAAGGAGCTCAATCCCAGTGTCTGTGGTGTCACTTGCCTTTTGACCTGGAAGCCCTGGAAGCCCACTGAGTCCATCTTTGCCAGGCAGCCCCTAAACAAGAGGAAAACATAAGCTGTAAGTGCCAGTTCTTAAAATTGTTACCAGCAAACTCAGCATAAATATGCTCAGCTCATTCCTGCTGCCACCCACATAAATTAAAGAAAAGATGCATTTTGGTTTGATTTTTTTTCCCTTTTTTTCCTTTCTCAAAAGACACAAAAATTCTCACACTGTACGTATTTGCTCTGCCCTTTCTTCCAGTATCCCAGTTTTAGTGAATGACCACTGGATGTCAGCATTGTGACAGAGAAACTCCAGTATAGAACTTTTATGTACTGAGGATCTTTAAATTTTTTATGTACCTTACTTACATTTGAGCTTATTCTCTATAAGTCCCTATTACCTGTAGCTGTATTTTTTTTTAACATCTGTTTTTCCTTTTAAAGCTTGGCAATTTCTTATAGAGTAGACAGACACCTAAAATTAAATTATATAGCACATAGTGACAGAGTGGTTCAGCAAGATAAGAATTAAAATTACTTCCTGTAATGCATTTAAAATGGCAAGAAAAAAGTTTTCTTCCCTTTTCCAAGTGTCAGTCAATCCATACACACTGCAGACTGTAGGTGGCAATTCTGTACTATGTATTTAATTATTCAGTTTTTATGACTTAAGAACAACAGAAATTGCTACACTCTGCTAAATCTGAGATTTTAATCATGAGTTATTTGCCTGACTCAGGAAATTCCAGGTTTGCAGAAACAATACTGTGTCAAATGCAAAAGAAACTTTAAAAGGTATCATATAAAGAAAATATCATGATCCAATTGCATAAGAATAGTGGAGCTGCACCTGGTAAAATTCTTATTCAGAAAAAGTACCTGAGATTAATTTATGGAGTAAAAGTGACAGTATTGGAGCCCATGTTAAAATCTTGTGTGGGGGAAAAAGCAGACATCAGAATTAAATTATCTGAATTAATGAAGAACTTTGAGGTGAGGGAAACAGTTCCTCAACACTTACAGCTGGTCCAGGTGGTCCAGGTCTACCAGAAACTCCAATCTCTCCTGGCAGTCCCTGAGAAATGAAATCAGGAGAAAAAATAAATCAGTATTTCTGTTCTCTGCAGGAATCTCACTGGAGATTGCTGCTTTCACTTGAAGTGCACTTTTCCCTTCCACTGCAGTCAGGTCATTGCTGTGGGGAGTCCTGGAGACCCTGAATTATCCCCAGGAAGCACCAACATGGTTCCAAGGCTCAGCAGGGAGAAGCTGTGCTGTAGGACCAGCTGTGGCTTTGCAGCAGAGAAAATATAAGAGAAAATCCACATTGCCAGAGGCCTTAACTCTGTTCCCTCTGAAAGCCATGACCTAAAATTTTCTCCAGCTGTTTTTTCTTCTCCTTTATATAAAACAAAACCTCCTCAAGCTTTCTTACCGGTGGCCCAGGCGGTCCTGGGGGTCCAGCAGTGCCTGGGGGCCCTGGAGGTCCCTGCAAGAGAGAAAACAAAGCCAATTTATCAAATTCTCTGGTAGTAGCTGAAAGCCTCAGGTCCTTCCTGTGTAATAGTGGCCCTGTAGGAAACAGGCAAAAGCACTGAGCTTTATTTGCTTAACTTTACCCAAAAAGTGCAAGATGCCAAAGCAAGGGGCCATGAACACAGGTAGAACATTTTCTTCTGTTTAAGTCACTGCTGCCATTGCTACAAAGGGAGCTCCATCCTCTACTCCAGTACAAGAGAAGGAGGAGTGGAAGGCCATAAGGGGAAATCCACAACACAAAGCTTGATCAGTGGGATTCCTTGGAGTATTCAGAAAGAATTAATCTTGATTCATGTTGTTTCAAAGTGAATAATTTACCTCTGCAAAAAAAAAAAATTGCTGAAAGCAACTAATGAATGAACAGGCTTGTGGTTTGAGCTTGCCTTTTTTGGGAGGATGGGATTAAAAATATGAATCCAAGTGAAATGCTGCAATGACTCAAGTGTCTTAAAACAAAATTTGCCGCCGTTTTGTTGCTCAACATCAACCTGGTAGGTAGTAAAAGATCCTCACAAACTCACAGTTTAATTAACACATTCAGTTGGAAATATCTTAACATTCTTCTTCATTTCCCTGCAACAGCTGTTTCTCTTAGGAGAAATACTCTCTCAATAGACACCTGGTTTAAAGATGGATCTTTTTTTATGCATCAAGCATATTGTTAAATTTGGCTTCCTATGAGAGATTTGTTTCCAGCCTTGACAAATCTTATTATGTTGCTTGAGATACAGAGGTGTTTGTTACTGCCAGCTTCCCCTGCAGACAAGACAGGATTTCTCCTATGCTCAGAATGAAATGTGTTCATGTATTTTTTGGATCAGGACCTGAACAAACAGCAAAAGAAACGGATACATGACTGAGCTGAAATTTTACCCTGGCTGCCTCTTTCTGTCTTTCTAACATGACAATCTCACTAATTTTCAGTTTTCAGCATACAGGGAGTTCTGGTGTGATTCTGCTTAGAAAACAACAAACCACCCCACCCAAAACCTCTGTAGAGATTTGAAACTGAGCAGTTGATACAAGACAGAAATTGGACAGACAGCATTTTCCCTATCATCCTTCAATATTAAGGTATTACAAGTCATATATTAGCATTTATTACAAGTCTTAATGAAAAATGTAGATGATGAGAAGAAAATGGTGTAAAAAAGTGAGGAGCAGGATCCATTTGAGGCATGGTTTGGCAGACGTGGCAGATAAATGATCTTATAAAATACATTCACAAGCTGCAGCCAGGAGCTAAAACAGTCTCTCACCAATAGATGGGGCAAAGAGTCCAGAAAAGGAAACTGTAGCTGCACTTGTCTCATTTCAACTCAAAACAGACATGGAGTTCTCCTGTCAACAACACTCTCACTTGCAGAGTGCCTTCAGATGCACTGATGCTGATGATTTAATTCCTGGGGAGTCCTGCAGTTAGAGATTCTACACCCATCAGGAGACACCTGGTCAAGACCATCCTTCACTTACAAAGTCTTCACCATTCAAGGAAAAGACTCAACAGTCCAAATAAGCTCAGCACAAGAGAAAATACTACACACAGACACAACTGTGTGCAGCCACAGCTGGATGGAGCAAACACACACCAAGGACATGGAAATTCTGTTTGGCCCTGCTCCACCTCTACAGGGCACTGCTGGGAGGCCCTACAGAAGGTATGGGCTCCAAGAGGGGGTTTCCATCAATAATGAGAGGAGTACTGGGAAACAAAGTAAAACTTTAGAAAAACTACAAACTGATTCAGATTAGACTATGTGTAAATTTGCAGACTTTCCTTGACAATTCCATCAGTTCCTTCCTGATAATTTAATTTTGTTCTCTCTCTGTCAGTAAGTGAACCATCTTCCACCAGGAAACACATCCTTCCTAGCCCTACACCAGGGAATTTCTATCAGGAGGTGAAAAACCCCAGTCAGGACCCAGCCTCAGCCCAAGCAATCCCAGGTATGTTGTGTTACCCCACACAGTGAATTGGCAGGGATCAATCTGATCTAACAGCAAAGTCTTAATCCAGCATCTGTCAGCAACCAGTATAATCCCTAAATGTGAAGTGCTACTCATCCTCCTCATCCCAGCTCCTTCTCCCAGTAACTCTTGGTATTGTCACTATCCAAGACAATTTCTAATTACTCTCTAAAACTTTCCATATCCTAGACCACAATAACCTTATGCAACTGTAAATCCTGAAATTGAATCCCACTGATCTGATCCTTTTCCTAAATTGCCACTAATAATTCAATTTCACTGTCCTCCAAGAGACAACTACCCAGGATATCATGCCCAGACTGGTTTACAGGTAGCCTCGCCATGTGTTGTACCAACAAATGCTACACCCACTAATCAGAGGCTCTTCTGATAAAATCATCTCTGAGGTGGACACAGAAAGAACAGTTTATTATCCCTTGGAGATGAACAGGGTGCTGTCAGCCTGCTCCAGCTGACTGCACACAGCAGTCACTGACTGTCCTACTGGTTTTCCTGCTTTCTGCTGCCTGGTATACAGCAAGTGATGGGACAAAGTGAAATAAAATGGCAGAAATACATAATAAATATCCCTGCCAGAGCACTCCCTTTTGCTACTGTGCAATTTCTGTTTCACTTGTGTATCAACATCTCATATTGCAGCCCTTCTCCTGATTTCTGAGTATAATCCAGAGCAAGTAATATTTTTTTAAATATTAGAATTCACCAAACTGACAGAATCTATTTATGTTTTAAAAACCCAACAGGATAGAACTGCAGCAGGACTGTGTGTAATGTTTACCCCAAAAAATCTCACACCATCTGTTTTCTTTGCTTCCTTTTTCAAGTGAATCCAGATTAAAGCACCTGATTTATACAACCACCTTTTTCAAAGATTATTTGATGAATTATACAGATGAGAGTCCCTACCCCAAATCCAGACCAAGGTGTTGTCCTGTTAAAACCCTGAATCAGAAGAAAATAATCACAGGCTGTATTTTTTTTTTCTGGCTGGTAAACACTCTGACATGTGGTTTTTAAGTGTTGAAGCAAGAAGTGATACATGAAAACTTGATTTTAGAACAGATCAACGCAAACTCACTTTGGAAAACAAATGCAAAACATAGATTTTTTTAATAAAATGTTTAGACCAGAATATTTTCAAACTGCTGTTCTGAAACAAAAATATTTCAAATATTCATTAAAATCTAAAATCTAGATATTGTGTAGAGGCATGTGTGTTTTGGGATAGGATATCTTTAAAAACACTGTGAAGGGAGGATTTTTTTCAGGCTTGTGTTTCATCCAGCCCAATCCTTAGGCAATGTAATGCAGTGACAGTGCTCAGGAAAGAAATCTGACACTGTTCCTACTGGAGACACAGCTGTATCTGTCCTCCAGAACCCATTCTCCAGTGCTCTCCTCTTCCAGTGTGTACCTTGCTGGAAGATGGGCTGGGAAAGGCAGAGATTTTAAGATTTAGGTTGTGGACTCCCTAAGGAGGCTCTGAGAAGGAACAGAAACCTTTGTCTGTGACTCCATCAGTAGACAGCTGGACCTAAATCTCTTTTCCATGAAAGAAGGGATGATTAAATCTTAAAGGGAGGTGAACAAATGATATTCCACAATGAAAACTGAAGTCTGATGGCTTTCCCAGACACCTGAAGGCAAAGCCTAAACAGAATATTACCTGTGTATTATTCCATGCTGTTGTCTGGATTTTCTTACACTATGACAAAGGTTCAGATAAGCCCTTAACCCGTATTAAAACAGTTTCTGGTCTGGGCTGTTAATGCAGTGTAGCACTTCACAAGCAAGAAGGGGCACACAAAGCATTCTGTGTGCTGCCAAAATGAGAGCAAAATGAGTAACTGAGGGACTGACAGCCTTTCCCCTTCCACTTTCTCTTCTTGTCTCCAAAGTCTCTCCCCACAATTTCACCTCTTAGAAATACCCCACAGACCCTTCCTGTCGCCTTTGTACTGTCTTTCCTTTATTTACATCCCTTTCCCATCAGAAATGAAGCTGCTGCAGCCAGTTTCACGTGTCTCACTGTGTCCTTTGCTACTCCAGCGCTCCACTTCTCCTCCACAGCACCTGAGTGGATTCCAGGATCAGCTCCTCAAGTCTGCTTTTCATTTCTCACCCCAGCCACTAGCGCTTGAATTGGAATTATACAATCAGAGAATCACTGTGGTTGGAAAAGACCTTTAAGACCCTCAAGTTCAACCATCAACTCAGGGCTGCCACAGCCGCTGCCAAATCACATCTCTAAAGTGACACTTCTTTTAAATAGCTCCAGGGACAGTGATTCCACCATTTCCCTGGGCAGCCTGATCCAGTGCTTGACCACCCTTTCAGTGAAGAAATGTTTCCTTACATCCAATCTAAAATGGAAATTATGACTGAGATATTTTCTGAAATTCTGCATTAGAGCGCCGTGTTTCTAAATCCTGCCTTACAAATCAATACAAAGTAAGAGAACTTATTAAAAAAGTGTTGCTGATGACACTAAAAATCAAAAGCCTGAAGAGCCAACAGATGTGAGCATTTGTCTACAATATATATCCTACAGTCAGCATCAGTGACAGTGCCATAATTCATACATGGATCCAGTCTCCAGTCATTTCATCATGTGGCATTGGAACTGGAGTACCAACATTAAATTTAAAATAAAAGTTCTGCCAACAAAAAATTATCAAGACTGTCTTTGCAGCTCTTTAAAAGTACGGAATAAAGTTGACTTTTACACAACAGTCTTTCTAGGAGAGTATCCTGCTTCCAGTGAAAGGCAGTGTTTGTTTAATTTAATCACTTAGTGTAAGCTATGGACATGATCTCTTTTGTCTACAGAGGAAGATTTATTTCCCCATGTGTTTGCTTGGAGTTGGTTGACTGAGTCAGTGCAGCAAATGAGAAAAAACAACTAAAAAAACCTCCTTTAATGTCTTTTGTTTCAGCACGATTAGCAATTTTCACAGGTGAGGACTTTTTTAATTTATTTTTTTAAAGGTACAGATCTTATTAAAGATCGCTCTGAGCAATATCTTCCAATTCCAAGCAGCACTGGCAAAGTCTGAATTCAATCTGAGCTTTGCAGCTGGGGCCCACATCCTTTCCTTACATTTTGCAGTATTAACTTGCATTATAAAAAGGACATTAAGGACACTGTGTGTTTCAGAGGAGATCATTTATTTCCTGAATTACTTAAGAAAAGCTAGGCTTGAGCTCACACCCTACAGACAAGTCTATACTAATTGAATCACTGGCAGCCAGGACTATAACAGGTACAGCTTGTACTGGTCCCCCTCTTAGGTCTGACTTACACCACCAGGTTATCTAGCACAAAGCAAGCCTCAGTAAGAGCCCAAAGGTATTGCAAGACAGAGGCATGGTATTTTTCTTTAAATCTCGAAGACTTTTGGTGTGTTTTGCTGTTTTCCAGGTGGCCAGCAAGTACCCACTCAGCTAAGGGAGCCTCGACAGTGGCCCATTTGTAGGTGCCTGTTTTAAGAGAGCTTCAGGATCCACTGATGACATTAATTTGATCTTCATCAACAGGAGCAGGCACCTGCATCTCCATTCTTAACCCAAGAAGTGCTTGCATTTGGAGCCAAACCCTGGTAACTCCATGATACAGCTCAGAGTGCCTGAGACAATAATTTCAGCTTAAAATTCTCTACAGAAATGCTCATTTTTCAGTCTGCATTTGAACATCCTACTGCAATAAAAGTTGGGCCTATGATTAAGGTTCCTGGACACTAAAATAGTACGAATAAATAGTAACAACACAAACACATTATTAAGTTCAGGTGTCTGTGTCTTTGCTGCCAGAAAGTTGTTCAAGTCCAGACAGGAAAAAATATCCAGAGTTTCTATTCCATGGCTTAATGATGTTGCAAGAAGCACCATTTGTAAAGATGACTGGAAAATAAATGCTCATTTTTAAAGGTGCTGATCAGACAACATGAAATAAATAAGCAGATGGGCAGGTTCACCACCACAGCTGATTTGGAAGGAAAAATAAATATTTAAAAATATTTTTATATTATAAATTGGTTTGAGTTGGTGTGTGCAAAGAGAGACACAGCTACACTATTGCCACAAAACATCCCCAGCCTAGCAGGGAAGTTGCTTCCTAGATGCTGCTTCAGGGTCTGACAAATAATCTCTCAAATGGTCCTTGAGACTTGGAGACTTAACTGCAGCTCATCACTGGACCACAGAATCACAGAGTATCCTGAGATGGAAGGGAACCACAAGAGTAGCCCTTAAGTCAGTTCCCTTGCACAGCTGCCTGATCTTCTACAGCTTCTCAGCTGGACTGAGAAAGACAGCAATGATTTTTCTTGACAAAGCCCAATAATAACTTCAGAAGATCTTTCCTGTGTCCTTCAGCAACAATAAGCCTTCTAAAGCTCCCGGATCAACACCTTCCTCTTGTCCATACAGGTATCAATGTGGGGAATCGGGTCAGAAAACATAAATTTAAAATTGCAGAGGAAAGGGAGACTATTTTTATGTTCTAATGTAGTTTATGTGCAGCCAACTCAAATCAGTTGTCCCTCAACACCATGGGCACAGCACAGGAACAGCTGACACAGGCTTCCATACATAACTTGAATGAATATCCATGTAACTACAGTATAAAAAAACCACTTTTCTTCCTGGGAATTTTTGGGGCATAGTCTAATTAAGGAAAAAGAAAAGAAAATGCTGATAAAATGTTTTAAAAATCTAATGCCACAAAAAGTGCTGTTAAGCTGAAAAGTAGTTTTGTCACAAAGTGAATGTAAGCACTTTCATTAAAGAGAAACATGGAAATCTGCAGTAATATGTCTAGAACAGAGTGCCACTGCAGGAATAGGAACAATATTTTACCTTTCATTCAGTTAGCTTGGAGGAAGAGTCAATTTAAGTATCCCTTGATGGGGCAAGCATTTTGCGCAGTTTTAATTAACATAAAATTTGCTAACGTTATTTAGCTTGTGCAAAAAGGAAAATTACTTAATCCTGTGTCAGCAATTTTCACAGATACATTTATAAAATTGCTAACACATGCATATATATGTTTAATTTGCAGGGAACTTGAGCTAAGTAAGTGTGACATTGTTTGGATGGATACTGTCAGGTATCTTAAAAATAATACATGAATAAAAATCTTCCTCCAAAATGAAGGAAAAGAAAAAAAAATACAAAACTAAACTTAAAAAAAACAAAACCCACCAACCAACTAACCTAAGAAAAATACCACAACAAAAGCAGGGTGTTGGACTCAACAATTTAAGAATTCAAGAAGCATTCATGTACACTCTCAGGTGTAGGAAGGGATTCTTGGGGTGTCCTGTGCAGGGCCAGAAGTTGGATTTTATGATCTTTCTGACTTCCTTCAAACTCAGAATATTCTATGATTCTAAAATCTTTCAAAATCCATTAGAAACACTGTCTTCATTCTTGCAGGCTGCTGCTGAAATACTTGCAAATTAGATAATGTAGCAAGAGAAAAAAGTCTTAAAATATGAAAACCAGTGTCAAGTGATGTTTTGCAGGACAAGGTTCCCTACTGGACACAAGAGACTTCACTTGCATGGGGCCTCCACCCCTTGGATAACTTCTGACATTCTCCACAGACAGGTGAGCAGCTCTTTACAAAACTCCTGTCACAAAAACCACTTTTAGATCATTCCTCCTGCTTTCAAGGGCATAAATTGCCAAAGCAAATAAATGAGCAATCAGTACCTGCTGTCTAGCAGTGTGATTCCCTCCCCCTCAGGGAAATCCCCAGAGCCCACCCTTGGAGACAACACAGAATTCACCCCACCTGGGCATACAGAAAGCACTTCCTCATGGACTTTTGCTTAACATTGACCCATCCCAGTTCATTTCCCCATAGGTCCCAACTTCCCCTGGCTTCTCCTTTCCAGGTTTCCTCATTGGTTGTGATGTCCTTGGTGGCCTGCCCCATTTTCCCTGAAAGCCAATGCCCTTTGCCCTGCCCTTTGTACCGCCCCCAGCCCTACCCTACTTAATCTTGTGCAGAGTCCATGGTCTTGTTTTTTGGTCATGGTTTCCCTTTTTGTCTTTTTTTCCCTGATTTCAGTGTGCTGGAATAAATCTTGCTAGAACTGACCATATAAAAGGCCCTTCTGGCTCTCCTTGCTGACCTAGCTGTGGTGAGTGTGGTGTGTGTGGACTTGACTGCTTTCCCTGAATGCTTACCCAAGTGGGTTTTCCACAGGAGATGCTCTTTGGGGAATCAATAGCAGCAACCACCATCTAAACCCCACACCAGTACAGCAGTGTGTTGCTTCTTGCATTGCATCACCAACAGCTGTAGCAATGGAAGCTCATCATTCTTCCCCAGACTTTAGCAATTATTGAAATACAATCCTAAAGCCAATGTCCAGTTTGTTAATTTACTATTGAAAGGGGAACAAATGAAATGCTCAGTTTTATTCTGAGCAGTCAGCTCAATGTGAGGTTGCACCTTTTCTGCTTTAGGACATTCCCATGGTTATTTTTCTTATTGCAGGAGTGACCCTACAAAGTGATTCACGTCTGCAGAATTTGTCTCCAAAATTAGCAAGAAACTATGTCAGAGGTGTCAATGTTACTATAACACAGGGCCAAACAGGCTGATCCATGGTGGAGCTAAATCCTCTCTGATGATTCTTAACATAAACCACTCTGTGTTGCCGTTATGATGCTTCGATGCAATTTGGAGCTCTAATTTGCCAAAAGCTTTGAAAGGAAGGAGTTAAGGGGTCATTAACTTAAGACATCCTCCTTCCTCACTAAAAACAAATCAGTGGTTTCCCTCTGGGATGATGCTGCTCTAAGCACAGGCAATGGGGAAATCCCATACAACATAGCTGTCCTGGTTCCAAGATGTTGAAAACCTCTGGAAGGTAAATGAAATTGCTGTCAGACAGACAGACATCTCTCAATCTCAACAAGACAAATTATTTGCATCTTAAAGGGAGAAACATTAACTTCAAATACAGTAAAAAGAAGATCCCACCAGCTGCATTGTGTGGTTCCATGTCTCCTGTTGCCACCAAATCTAGTTTTACACATATTATAGGAAAATGAAGAAATTATTGCTTACCTGAGGGCCAATCAGACCATTGATTCCTGGGAATCCTGGTTCTCCCTTTTTACCCTGCATGTTCAACAGAGGAGCACAAATTAGAGAGCAGACCAAAAACTGCTGTTGATTTTCCAGTCTTTCACCACCAAACTGGTAAATCAATGGTTACACAAAACACAAAATTTAGAAATTAAGACAACAGACACCATTTGGAAATGAAACCCCAGTTGTCTTTTACAGAGATAAAGATACAGATTGTATTTTTGGGAGATACAATCCTGTATCTCCCAAATTGTGACAATAGCTGTAAAGTGGAGAGCTGTTCTCATGAACATTGTGGCATCTCATACAACTCTGCAATCCCACCTGGCTTCCCCCTACAGAGGGGAAGGAAGTCATGAATGCTGAGATGCAGCCAAGGGAGGTGCCAAGTGTAAACACGGGCTGAGAGGTAATGCAGTGTCCCTCTGGTCCCTTGCCCTGCTTCATGCATTAAGAAATAAAATAATTGAGAACCCTGATGCATGGTTGAATAGAAAAGATCCACAATCTCTAAGGTGGGAAACAGGAATCCATGATTTCTAGATAAAGGTGGCATTAGTACCAAAGGGCAGAGCTCATGGACTCCTCTGCAAGTAAAAAATATCCCTTCAAAGGAACCAGAGAACTCCACTGGTGCAAGGCAAGGAGAAGCAAAGAGTTGGAGTACATCCCTGAGACATGGTCACCTGTATGGATGCTGGACCTCTGTGTCCCCATGGGTTTGATCTCAAAAAATTAAACAGGAAAAAATCCAACATGAGAAAAATGAGGAAGAAAGGCTGGAGTAAGCACTTGGGTTAAGGCAGAGGTTGGATTTGTTTCTTAACCCAAAGGGTGACTTGCTATGTTACTTTAGGTAAGTCAAATATTTTATAAAAATTATCTCTTTTTCCCTCATATGTAACTGACACTGAATTATAAATATTTCTAAGGCTGTTAGTAATATAGTGGGAGGGTACAAGAGGAGTCATGTAAATATCTGCGAGACAGACTTTTTCCTCCCTTATTTCTGCTTCTCATCCAGACTGATTTCCTTTTCGAAGGAAAAGATAATTAACAAAGTTTAATGTCCCTGATAATGTGAAGGGTCAAATATAAAATCTTCCCTTTATTTTTCTTCATTGAGAGATGTGCAGAAACAGCATCTATTAACAGCAGTTTTTGCTGACTTAAATTAATGAAAAATCTAAACCATCAAAAGCAAAACAAGTTTTCATCATATTTTCCTCAGCTGTGACTGAGATTTATTATCTGATGTGTCAGAATCGGTTATTTTAATTAGTTTTCTCATTAAAAAATCCCCAGCAACCATCCACCCTAAAACAATGAAAATCAGCATTCATATACAAAAGAACTTAAGAAGAATATTAAAGGAGTTATTGTAGGATCCTCAGGTATCAGAAGGAATTTGTAATCATTTGCAGGACTCAATAAAAATTTGAATTATATACTCCAGCACACCCACGATTTATAAATGCTCCTTCTGTTTTAACAAAGTCCATCATTTCTTTTCTTGTCAAAGCCAACAAGATCTCATTTTTAATTTGAAGGACTCATGTCACCACATGATTTAACATATGTTTTCTAGTTAAAGATGATCATTTTGCTCACTGCCAAGGTGACCATGCAAATGGCACTGTTAGAATACTCATTTAAATAAATATATAAGGTTATGAATAAAGCATACAGGATGTGGTTTGGGGGGCCAGACGCAGGAGATGAGCCACCTCCAGTTTCCTGTCCATGTGGGAGCTACATGCCAAGGTGGCTACTTCCAGAGCTACAACACTGAGGCCAGAACAGAGAATCACAGATCCTGGAATCACAGAATGGGTCAGGTTGGAAGGCACCACAGCAGCTCATCTGATGCAACCTCTCTGCTCAGGCAGAACCATCCCAGAGCAAAGCTACAGGATTGTGTCCCGACAATTCTAGAATATCTCCAGTGAGGGAGACTCCAGTGCTCAGTCAGAAGATCTTCCTCATAGTCAGGTGGGACTTCCTGTGCATCAGTTCCTGCCTGTTCCTCTTGTCCCATTGCTGGGCACCTGAGCAGAGCCTCGTCCATGCTCTGACCCCTCCCTGCAGACACTGACAGACAGGGATGAGATCCCTCACTCATCACTTCTTCAGGCTGAACAGGTCCAGATCTCTCAGTTTTCCTGATAAGAGAGATGCTGTAGTGTTCTTCTCTGAGGCTTGGTCCCAAGGAACAGAGGTGGATTTAGCACCAGCACATAAGAAGCATCCTTAATTGTGTCCATCAAGACAACAAAGTTTTACTGATGCCTTTATGTCCCACCAACAACTGTTCTGTCTCCAGAGGAGATGCAAGAGGAGCTGCTTATTCTTTCATTGAGTGTAATGTTGAGAAGCTTCAGTCTTTTCTAAATATTAAGAAATCTCTTAAAGGAGCTTATAATTATACAGACAGAGAGAGTGGGAGAGGTTTCCTGTTCTGAAGGGGACTTGTGGGCCACTTAGAGATTAGCTGAAATCCAACTACAACAGATTTGCTCCAAAGCATTACAGTCTGTCTGTAAAGGACAGAAATACTTGCTGGGAGAAATTATACCTATGAGAGCAAAACTCAGTGAAATGTCGCACTGCCTAATAATATGACAGAGAAAACCAAAAATTATGTTGTTGCCTACAGTAAGAATCAGGTAAGTCTGTAAGATTGTGTATCTTTTGACAATATGAAATATATCCCATTTGCCTTTATCAGCAACTTGAACAAAAGCACAGTTAAAAATGTGTGTTCTATTGGAAATTTGTGTATTTACCTCAATGACAATTGCAGTTTCACTCTGGATTTAGTCTATGGCATCAATCCCTTTTCCTTTTTTTTTGTTAACTTGCTTAGGGTTTGATTTCTGCATGGCTGAACTTTGCCAGGGCAGGCAAAGTCATTCAAACACCCACAAATAAATACAAACACAACCATCCATCAGAAAGATATCTACTATACGAGGACAGGAAACCAAGGAAAAATGTTGTTTCCACCCTGCTGGAAACAGAAATTCTGAAAGGTACCACAGCCCAAAACTGTTTCTCATCTTGCTGTTCAATAGCCAGAATACACATATATTTTCTTAGCATGTTTTTCTCTGAGGTTTGGCCCAGGAACTCAGGTGGATTTGGTACAAAGTATGCAGAAAACATCTTCAGTTGTGAATGAATATGATTTTGCTGGCATAAATGCCAATTTTGTTTCTCCTGTAGCCTGGATTGCATACTAGGATTACCCATTTCATCTGGTCTCTTTACCTCTGCATTACTAGACAAACTGGAAGAAATCCAGCAATGTTACTCAATGTTTGAGCTCCCTGAAGGCTCCTAACAGCCTTTTACAGTCTCCATATGCATTAGATAACACCAGTAAATTTCAAAGTGAGAGCACTCCATAGCTTGAGCATGAAAATACCACCAGGGTTGGCCAGATCATGATTACTGGGGCAGTTGTGGCAGAGTAAAGGGTTACAAGGACTTCTGGACATTGAGAGAGACTGCACCTTGAGACTGGCTCCTTCCAAACAGCCTACTTAATTTTCTGGGCAAAGAAAATTATTCTTCTCTCTCCTTGATTATTTATTCATTTCACTTTGGAATTACCAGTCAACTCTCTCCATCCCTTGGATTCTGGGAGCCTAAGACGGTTCAAATCCAGAGAAATTCATACCCAGAGAAGAGGTGTGAGATAGTGTTGACTTCCAAATTCAAGTTTTGATTGGCCTGAACAGGAAAATCATATGCAACAGTCCACTCAGGTGAGAGATGGGTGAAGAATGGAAAGTCAAATATTTGTATTTCTTCCACCATCAAACACAGGAAGAACTCAGCAGCCTATTAACTTTATATCTCCCAGGACAGCTGAGAGGGACAAACTTTTACTGCATTGACAAGTGATCTGAACACTGCTGCTCTGGGTGGAGAGTGCACCCTGAACCCAGGAGTTCCCAGTTTAAACTTCTAATATTCGTTTTTATTATTATTATTATTTTGGTGGTGGTGGTGTTGTTTTTGTTACTTATCTGCCTGACTTGTGTACATTGAGTCTCAAACACGGAGAAGTGCATTTATTAAATGTTACTATATTATAAATACATTTTCCATTATTTTTCTTTTCAAAAGTTTATTCTTATTACCCCATGAGACTCTTGTATTATTTTTTATTTTGTACTGATTGTGCCTTGAACTTGGACAGATTTTATCAATGTCATTTTATAAAACTAAGCTGCAGTCCAGCATATCGACACTCAAAATGGTCTAAACAGTTCCTACATCAAGATTGCTGCAGGATAAATGTTTTCTCTTGGTGTCTTTCTGAAATTTCAGTCACTTGAATGAAATTGTAGTATTTTAAAAAGAGGCAAATTCTTGAAATCCAAATTACTGAGTACACTTAAGAGGAACTACTGGCCACAGAAATGTGTGTTTTCCAGGAGCGTGTCATAAGCCTGCACCTTTTGTACCTATCAAGAAAAAAATTTGGTTTTATTTCCAACAAATATTTCAGTACATCAGGTATCAAAGACTTAAGAGCAGAACCAAAGCACTTCAATTTTCTTCAATTTGACAGAAGAAAAAGAAGGACAGGAAGAGGGAAGAAAACCACAAAACCATCCTAAAAGTGAAAGCAGACTCTCAGAGTTCTTTTTCAGGCAGTTTTAATAAAATCAGGATAGTATTGTCTGTCACTCAAAGGTCTTACAGGTCACATGAGAATAGCAGAGCATTTTTCTTCACACAGTGTGCTCCTGATGTCAGGGTATCATTGTCAAAATGCAGACATCAGCTTCCAGACACTTTTGACTAATAAAATGAACACAACCCAGTTGCTTGGTTCAGGTTGGAATTGTTATCTCCTGTCCCAAGATGGGATCTGTGTAGATCCACCAAGCCCAGTACTTTGATTCATCTCATGAATTCAGTCATTGAATAATGGCCTTTAATTAAAAAAATATACCTATTCATCTAAGATGGTTGGTGACTAATAAAGACCCTTAGGAGAAGTCTAACTAGCTAGACACAACAGAGTCCAGGGAAAAATTCAAAGACAGAACAGATCAAATGACATCTGTAATCAAATGATCATTAACAGGAGCATTTTCTGTCCTCTTGCAAATCCTGATGGATCACTGTCCTTTACCCAGCTAATATACTCTATTAATCTTATTCAAGAAACAATGTTTCACAGTAGGCTTTAAAACCAGGGTAATTCCTAACTTAACAATTTAGGAGCAAAGCAGTGCAGTTATTTGCTAAAGTGATATTTTCTAACATTTAGGAAATTACAAGAAAGCAAGTAAATGCTATTTTCCGCTGAGGTGTTCATATAGACTGCTTGCACTATCTTCCCAAGGAGAAGATTCCTAAAATTCATGCTTACAGCTAAGTTTACCAGCACTCAGACCAATGGACAGTCTGTAGAAAACCTCTTAGGAAGGTGTATATTTTTTTCCCTGTACTGTTGTTTGCTCATCACCCTTCTGTGCTCACAGGTTCTCACACAGGCTGAAAACTGTGCTGGTGCTGACTCAAAGCACTGCAGGCAAACCCCATTATCTCCTTTAAGGAGTGAACTATATCAGGTCTCTGTGGCTACTTTAAAAAGTGACCCATTAAACAGCAGTACTGAGACCCAAGTGACAGCCAAAATGCTAAGCAGGTATCTCAGTTCCACTCTTATTTGTCGATTCCCTTGAGGGCAAAGAGGCCCTGAAGAGAGACCTTGACATATGGTGAACTATATCAAGTCTCTGTGGCTACTTTAAAAAGTGACCCATTAAACAACAGTACCGAGACCCAAATGACTGCCTCCAAAAATGCTAAGCAGGTATCTCACTTCCACTCTTATCTGTCGACTCCCTTGAGGGCAGAGAGGCCCTGAAGAGAGACCTTGACAAATGCACTGGGCAATCACCAACTGTATGGGGACTGGTGTGAATCCATAGTGCCAGATTCTGCACCTGGGATGGGGCAACCCTGGATGTGCAGGCTGGGGAATGAGGCTGGAAAGCAGCTGTGGGACGGGACCTGGGGGTCATGGTAAGTGGAAAGTTGGATTCAGCAGGGCTCTGGCAGCCAGGAGGGTCACCCCTGTCTTGGGAGCATCAGGCACAGCATCACCAGCTGGGCAAGGGAGGGGATTGTCCCACTCTGCTCTGCACTGGGACAGCCTCACCTTGAGTCCTGGGGGCAGTGTTGGGTGCCACAATATAAGAAACACAAAGATTTAGAGAGTGTCCAGAGGAAAGCAACGAGAATGGCCTTATGAGGAGTGACTGAGGACACTTGGTCTGTTCAGCCTGGAGAAGACTGAGGAGAGACCTCTTGCAGTTACAGCTTCTTTGTGAGGGGAAGAGGAGGGACAGGTACAGATCTCTTCTCTCTGGTGACCAGTGACAAGACTTCAGGCAACAGCATGAAGCTGAATTGGGGGAGATTTAGGCTGGATATCAGGAAAAGGTTTTTCACACAGGTGTGGCTGAGCACTGGAACAGGCTCCCCAGGGCAGTGGTTACAGCAGTGATTATAGCCCCAAGCCTGACAGAGTTCAAGAAGCATTTGAACAATACTCCCAGGAACATGGTGGGATTCTTGGGACTGCTTTGTGCAGAGCCGGGATTTGGACTCGATGATCCTGATCGGTGCCTTCCACCTCAGGATATTCTGATTCTGTGTTGTCTCATGAGATGTTCTTCAACAGGCTCAAGCAAGGAAAAGCAGGGTCAGAGTATGAGTGGAATGATATCAGGCCCACTATAAAATTTACCTTCTAGCAGTACTTAAATATGTGAAGACATAATTCCACGTCAGAAAAAATCCAATATTTTTTCATGCACAGGACAACTAAGCTCCTGGCAGAGAATGGTACACCAGCTACCATTTTTAGGGAAAGAAAGACTTTCTGAGGTAAAGAAAGAAAGGACTCAGAAAGGTCCTCTTTCTGAGTACAGACCAAACAGAACACAAAATACTAAGTATTGCAAGAATCTTTACACTCACTTGACTTCCAGGACAACAGAATTTCTCTGAAATTTCAAACTGACCACACTGGTAGTGGTTCTGCACACTCAGAGTCATATCAAGCAACCCCTTAGCAGTAAGGAGCAGATAAATACAGGAGAGCACATGGCAAGAAAGAACCTGCACTGCATTCAACCTGTCAGCTCCAAGATGTACTGAAAATTCCTGGACCATGAATAAGGAGCATGGGTAAAGATCTGGGCCTCAGGATTCCTATATAAGTAGACAAGTATATATAAGATGGGTGAAAGTAGCAAACCTTATTGAACAAAGCTGTCCCAAGTCTCCTGAGACTCAGATTAAATAAAAGAAGCAACTCACCCTTTGACCTGGCAAACCAGGGAGTCCAGGCTTGCCTTCCAGACCAGGCTCTCCCTTTAAAATTGAGAAAATTTAGAAAGTTAATACAATTAGAAAAACTAGTGAACTATATATGATTTCCTAACTGTTTTGTGCTACCATTACTGCATGGCTACCTAGACAGCTCTTACCTGATGATTATGTTGTCCTGTGAGCAGAAGAGAATGAGTAAACAAGATAAAGTGACAATGCCCTGATTAAATACAGAGCACACAACTATATTTAAATTGCATAATTCAAACCAGATTTATTTAAGTAGCACACCTTCACAATGCCATCAATTTTACAAAAGCCAATCAACAGTGGAACACAACAAGCAATTCAAAAGAGAGGAAACACAGAGTGTTTGCAAATGAGGCAGCAGTGACAGTCTGAACTGAGACATCCTGCAGAGCTGGGTCATAAAATATAACTAGAATAGGCTACAATTTAAGTCAGAAGTAAGAATGTTGGTAAAAATTGTGTTGAAATATATGAAACACATACTCAATTCTTAGTTTTCATCCTGAAAGTATTTCAACCACAACCTTGTGGCATAACACCAACCCCTTTGACAGCACCTACTCCCTAACCTTCATGACATGACAGCTCACAAATTATCAGTCAGTGCCTCTCTGAGATGTGCTGAATGCCCATACAGCTCTTCAGGACATTAGAAATAGAAAAATGGTCAGGTTCTGCATGATAACAGCCTTAAGGCAGAGTCTGCCCATGTCCTGGTTGTCACTTCCCTGTGTTCAGACAGGCCATCCACAGCACGACACCTCCTCTCAGCAATGAAGGAAACTGGAGGCTGTGGGCACTATTTAAATATTTTAGAGCCTACATAATGTATAAGATTTTCATATGCCTCACTCCAGCCTGAGTTTCAGCTTCTGAAATTGCAAGTAGGGAGAGAAACAACTTACTGGAGGTCCAGGAAGTCCAGGCTGGCCTTGTGGTCCTCGTGGCCCAGGCTTTCCCTACAGGGACGTTTAAGGTTTTTTTTAAAAAAGTGTTAAAATATCTTTATGAAAATGTGCATGGGCACATTAGACACGTTGTCTGTCTTTACAGGAGCTATACCACCACTTCCCCCACAAGTCCTGAAGAACCAGTACAGAGACCAGCTGTTTTTCACCTTAATCTCTGGCTACTCAAATTATCAGCACTCACTGGGCTGCCGACAGACTGATCCACCCACACTCAACAGGCACTTATCCATATCTGCTTCTCTGTTTTTCAAAGGTAGTGACTCTACTGAAGAGGCTGGAATATCCTGGATATTCCACTAGAACACTCTGGGTTGGGGTTTGGTGGTGGAAAAGAATAGTTCTTGCATAAGCAGCTTCCACCAGCATTTCCCCCAAGCCTACAGAGCTCTGAAAGGCTTTAAAGTATCATTTACATGATGCATACAATTGTATTAAGTAACAGCTAAATGCAAATTACAGATCTACCAATAAAAAAATCAAAATCTAAATACATATATATGTTATACATAGGACTAACAGACTGACACAATGGGTATGTCCCCCCTATTTGAGAGCCCAGGTTCAGAGACAAAGTAGGCAAAAAATCAAATACTGGTTAACATTAATGTTAGTACATCCCTGTCCTTAGATAATTGCATACCTGACTCTAGAATTCATACTTCTCATTGATGTAAGATTCACATCTGAAAATGACATTGCCCTTTTTCCTTTTTTCATTATTTTCCCCACCGTAAATAGGAAAATTTATTTCTCAATGTCCTGATAATGCTTCCATCCACCTTCCCTTTAAAGTATTATTTTAAAGCAAAATCTAACCTAACAAGGAACAGAATTACATTAAAATATCCTTGCAATGAAAGAAGAGATATTGAATCTCTCTTACTTCCTCTCCTTTTAGGCCTTCAGCATGCACCTGCAATAGAAATGCAGAGTCATAAAGGATGGAAAAAGTAAATACAAGGCAAAAGGTGCCAGAGGTATCATGGGACCCCAGAGGGTATTTTTTCCCCCTTGCTGTTCCTTCAAGTTGCATGGTAAGTCCTACAGCTCCTCAAATCCTGTTGCAGGCTGGGAGATGCTTTCTATTTAAAGAGCTCAGACCAACACAAGGTTTTCTCTCACCTGTGAAGAGATTTGGGTGGCTGCATAAACAGTAAGAACTTAATTAATTATCTCATTATATAAATAAGTTAGTGAATTCCCCAGATCTTGTTTTATTCTAAACAACAAAGATCTGTTGAATACAGAAGGAATCACATAACAGGCAGACTGGTTTGGGATATGGCCCCATCAGTTAAACTCATTTTCAGATGTTATACACATCTTTCAAAATTTCTTGGTAATTGCTATCCCATCATTAATATCACATTTAAACAGGACAGCAAAATGCTCTTACCCAGATAGCCTGGGTTTTTTTTCATAGTTTTCTAATTCCTTTGCTTTCCACCACATTCTGAGTAAGGGAATTGACTCCTGACTTTCCATGATTACAGGGAACCTCTTATTCTTTTAATTTTTTTCTTTTTTACAGTCAAAGGGATGCTCCCTAACTGCTTTGTTACCAGCCCATACTGAACTCAGTTCTAGACCTCTCCTCTGCATACTTAGTGGTAAATCCTTCTCCATTCACCCAGAGCTAACCTCTTCATACAGATGATACTAGTCTCTGGACATCCTTACATCCTTGCCAGAGATGTGTCTGGCATCAGTGAAGGCATTGTTGAAGGCAGAGGGAGACACACAGAGGATGTTAATCTAGTGCCACAATAAAGATAAGCCCCACTCTTCTTTTTTCAGTTTAAGTTTTTCATGAGTGCTTTCCTGAATTTCAGCACATCAAGTTCTAGTTGTCTTACTATTCCACCACTGAGCTAAGGGAAGATCATCCTTCTCTCCCATCAGAAACTGCCTTTTTCTTCTGCCCCAACTCTTACACTCAGTCCATGTCAAAGACACTCAGCTACCCAATACTGAAATTTCATTTGCCTTTATAACTTGCCCAGGATCTATGTACCAAAGGCCACTTGGAATCAACTCAACAACTGTCAGAAACCTCATAGTCCTGTCACAGCATTGCTCTGTCTGATGCACTTGAGGCAATGCGTTCATTCACAATCTCCCAAAATTGTATCTGAGCATCTCCTCATTGGAACCTGTTACATGACTTCTTCAAAAGTCTTCACTTTTAAAAACTTCTTAAAAATAATAAAAAAGTATTTAACATCTCTCAGTGAGATCCTCCCAACCTGCATTTCTACTTCTCATGCAATAATGCTAAAAAGTCTGGAAAAGTTAAAAAAAATTCTTACTGAAGTGCCAGGCAATCCTGGAAGTCCTGGCTCACCCTGCAGGGAAACAAGAAAGAAATGAAAAAACATATAGAACACAACATGGCACAATACACAACAGTGCAAAGTAAAAACAACATCCTGAGCATATTTTGTAACTGTTTTTGTACATTCTTATTTTCGATAACCATCTCATAATTAATAGATCTGGACACACACCCTCAATTAACTGTTTTCTCTTTTCTGAAGATGAATACATGCAGAAACTGGTTGTGGTTTGTGTTACTGTGACGTTTTACATACATTTTAATGACATCCAGTGACTTAAAATGAACGATCACTGGATGTGCATTAGCATTAAATCTGTACTTCAAAAAATCTTGCATTTTCTTCATACACTTACCACACAAACACTCTGTTTGATGCTTAGATCCCTAACAGACCACCAAGGGGATGGCTATTAAGGAGGTCAAAACACTTTTATTTGTTAGTAACCAAATAACTGCAAAAAAGTGAGAAATGGTACCATTTTCCCCAAGTCATTTTATAGAGCAATTCACACCATAGCGGTTGCAGAACACTGGCTTGCTACACCCTCTTTCCATGATTTATTGCCATCTAGGCTATCAATTTGTTCCAGTTCATTTTTCTCCAGCAATGTCCACCATTTATTATGCTTTAAGACTGTGCATACAGAAGGTTTATCCTTTACTTTAGGCACAGACTGGTGTTACATTTATGACATAGCTTCCCTCCACACTCTATTGATTCATTACTCATGTAGGTCTCTGAATGACCCAGCATATCTTTCTTATTTTTTTCCTCTTAAGTTCAATTACTCTTTGTTATTTATTCAGAGCATCATAGAATGGTTTGGGTTGGAAGGGATCTTAAAAATAGAATCACTGAACATTAAGGTTGAAAAGACTTCCAAAGCTATTGAGCCTAACCTTTGACTGGACACCACCAGGGCAGCAAGTCCAGAGCACTGAGTGCCACATTCAGTTGTTCACTGAACACTTCCAGAGATGCTGACTCCACCACTCCCTGGGCAGAACCTTGGAATGCCTGAGAAACCTTTCAGTCAACAAATGCTTCCTGCTGTCCAACATGAATGTTCCCTGGCATAGGTTAAGGCAATTTTCTCTTGTCCTATCGCCTGGTTGTCTGGGAATAGAGACCAATCCCAACCTGGCTACAGCTGCTTGCCAGGGAGTTGTAAACAGCAGTAAGGTCCCCCCTGAGTCTTCTTTTGCCCTGAATACACCCAGTTCCCACAGCAACTCTTCACAGGACTTACCCTTTAGACCCTTCATCAACTGCACTGCACTTCTCTGGCAACACTCTTGGTACCTCAACGCGTTTCTTTTCATGAGGTGCCCAAAACTGAATGAAGACTTCTACCCAGTGCCCAGCACAGAGAGACAATCACCACCCTGGTCTTGCTGGCTACACTAGAGCTGACACAGAATGACAGAAAGCCACCGGCCTCCTTGCCCACTTGGACACGTGCCAGCTGATGGTCAGCCTCTGTCAGCCAGCACTGCCAAGGCCTTTCCCGCTGGGCAGATTCCCAGCCACTCTGCCCCAGCCTGGGACACTGCAGGGGCTTGCTGGGACACAAGGGTAGGACCCAGGCCTGGCTCTTCTTGAACCTCATCCTACTGGCCTCACACCATCCATCCAGCCTGTGCACATCCCCCCCTTCCAAAGTTCCAGTACATTGACAATCCCACCCAACTTGGTGTCATCACAGATCTACTACTGAAGGTAGCCTCGATGACTTGTCCACATCAGAAGGACAGACACTGAAAAGGACTGGGCCCAGGGCACACGACAAGTAACCAAAAAACACCTGAATGTGACACCATTCATAGCCACTCTCTGGGCCCGGCCATCCTGACAGTTCCTAACCCAGCAAAGAGTGCCCCTCCTCAAGCCCTGGGCTGACAGCTTTTCCAGGACTGTGCTGTGGGAGATGGAGTCAAAAGCTTTGCTTAAATGCAGGAAGATTCCAGGCACCGCTTTTCCCTCAGCCCTGAGGTGGGTCACTCGCTCCTCAAAGGACATCACATTGCTCAGGCAGGACCTGCCTTTGCTAAACCCACGCTGGCTGGGCCTGATCCCTCAGGTGTCCTCTCTGGGCCTTGTGATCCCCCTCCTGATGATCTGCTCCAGGACCTTGCCTTGCCTGACAGGACTGGAGTTGCCCTCAACCTCCCTGCAGTCCTTCTTGGCATGGATGTCACAGTGGCACCTCCAGCCATGTGGGACCTTGGCGACTGGCCAGGACTCATAATAAAAAAGGATGAAGAGTGCCTTAGTGAGAGTGGCTTGGCTCTTCTGCCAACTCCATCAGCAAACGTGGGCGACTCCTAGCCAATCCCATAGACTTGTCAGTGGCTCAGTGGCTTTTCAGGTCACTAATGACTTCCAACAGGATTAGAGGGGCTCTCATCTCCTCCTCAACCCTGCCTGCTGTCTCAGGGAGCTGATTGTTCTCTGAAGAATTTACCTGCCTGTAGAAGACTGAAGCATATTTCCACCCCACATCCAATAAAGAATGGAGATTTTTTTCCTTGGCCTTCCTTTGTTGCTGATCTTTGTAAACAAACACTTTTTATTGTCTTTTAATGATGAAGTGCTAACAGAGCTTTTGCCGTCCTGATTATCTTTTGACATGAGTTGGGGGCCAAAGGGTTGAACATACAGTGGGCTGGGTGGAAAAAGCAGTTTGGCAGGGCATAAAGCTTCTTTGGGGATGGTTAAGAAGGAAACAAGTAAGGTGGGAAAAGGGAGAGCAACAGATCATTGGGAGAGGAAAAAGCGTAGCCAAAGTAGAAGGGCAAGGGGCTAAACAACACCTTTGTGACAAGGGGTGTCTACATGGAAAGCCTCCACTCTTAGACAGGGGCATGTCCATAGAAATTACCAGGCCTCTGAGACAAGGGGTGGACATGCAGACCAGCCCTTGGTGACCTGCAGTTGCATCGTGCCCAGAGGCCATTGTAACACGGGTCCCTGCGCTGACCCAGAGTGCTGTGGTAGTGCCAAACCACTTGTGTTGTCACTCTCAGGAGAGCAGCTCTCTGAGGAGACAGCAGTTCTCTCACGAGGCAGCAGCTACTCAGGAGAAAGCAGCTCTCCCGGGTGATCTTGGCCAGTGCTGATCAGAGCACCGCCAAAATGTCCAAGAAACAGGAAGCGAACGCCCACACTCAGTCCCGTGAGGGGCAGCCGCTGCTGTCCAAGCAGCAAGAGGTGAGGGATGGGAATGGAGAGAAAGGCTGCAGTGGGACCTGGAGGAGAGCTGGGGGCAGAGACCGCCAGCCAGGCCTGGCTCCAGGCCTTGTTCTAGGGAGGAGCCAGTGCAAGGACAGCCTGGGTGGAGGAATGGCCCAGAGACTGCGAGCACAGCTGGGAGCCCACCCTGGCCTGGCTGCCATGGTCAGTAACTGCCTTGAGACAAGGACCATGAAAGCATGTGAGAGGAGAGAGCATCCACATAGCTGCCTGCTGTGGTGTGGTTTTATTTTCTTTATTTGGCCTATTTTACTGCTTAATTTGTGGTTTTGAAATCCTGCTCTGTTTTCCTTCCCGTTCTCTTGGAGTGGCACAGGTTCCCCATTTCGTATCTTATGTTGGTAAACTTAGACTGGCTCCCTCATTGTTATTCATCTCGGTAAAATGTCACTTCTTCTGTTTGTTGCTTGGCCACTCCCTGCCAAGTTGTCAATCCCTCCTGTCCCTACCCTTTTCCCCCTAAAAAATTTGCTCTGCTCCTCCTCTCCTCAGATGTCAATCCTTCCCCAAAACTGCCCTTTCCTCCAGAACCTTCTCTGTCAGTTTTGTATTCTTTGAAATGCCATTGGTTTACTTAAGCTTTTTCCCTCCCTTAAGATTCTCCATTGGTTTACAGGTTGTATTTCCCCGCCTTGAGTTCCACCCCCAGTTCTCCCAATTGGTTAATAATTGTCTCCTCCCCCAAGACTGCCCTTTTTTATAAGCTAGTGGCAGCTCTCTGTTTAGGGTTTTGGGACCTTAGACTGAAGGAGTTTGCTGTTGGATAAAGTCACCCCAGTTCCCACCCCAGGATCTGTGCTGCTGCCTTTTTGTTCATTTGTGCCAAACATCTGCTGGCGGCTGGAATTCTTGTGGAGTCTGCCAGGGGGATCTGTCACACCCTTGTTGTCGCCGTTGCTGGGCTGGGAACTTATAGCCCCCACACCGCGACAGCTGCTTCCTCCTGCTTTCCTCAGGTGACCCACAGGCAGCTATAAGCAGCTCTACTGGTCACCTGGACAACCATCACACTTCTCCATGGGGACAAATCGCTTCCCAGACCGGTCATCTCAGGGAGCCTCCCAGGACACTACACACAGGAGGACAGCCTGGAGGGAGGGCACTCAATGCCCCGCAGTAGCACAGTCACACGGCCACAACGATTGTCTGTGTCAGATTTGCTGTCTCTCCACGGCCCTCTATTGACTGGGGCATTTCCATTCCAAGAGCACAAGCCAAGAGCAGGCTTGACAAGGGTCAACCTTCCTCCTCTGCCAGCAGCCCCAGCAGCTCCTCTGGGTCTTTTTCCAGAGGCAGAGCACAGTCCGCAGGTCCTGTAGCCGGCAGCCACCAACAGGTTGTGCCACCATTTCCATGGGGCACTGTGGCTGCTGACAAGGCTCATGAAGCTCCTTTCCCTGACAGCTCAGCTGAAAGGTTCTGGCAAGGGTCAGTGGCAAGGCAGAGCCATCGCATGCCACCCCTGAAATGTGCAGGCAGCGTGCAGCTCCATGCAGGGACCCAGCCTGCCTGGAACCACCTGGAGCACATTGAGGTGGAGGAGCTCACTGAGGTTCAGGAAGAGCACGGTGGCAAAACCGATGGAGACCCATTTAGAGGCCTTGCCCTGTGCCTGTGTGAAGGCAGGTACGTCATGTCCACCGGGACCCCAGAGCAGTCAAGTGTCTGTCAAAAGGTCTATGCAGAGAACCAAGTGATGCTTAGCGCTCTTGGCTTGACCAAAGATGCCACAGAAGAGACAGGAGACTCTTCCGAGCTCCTGTCTCTTGCCCAGTTGGAAGAGCAGCAGTCTACCTTTGGCAACTTGGAGCCCTGGGACAGTTTTCCAAAAGAGCCAGAGGAAAAGTGGGAGGAGGAAGAACTCCCAGACACAGAGGCTCAGGAGACAGGGACAGCGTTCCTCAGAGGACATCCTTTGCCCTCTTGAGAGAGAAAGAGGGAGAGGCAGGAGTTTCCGCCCTGGACAAAGATCCCTGGAATTAGCAGCAAAATGAGCTTTAGCCACACCAGAGCCTGAGGAATGCTCAGACTTCTCAACTTCTCCCTCATCTGGAAACCCCTGTGAGGACAGGGAAACTCATCAGCTGCCTGAGCAAACCTATGTGTCAAGCTGCTGTGCATACGGCCTGAGAATGCACAGCATTCAAAGCTTCAAAGCATCCTCTGAATATCGAGGTGGAGGAGCTGGAGGAAGAAGTTGGAGGAAGACGTCTTCTCCTCCCAAGATGTAGAAAGCCCCTTGGTACAACATAGCCTTTGCAGCTGTACCACAGACTGTATGCGGGAGACCAAAAACTACACACAGTTCATGCCTCTGAACTGGTTTGAAGGGATGTGGTCTTTAACAACCAGGATGTGCTGTCCAGGGACATTCGGCTAGACCAGCTACTGGCAAAGTGGGAGGGATGAAGAAGAGCTCCGTGACAGAGACACTGCAGGAGAGGGGGACAGTGAGGCAGAGAGCGAGTTGTTCCTCCAACTGCAAGAGGAGGGAGCAGAGCCAGCAGCATTTCCCCTGGACAGTGATCCCTGTGAGGAGGGACACAGTGAGCTTCTTCCTGCCGCACTGCCCAAGGACACAAATGCGTTTTGGATTTGTGGTGCAACTGCCGATCACTTGGACCAGGCTTGCGAAGCAGGCACGGAGGCTGGTCTTGCTCAGGCTGCCCCTCCCCAGGAAAAGCTCTGTGGGACTTGGGGCACCAGCAGGAGCTTGCCCAGTGCCTGCCCAGCCCCTGGCACCCATTGTTCCTACTTGCCCCTCTGGCAGCGCAGCCGTCCCACAGCCCCCAGCCCCACGGCCACGGCACTCTGGCCAAGATGTCCTGGCAGGCTCTGCACCACCTTTTCTCCTTCAGTTGCCTCAGGGGGCAGCCAGAGAAGTGAGCGCAGTGCCAGCAGTAGGCAGGTCCCTAAACATGACTACTCACCCTTAGGCAATCACTTGCCTAAGGTGGATCCTGCAACCAACCCAAATCCGTCAGCCCCAAGCCCAACAGCAAGGCAGCCTAGCCTGGTCGAGGAGAGCCAGCTGAGGAAGGATGGAAGTGCTGCTTTGTAGAAGCCTACAGAAACTGTATTTAGGGCCGGGGGGCATCCCCGCCCTGTTCCCAGGCCTGCATTAGGAGCTGAGAAATGCTCCTTAGGCCTCAGCATTGCAGGCAAAGGAAAGGACTTTCATCTTCCTTTCACATGGCAAATAGAAAAACAGCATCCCTGGATAGCGGCAGCAAGGACTGGAGAAAGGTGTGAACCCTGAAAGAACGACCTGGGGCCCTCACCTCCACAAGAACCATGGAGATCCCCAGCGCAGACAAGCACATGGTGAGGAAAAACTGACGTGACACCGCTGGAACCAAAGGTCTTGGGTTGTCTACTGCTTCATCTCTCTCGCAACCTTTTCTGCTCCCCATTTCAGTTCTCCCCCTCCTTTTGTCTGTTTCTTTCTATCTCTTTCCTTCCCATTTATTGTTAAATAAAATCCTTGTTGTTCACTTTGTTGGGTGGTCTCACTGGCACCTTAATTTGAACATAACGATTTTTCCCCAATTGCATCTCAATAAGGGCACACATCTGCATACAGCACTCGAGGTGTGGTCTCCCCAGTGCCCAGCACAGAGGGACAATCACTGCCTTGGTCCTGCTGGCCACTCTAGTGCTGACACAGAATGGCAGGAGACCAGTGGCCTTCTTGCCCATCAGGGCACTTGCTGGCTCAAGTCCAGCTGCTGTCGGCCAGCACCACCAGGGCCTTTCCCACTGGGTAGATTTCCAGCCACTCTGTCCCCTGCCTGGGGCACTGCAGGGGCTTGTTGGGACATAAAGGCTGTGACACAGAGGACTCTTGTAGGGCCAAATCCCCTCGTGTTGTCACTCTCAGGAGAGCAGCTCTCTGAGGAGACAGCAGTTCTCTAACGAGGTAGCAGCTCCTCAGGAGGAAGCAGCTCTCCTGGGTGCCCTTGGTCAGTGTTCATCAGAGCACCACCAGGATGTCCCAGAGACATGAGGAAAATGCCCACAGCCAGTCCCATGAGGGGCAGCAGCTGCTGTCCAAGTGGTGACAGGCGAGGGATGGGAATGGAGGGAAAGGCTGCATTAGGGCCTGGGGGAGGGCTGGGGGCAGAGACTGCCAGCCAGGCCTGGCTCCAGGCCTTGCTCTGGGGAGGAGCCGGTGCCAGGATGGCCTGGGTGAAGGAATGGCCCAGACCCAAGGAGCACAGCTGGAAACTCAGCCCAGCCAGGCTGTTGTGGCCAGCATTGTCCTTGGGACCAGGGCCGAGCTTGCAGCTATGGAGGGGGCACAGCTGTCTGCAACCCATGCCTCCACCTGCTTTCCACAGGTGACATACAGGCAGCCACAAGCAGCTCTGCAGGTCACTTGGACAACAATCACACCCCTCCAAGGGGACAAACTGCTCCCCAGACCGGTCACCTCAGGGAGCCTCCCAGGACACACAGGAGGACAGCCTGGAGGGAGGGCACTCAGTGCCCCTCAGTGGCACAGTCAAACGGCCACAAAGATTGTCCGTGTCAGACTTGCTGCCTCTCCACAGCCCTCCATTGACTGGGGCATCTCTGTTCCAAGAGCTCAAGCTAAGAGCAGGCTTGATAAGGGTCAAGCTGCCCCCTCTGCCAGCAGCCCCAGCAGCAGTAGCCTCTGGGTCTTTTCCCAGAGGCAGAGCACAGTCCAGAAAAGTGGGAGGAGGAAGAACTCCCAGACACAGAGGCTCAGGAGACAGGGACAGCATTCCTCAGAGGACATCCTTTGCCCTCTTGAGAGAGAAAGATGGAGAGGCAGGAACTTCCGCCCTGGACAAAGATCCCTGGAATTAGCAGCAAAAATGAACTTCGGTCCACACCAGAGCCTGAGGAATGCTCAGACCTCTCAGCTTCTCCCTCATCTGGAAACCCCTGTGAGGACAGGGAAACTCATCAGCTGCCTGAGCAAACTGTACGTGACAAGCTGCTGTGCACGGGGCCTGAGAATGCTTCAAAGCATCCTCTGAATATCGAGGTGGAGGAGCTGGAGAAGTTGGAGGAAGAGATCCTCTCCTCCCTGGATGCAGAAAGCCCCTCGGTGCAGCACAGCCTTTGCAGCTGGACCAAAGACTGTACAGGAGAGACTGAAAACTACACACAGCTCGTGCCTCCAGACCTCTTTGAAGGGCTGTGGTCTCTCTTTAACAACAAGGATGTGCTTTCCAGGAACACTCAGCTAGACCAGCTACTGGCAAAGTGGGAGGAAGAAGAGTTCGCTGACAGAGACACTGCCAGAGAGGGGAACAGTGAGGCAGAGAGCGAATTGGCCCTCCCACTGCAAGAGGAGGGAGCAGAGCCAGCAGCTTTTCCTCTGGACAGTGATCCCTGTGAGGAGGGGCACAGTGAGCCTTTCCCCGTGGCACTGCTGGAAGACAGTTTACAGTTTCTGCTTTCCCTGCCGCTCACTCTGACGAGGCTGACGAGGCTGCGGGCACGGAGGCTGGCCGTGCCCAGGCCGCCCCCCCAGGAAAAGCTCTGTGGGACTGGGGCACCAGCAGGAGCTTGCCCGGTGCCTGCCCAGCCCCTGGCACGCAGCGTTCCTGCTGGCCCCGCTGGCAGCGCAGCCGTCCCGCAGCCCCCGGCCCTAAGGCGCTCCGTGGCCAAGAGGGCCCGGCGGGCTCTGCGCCGCCTTTTCTCCTTCAGCTGCCTCAGGGGGCAGCCAGAGGAGTGAGCCCAGTGCCAGCAGGAGGCGGATCTGTAAAGATGACTGTTCACCCTTAGGCAACCACTTGCCCCAGGTAGGTCCTGCTGCCGGTTCCCAGCCTGATATCCATAAGAAAATCTCTCCTCCCTGGATGCAGAAAGCCCCTCGGTGCAGCACAGCCTTTGCAGCTGGACCACAGACTGTATAGGGGAGACCGAAAATTACACACAGCTCATGCCTCTGAAACTGTTTGAAGGGCTGTGGTCTTTCTTTAACAACAAGGATGTGCTGTCCAGGAAGACTTGGCTAGACCAGCTACTGGCAAAGTGGGAGGAAGAAGAGCTCCCTGACAGAAACGCTGCAGGAGTGGGGAACAGTGAGGCATAGAGCGAGTTGTCCCTCCCACTGCAAGAGGAGGGAGCAGAGCCAGCAGCTTTTCCTCTGGACAGTGATCCCTGTGAGGAGGGGCACAGTGAGCCTTTCCCCGTGGCACTGCTGGAAGACAGTTTACAGTTTCTGCTTTCCCTGCCGCTCACTCTGACGAGGCTGACGAGGCTGCGGGCACGGAGGCTGGCCGTGCCCAGGCCGCCCCCCCAGGAAAAGCTCTGTGGGACTGGGGCACCAGCAGGAGCTTGCCCGGTGCCTGCCCAGCCCCTGGCACGCAGCGTTCCTGCTGGCCCCGCTGGCAGCGCAGCCGTCCCGCAGCCCCCGGCCCTAAGGCGCTCCGTGGCCAAGAGGGCCCGGCGGGCTCTGCGCCGCCTTTTCTCCTTCAGCTGCCTCAGGGGGCAGCCAGAGGAGTGAGCCCAGTGCCAGCAGGAGGCGGATCTGTAAAGATGACTGTTGACCCTTAGGCAACCACTTGCCCCAGGTAGGTCCTGCTGCCGGTTCCCAGCCTGATCCATAAGAAAACAGCAAGGCAGCCTGGTCAGGGAGAGCCGGCTGAGGAAGGATGGAAGTGCTGCCTTGTGGGGGTCACCGATAGAAGGTGACCTGAGTCCTGGTCTGCACTTGGGGGGCATCCCCACCCTGCCCCCAGGCCTGCATTCGGAGCTGAGAAATGCTCCTTGGGCCTCAGCATTGCAGGCAAAGGAAAGCTCTCCCATCCTCCTTTCACATGGGAAATAGGAAAACACCTCTCTGGATACTGGCAGCAAGGACTGGAGAAAGGTGTGAACCCTGAAAGAACGACCTGGGGCCCTCACCTCCACAAGAACCATGGAGATCCCCAGTGCAGACAAGCACATGGTGAGGAAGGACCAATGTGATGGCGCTGGAACCAAAGGTCTTGGACCATCTTCTGCTTCATCTCTCTCCCAGCCCCCACTCCCCCACTTCCCTTCACATCCTCCTCTTCTCTATTTCTTTCTATCTGTCTTCCTCCCATTTATTGTTAAATAAAATCCCCATTGTTAGCTTTGTGAATGGTCTCGTTGGCACATTAATTAGGGCAGAGGCATCTGTAATTAATCCCAATCTCAGCAGGGCTACACATCTGCACACAACACTCGAGATGTGGCCTCCCCAGTGCCCAGCACAGAACAGTCACCACCCTGGTCCTGCTGGCCACACTAGTGCTGACACAGAAGGCCAGGAGACCACCGGGCTTCTTGCCCGCCTGGGTACTTGCCAGTTCATGTTTGGCCACTGCCAGCCAGCATCCCCCAGCGTCTTTCCAGCCACTCTGCCACAGCCTGGGGCACTGCAGGGCTTTGTTGTGGCCAAAATTTACAACCCAGAAGTTTGCCTTTTTGAACCTGATACCATTGACCTTGGCCCATCAATCCAGAATATCTGGTTTCAACCCTGTACCTCAAGTAGACATGCCACCCACTAGATTAGGTTGGCCAGGGCCCCATCCAAACAGGACTATTCTAAAAAGAGCTCATGTTGTGTGAGAAGTAGTGAAGAGATACACACCAGCCACTCTGAAAATACCAGACCAAGGAGACAAACATCTTCTGGAAGCACCAGTTACAGCTGGTTCAGAAATATGAATGAAGTGTTAGGAACTCAAGACTGATCACTACTGCAGGAAGAGAATAGTGGGAATTGCTTCCAATCTCTGCATTCTTGGAAAAAGGACTCTGAGTTAATCCAGAGGAGGAAAAGAGAGAGAAATCCAGAACTGGACATGCCTTTCCACTCCTCCTGAAGAGCTGGGTCGGAAATACCAAAACCACAGCATCATCTCTAACAGAGAGGGAAACATAAGGCTGCCTTGAATACTTGAACAACTTTGAAAAATAACAAGGTCAAAATTGCTGCTGAGAGAAATTAATAATTATTTTGCAGGTAGGAGGCTCAGAGGCATTTTGTTTTCACTTTCTGAGTCAATTCCACATCTCCTGGGTGAGAAAAACAGCTTCTACACAAATATATTGACATTTCTACCCACATTTCTTAGATGAGGAAGATTTCCTGACCCAAACTGTACTCTTATTTCCTTCTGTTCTCACTATCAGAATTAAACTAAGAGCAGAGGAGTCATAAACAGATACATTTTAACACTCACACCCATTTCAAACTGAAGCCGTGTGAGAAAATGAGGTGTTTAAATATATATAAACCTTTGTTATATACAAACGAGATAAATATTAGTCAAACAGCCCTGATATTTCCAGCACTGAGGGCCCAGGGAAGAACTAACAAATGTGTTTCTAAATCCACTCTGTCCATCCCATCCCATCCCAGCTTACCTTGTCTCCTTTGGTCCCGCTAGCACCAGGAGGGCCGGGGCTGCCAGGAGGACCCTATAAAGAGGTAAAATTGAGAGAAAATTCTTTGTAAAGTGCAGGAGAAACATAAGGCTGCAGGTATTGGCAGCACAAATGGTGATGTCCTATTACATTGGGCAGGAACTAACAGAACATATGAGGCTGCTTTGACTCTGCTACACAGAGGGGAATGAGAATAACAATGGAGATTCCACAGCAACCATAACACCACCAATCTCATTTCAGCTGGTTCAGAAGAATTGCAGTTCAGTAAGTATATCAGTGTCAAATACAAAATTTTGTGTAAAAAAATATAGTATAAAATTCAGGCATGAAGATTTACCCCCTTTTAAGTGTCTAGACATGAAAAAAGAAGAAATGCTTCAGAAAACTCAATTTCTGTAACAGGGTTTCACTTGGAGAAATTGTTCTTTTGAAGTACTAAACAAAAAGGATCCATTTTGACATCCCTCTGCAATGTCCTACTTCGTCTACATTTGCTGCGAGTATAAACCAGTTCTTTATCCATCTGTAACGCTGGAAAACATTTCCATCTTGCAAGGATAGTGATAAACACTAACTAGACACAGACTTCTTGGTACAAGGTAAACTGTGGCTGAGGAACAGAGCAGGATGCAGGTGCTGCACCCTGGAGGTATCAGGCTCAAGGGTGGCAGTGATTAGCTGCATGGCTTTTGGCAAATCACTTCTGGTCTCTGCTCCTTATTCTGTCCTTTGCTATTTAGACCGGAAGGTCCTTGGAAGAAAAGGATGCTTCTTATTAGGTATCATTCCCTGGGTGATGAAAACAGTCTTGTGGAATCTACAGATAGCGGTTTTAGACAAAACAGTGTGTGTCTGATCAGCAAAAATGTACTGATCTTCTAGGCCATTTTCTGTTTCCTTTTTCTTTTAAAAATGTAAATAGTTCCAAGCCTTTTTTTTTTTTTTGAAAACAAACCCAATATATTAAATCCAGTTCTCTTCCTTTCCTGTTGTGGGCTTAAACAACTGATTTTTTTCTGAGTACTTTCTTATGTATTTAATGAAAATTAAGACAAACATTTAGACTATCATGTTTAAAGGAGTAGCATTTCCTGTGAGTGTAAGTTGCATTCTAGTTCAGTTCTGTAAGCAAACAAACAAACAAACAAACAAACAAAAAGAAAACTGTAACAAAGATGCTTAGAACAGGGACATGATTGGGTGCTGTCATTATTTAGCAACCACACAGGATAAGTCTCAGTTTTAGGGTCAGCTTGCATTCTTTCCCAATAAATACTTCCAGTTTTTGAGTATTTGCCACATACCTGTCTCCCCTCCACGCCTGGCTTTCCAGGGAATCCATCCAGGCCTCTGTCTCCCTGGAAAAAGGAGAGAAAGAACCACTATAAGTTAAATCTGTGATGTTTAGGTCACTGCCCTGAAGGTGATGTCCAATTAGCTGCTCCAAGAGTAATGAATAAAGAGAGAAATTCCACCTATTCCATAGAGAAAATAGCTGAAGTTCCTACATCTGTACCATGGAAAGTTGCTGCAACCAGAAGCAGGTGTGTGCTAGTTTTCCATGTTGGAATGCTTCCTCTGCCTGCTGAAGTGGATTTGTGTAAACTGGACAATGTATTCTAGCAGAATGTCAGCCCAGAACAGCTCTTACAAAAATTGTAAAGCAATCCAGCAATAGGTCGGTCGATTTTACCCAGTAAAAAAAAAATTCTCATTTTTTACCTTTCCTTTCTGTAACCTGGGGGAATAATTAATTTGTTCCTGTATGTCTCCAGAGGTGGACAGTCCACAAAATTCATATGCAATGGATTTCATCACTTTTTTTTTTTATTACTTACAGATATGGGTTTTTCCCCCTATACTTAAACCTGATATTTTTTTTTGCTGCAGTTCCAGACTAGTAAGTCTCTCCCTAACCCACCCCCACAGAGTAAAGTGTTTCCTTCATCTTTGTGATGACCTGTTATATATTTGAAGTTTTACAAAACTCTCCTTCCAAATTTCTCTAGACTAAACAACCATAGTATTTTCAACTTTTCTTCACGGGCATGTTTGTCAGTTCTCTGATCATTTTTATTACTCCCTTTTGTGCAATGTCCAATTTTTGCACATCTTCATTGTAGCTAGGTGTGTGAATCTCAATACACCCGATGCTAACTCTGGGCAGGAATATATTTTCATATTTTATAGACTATTTTTCTGTTTATATCCCAGGATAATGTTTACTTTACACCAAACCCCCTTCCACAAGACAGCTCCTCGATCAGTTCTTCCCAATCCATAACTGCAATTTGTTGTCCTGTGTGTATGAAACATCCTGCAGCTGCCCCTTCTCAATGTCATCTTCTGCTTTGGGGGATTGTGTTTACAGGATAATTTTGAATTTTGACCCTGATCTCTACTGTTCTTCCATATTCAAGTTAAATGTATTTCATATTTTATAATTGAGGTTCTTGATAGAGATAACTGTATCAATTACATACTTCTGCTGAACTTCACTTTTCTCCTGATTGTGGCCTTTGACCATTCAATCTCTTTAGTTTAAAAACTCCTAGAAACAGGGACTTGTACTCTTTAAAGTCCTTAAACCTCTGAAAAATGAAACACAGATTTTGTCTGGATCCTTCACACACAGCTGAATTTAAACTATCAAACACACACACAGTGCCAATGTTAACATGAATGTGCATGTAAAAAATTCTACAAGCTACAAGCAGTGATAGAAAACTAATAGTTTTATGCTATTTTTCTAGTGTTTTTCTATATCTTAAACTCTGTTAGCTCACTGTTATTACCTGCAAACTTACACTTACGGCATAGGATTTAATTAGCTTCTTTTGTAAACTACATTGATTTGCCAAGTCAGAAATGGATTTTCTAATCACTATTTATTTTTCCTCCTTAGAAAGTCAATCAATCTTCCAACATAAATGTTATTTCAAATTATGTATTCAAGGGATGAAATTAGAGAGACCCATATCCTCCAGAAAGCAGCTGAAAACCAGTGTCAGAAACCCAGATTCACTTGCTTTGGAGGTATAGTTTCCACATTAATGCTTTCCTTTGCACTGCCTGAACTACAAATATCCTGAATTTAAGACTTTTAGCAAGCAACAGCTTGGTATATTGCTGACAAAATGTGCAGTGTGTTCCCAGGAGAATTTTTAACATCAATACACTGCAGCAATGAGTACTTCACACACATGGGTTTAGCTGCCAAAACAGAAAAGTGTCGATGTTCTTACTGCTACCAATGGGGGCTGGAAAAGGCAAATGTATTATTTATACAAGCAAATACAAAAAAAGCTATTTGAAAACACTCCAAACAATTGTGTTTTCTGCTGTTTTTTTCAGAAAAATCTGTCATTATAAATATTTTTTATTATTTTTCTATTCTTTAAATAAGGCTACTCAGTGAAAGGTACTTTTCTCCCAATAGAGAGAGCAAACACGTTAAAGTTTCATTCTCAAATTTTCACTTCAAGATTCCATTTCTTTCTACTGTGTTCTACTGTTTTTTCTTCTTTTAACCAGTAGAACAAAATGGTGAAGATTCACAAGCAACTAGGAGAAATGACAATTCTGCCAAAACTTCAGTGCTGCTCTCTGACCTCTACCATTTAGAAAATTAAACGATTTGTTGGAAAAATGATTACCCAAGAGTCTTTAGCGCCCTGGAAAGGCTGGAGGAGAAAAAAACCCACTCCAGAGGGATCTGGCAGCAGCAGACCAGTCCTGCTGCCTTCTTACACAATCCCTTCTCAATAAAATAGACAAGGTTTTACAGGATGGACACAGGATTATGCAGCAAAAGCAGTGCCCTTAGTTACCCTGAACTGCTGGACGTGCCTAAATTAGAATGCCAAGTATCACATACAGGTATGGCTCCTGTTAGCAGGGCAGTTCATCAGAATTATCTCTGGAGTTTGTCCTGGGGTCTGCAGTGAGCTCACTGGATGCAAAAAGGCATGGGATATCCCTCATATGGTGCAGTGCTTTTCCTAAAGTACAGGTGTAACCTGGTGTAACTACTGGATTTGGGAACATCGATATAAACCCTCAGCATTTACATCCAAGGTCCCAGGATATGTGAATAATGCAGCAAGATGGATGGGATAGTTACACCTTTTTTGGTAGTGAGGGGGAAGACTTGATAAAACAATACTCAGTGCATGAGCTAGTACTCGCTCTGATATTATAACTCCTTTTCTCTTCAGGCACAAAGAAACACAGGTTGCGTAGGTGTCAGTATTGAGGTTACAGACTGAAGAGCAGACAAGAAAATATTTGGCCCACTGAATTTACGCCCACTGTTTTCACAGTAGTACTGATTGGTAAAAGTTAAAGCACTGGCAGTGGGTGCACTGAGACCATCATTAAAACCTGGAAAAAAATTGAAGCACAATTGTTGTAGCAGAGATTTGGCTGCTTCAGGGAAAGGAAAAAAAAAACAAAACCAAAAAAAAAAGACCAAAAAAGGGATGGGGGGCACCTCTAATTGTGCAGAAAGGAAAAAAAAAAACCAAAACCAAAAAAAAAGACCAAAAAAAGGATGGGGGGCACCTCTAATTGTGCAAATCCTTCTAATGAAACAAAACCTAATTCATTTCTTCGTCACTTTAATCTTCCTCTACTTAGTCAGTTGTCTGCCCACACACAGCTCCAGCTTCCTCTCCCATCACAGTGATGTCAGAAAGATGAATTTTCTTCCAGGAGCCAAATATCCCAGCAGTTTAGACAATGTTGCCTCTGGGAAAGCAGCAGAGGCACTGGCTAGACGCAGGACACCTATCCAGTTCTGCAAAGGGCTGAAGGAGAAGCATGACAAAGATAAAGTGCAATCCAGCCATTTGTTCAAGCTGCAATAACGAGGATAGGTAATACAAAATATGATCATGGCTACTTTATCATAAACAGCAAAAAGGATATTTGTAAAGAGAAACACATTATCTCACACTAAGGGTCTACTGATAATTTTTTCCTTGTAGGAAAAAGTTTGCTGTTAATTGCTGGGTTTCCCTTCCAGAAGAAGATGGAGACTGAGAAATGGGAACAGAGCTATGCCAGCAAGATGATGACTCTCTCCTTTACACAAACACAAGCAAAGCTGCCAGACCCTCCCTGAGATCAGCCTGTGTCAGGACTGGCTGTGTCATAAGCAAGACAGAACATTTCTGGGGGCTCCTGAGCACTGTCAAGCAGGTCTACAGCAGAAGTGGGTGCACATCTGAGGTCTTTCTGAACACAATAAGAAACTGAAGTAACTAAGGCTTTGTGCCTGCCCAGCTCTCCTTTTAAATGCCCATTCCAGGTAAAATAAGCATTTGGTCTTTTCCTTGAGCCACGAAAATGGTTCAAATCCCAGAGTGACCTGTACTCTGTGAAACAGCTCTTCACAGTCAGGAGAGAACATAAAACTGGGAAACAATTCCATTTGGCTGAAGCCTTTGACATAATACAAATTACCTGGTACTTACTACTAGTGAGTTTATGGGGATGGGAAAAGAAAGAAACATAGGAAGTTGGATGATGTGAAAAACTGGAATGAGATGGGAAAGTGCTAGATGCAGACAGTGGCAGTCAGTGACAATTCTCAACTCTCGGGTTGTGCACACAATCTGAAGATCCCTTCAGATCTCCACACTGGCAACCTCCACTCCTCTCTTCCTCACTCTCCTCCATCCCTAGCTACACACACACACAAGAAATCCCTAAACCTGTCCTTAGTAGACAGCACAGATCCCAAAAACCCTCCCGCACACCCATGGGACGTGGGGAGCACTAAGAAGTGCAGTACAGTGAGGAAACTCCATCCCTCTCCAGAGCTGCTGGCCTGGTAGTCCACTTCAGCTAATGGGCAAAGGAAAAGCCTGGCTTTTCCTAGCATGCAGCAGGAATACCTTGTCTCCTCGTGTTCCCTTTTCTCCTCTTTCTCCTTGTAGACCCTAAAAATAAAAATAAACAAAGATTATAAAGCTAAATCCAAGTACCATAGTTACCTTCTCTAATTAGTCACCAAATCAGTGTGCACATCTGCACAATCAATTCAAGTGAACCTCAAGGACATTTTCTGTGTTGCCAGTCCTCAAAGTTGGCTGCAGGCGTGATCTAAGCAGACTCACGGAGCAGGGACTGCTTGTGAGCCCAAAAACATCTGTAATACTATATTGCCTGCAGACACACGACCCTCCTGCCAACAGCAGAGTGGAGGGACAGGGAACACACCACAGCTGCAGATGGTCTGGAAAACAACCAATGCTCTGCATTTTTCAAGTTTCTTGTAAACAATGAGAACTTTGGTAAAGGACAATACTGATGAGAAAACCTATCACATAAACATGCAAGAATTCCCTTTCCCAGTGGATTTGGATGTGGTAGGCAGACAGACAGCAGGTAGCTTTGAGAACTGGCAGAGGTTAGATGCACTCTGTCCTGGGGGCCCAGCACATTTTTGTGCTGTGAATGCAGTGCCAGTGTTCCTCAGAACTGCATAATTCATCTCCTCCCAGCTACACCAGAAACATTGCTGGAGCTCAGTTTGATGTGGCACTAGCACAGACAATCAACGCAATGGGCACAAAAGGATTTCACCTTCCCTTAGCTCAGCAAATACCATGTATTTTATCTTTATTGTAGAAACAGAGCAATCAACTAATAGCTATAGTGAGACAAATATGCTCAGACAGTAGTGACCTCTCTAGACCTGCCAAAACTTAAGTGCTCGCTGTAATAATGTAAACTTCAGTTTACTCTACACTATTGTGGAGTCTTACCTCCAAGCTAATGAGAGCTCCATGCCTGGGTATATTTGGCCCTCAGGTTGATTTACATAATCATCTAAATGTGCAGAGCTATTTTATACTAGAGCAGGTTGCTCAGAGTCCAATCCAAACTGGACTTGGATGTTTCTAAGAATGGGGGCATCCACCATCTTGCCAGACAACCTGTTCCAGAGCCTCACCATCCTCGCAGTAAAAACTTGCTGCCTTATAGCCAATCTAAAACTCATCCCTTTTACTTTAAAACTGTAATCCCTTGTCCTATCAAAACATGTCTTATTAAAAAGTTTGGCGTCTTTTAAATACTGAAAGGCCACGTTATGGTCTCCTTCGGAGCCTTCCCCAGACTAAGCAACCTCAACTCTCAGCCTTATCTCACAGGAGAGGTGCTACAGCCTTCCTACCACTTCCATGGCCCTGTTATGGACCTGCTCTCAGAGGTCCATGAAGCTTTCCTGTGCTGGGACCCCAGTGATGGATGCAGCACTGGAGGTGGGGTCTCACAGAGAGGAGCAGAATCATTTCCCTCACCAGCTGCCATGGTGCTTTTGGGCTCTGAGTGCACACTGTCAGCTCATGTCCAGCTTTTCATCCACCAGCACCCCAAGTACTTCATGGCAAGGGAGCTCACAATCCTTTAATACCCCAGCCTGTGGGAGATGATGCCCATCTGGGTCAGCAAATCTCAGAAAATCCAGTCAGCCTTTCCAACATCAGCTTAAAGTCTGCTTACCAAGCTGGGACCACAAGACAGAGGTTCTAAGTGGATAGAATCTAATTTATTTTGGTCTTGTTGTTTGTTCATTCAATGCAGATTTGTCCCCTGAGCCCAAAGGCTATTCCCTGAGAGCTTTGAAAACATGACTGGAAACTTGCTGAGAGGTGGTATTTTTTCTTGGTGTTCTGATGAAATTTTAAAGCACCATATAAATGGTGCATCATCACAGACCAAAGCAATTGCATTACAGTGGGAGCATCACAAAATCACCAGCTGTTACCTCAGTATTTAAGTCATTTCTGTTGACACCTGTCTACTGGCTACAGGTCTGTTGTCATTTGAAGAAGACACAAGAAACTCAGTGAAGCCAAGACAATTTCACAACTTGGACATAATGTGGGTAAGTGGTCAAACAGACTGTAGACTGCTTAATAATAAAAAAAAATATATCTGGGCAGGACACACCAAAAAAGTAAAGAAAGTTTCTAGAGCATTAGAAATTGAACAAGAGCCGTGACTTACCGGTGCACCTACATAGCCTTTAATGCCTGGAGGACCCTGTTTTCCCTCGGATCCCTGGCAAGGAATTCAGATACAGTAAACCACCAGAAACTCTTGCACATGAAAGACCAAGAATAAAATTAGTCAGAAATACAAGTTGCTCTTCCAGGCTAACAATGAGGCTTCTTGACTTTCTCATTGGTAATACAGGAGTCATGTCTTACTTTCCAACTACTTACCCAAACTGACACTCCAGAATTTTCCTCTGTCCCCTCAGACATTGGCAAGTTTTATCCTTCTGCTTTCAGACTTAACCTACAAAGGCTAACTGTCCCATACAGGTTTCTCTACAGGTTATTTCAGAAGGTTTGGCAATGTCAGCTGTTGCAGTCAACACCTGTTGGGGCTCCTGAACACAGTGTTAATGGAACAAAGCAAATGTATACATTGCTGCAAAGTGACCACAGTCTTGAAAATGTTATATGTTTTGAAGAGTAAATGCAGAGAAATAGATCAGAACTAAATTTTCTAATGTTTATGTTTACTGATAAGAAAAAATGCAAGAGGATCAGGTACACTTTATCAGTCTTTCAGCTGGTTGTGCACTGACTCACCCTGGAGAATGTACCCCGTAATGGAGACTACTCACAGTGTGCCTTTATGTGTCTTACAATGCCTGAAAATTATCTGGAGATGCAGTTGAACAGGCTCAGCTCTCAGAACTGTCCCATTTTGCCAGCCTGGGCCTGGCAACTTGGCCTAGAGAACTGGTTTGGCATCTTATATCACCTGTTTGACTGATTATTTTCTTACTTAAATCACTTCCCCATCCCACCACTGTCATCTGCTTGACTCCTATTTAACACTAATTGAGTGGCTGTAATGGATAAGGCTTCAAAACAGATAGAGATACTTATTACTAAATAATTTTAAAATAATTTCTAGATTTTGTATTAAAAGAAGTTTCATATTAAAAATATTATAAAATTAAAAATACAACATGTGTTTGCAATTAATTAGAAGCAGAACTGAGGCTGGTTTTTCCCCAGTGCAGGTTAATCAGAGTAGTATTCAAGCACAAGTAAAGATGACTCTGGGATCAGACATGTGAGAACCTCTGCAAGGTCAGGAAGCATTGCAAGTCCTCTAATAGCAGGCATTCACCTAAATCTCTCCTTCAGCCTGCAGAAAAATACTGCTACCAAAGTCTAGGCAAAACCCCAAGAGAAACAGAGTCCTGCTCCAAGTCATCCAAATTGCAGAAGTCTAACTCAGTCCTGTTACATAAAACGTGGTTGTAACACTCAGCAGAAGTTATAGAGAAATTGGGTTTGTCTGGATGAGATGTGCTGAACCCACTCAAGGCCTGTGCTGAGATCATGTCTGGTAAACCAGAGAAGCGTGAGACCTTCGACAGCTTGAGCAAGCAAGAAGGAAATTTGTCAAAATGAAACTCTTACCTAATACTTTTTATTTCAAAGGATTGATTTTTTTTCCCCCTCTCCCTCTGCTTTTTCTATTAAGTGCAGATAACTGTCAGTTCAGATGGGAATGCTATAGCTATGTCTGTGCCACAGCAATGACAACCACAAAAAACCTCTTTATCCTTTTATTGGAGCTACAGGGGGGGAAAATGAAGGGAAAGGTTAAATATTTGCTGCAGGATATTGCAGGCTAAAGGGTATGATCTCAAAAATCCAAACTTTATTTCTCTGCTATAACATCGTACAATGAACAATGTGAGATATGGCCCTTCTGCTCTGGACTCACTTATTCAATTTAAATTAACCTTTGAGGTCCCACATATTTATGTGAGAGTGGGAGTTTTCCCCACTGACCAGTGAATACTTCTTGCCATCTCAGATTACCATGACATCTGTAACCAGAAGCTCCAACACCTCAGCATAAGGCTGGCTTTGATAACTCTTCTTTGTGTCCAGCTTGTAGCCGGCAAGACCACACATCCCTCTTGGGGAACAAAGAAGTTTACCCTCCAAGTTTGATGAAAAAGAAAAAACCCACTCCAAACCTTATCGTTTTATGCTGAAGACACTGAGCTAGGAACAATCTCCCCCAGAGACACCACTGAGAAGCAAAACCAGTAAAACCAGGGATGACATGCCAAGGCCATTTCATTTCTGTAACCTCTACATGAACCCTAATGGGCTCAGCGACCATTTCTGTAACTCTTTGGACTGAAATTCCATTACCAGAAGTCTGGAGGACTCTTATCTTTGCTACTGGAAGCTTCACACAATTAATGAGGTCTGTAAAAAGTACAAGACAATTTCTTAAAAGAAAGTGCTAGCAATACCCACTGAAGCAAAAGGCTCCTCAGCCAAGGAGATAAACAAGGGGCTGAATTTCCTGGGGCACAGGTATCATTGCTGAGCACAGACTGGGCTTGCCTGGCTCAATGCTAATGAAGATGGATTGAGACAGGAAGGATCACAACCCAACCAACCAGACAAACTGCAGTGTTGCTCTCCATGGAGCCTGGGGTAGAGCCCAGAGATGCTATATTGATGTCAAAAATAAGTGATCTGGCAAAAAACCTCTGAATAATCATTACACCAATAATTGGAGATATGACTTCTCTAATTGCCAGTTCCACCCATCCTTATACACCTTGTTCCACACTGATGAGGTGCTCAGGCTTTACACTGAGGAGCAATGTGGATTCCTGTTTTAGACTTTAAAGCCCTGTCAGCAACTCAGGCTTATTTCTTAAAATAGCTCAGGCCAGAATCCAGCTCAAGGACAGTGCTCACAGCCAATGCTTCATTGAGGTAAATGAAAGTCACTGTGAAAACACACAATAATTTTACATTTAGGTGGGAGGCTGGGGTTGGCCAAGCTCATGTCTTCCCTGGGAGCACCTGGCACTGTCCAGTCAGATGTCTTTAGGTCCAGCCCCACGAGGACCTGTCCTGCCCAGCCCATAGATCTGAACTCCTTCTGTTCTGCATTGCCTCATTAATTGGCTGAACTGCATGTTCCTGAAGAACCTGGTGGGAAATATGGAGCAGAATCAAGTTCACTTAGAGGAAAATGTAGGTGTCTCAGTTTGGCTTGGTTTGTAAAAGCTTAGCAAATCAAGTGTGAGGAAATTCATACTACAAAGAGCATCATATAGCCAGCAGGCTACAAGAGACATGCAGGACAGAGAAAAAATATGTATTTATTTACTTGATAGGAGAGATGCAGATAAAAAGCATTTGTGAGTGGTAAATTCAGTTCATTTCATCCAAGATCCAAATCCTGCTAAGGGCAAAATATTCAGTGTGCCTTCACTCAGCTCAGCCTAGCCCTGCTTTACATGTGTCATTTATCCCCTGCTGAAGCCAATGTGGTTTCCACAGAAAACCCTGGGATGGCTGCCAAGTATTTCTGCTAATCTACAAATTCCTCATGAGTTCTGATACTCTCCTGATGGGACTTTGGGAGAGGGTGAATTTCCCTCTATGCAAAAACACAGGGACATTTTGGAGACAGGGCTCTGCATAGCTGAGGAACAGAGGACCTATATAGGACCTGCTTTATCAAGTCCTCTCAGACAGAGCCAAGGGACAGTCAAGGCTACGTCCAGAAAGGTGCTGAGGTACTTAACTCCTGTCTCAGGATAATGGCATCAGTGAACTCAGTATGAGATTTAGGTGACTAGAAATGGCTCTTCCAGAAAAATGAGATATTCAGAGGTCTTGGCTTGTACAGAAACAGAACTGAGTGAAGTTAATTCAGGCCAATTGTTGTCCTTGCAGCACCTTTCACAGGATGAGCTGAACTTGCTGTGTGTGATACCCCTAAAAACACACTTGTCACAATGCACTATATACTTTTTGTGTTATAACAACAAGGCTGAAAGCATCTGAGAGGTATTTATCCCCTCAATAACCAGGGAACAAGGCAAGGAGAGCTGAGACTTTGAAAGGAGGTTAAAGGCTGCTTCAAAATTTGCATTTCTGATGTTCAGCTAAGTCCCATCAGATCTGCTTTCAGAAGCGCCTTGTTTGAAGCAAACCCAGTGATATAAACACTGGCTCAAGTTCTGTATCACTCAGGCACTGTTCACTGGTGCAAAACTGAAGCTCCCAGAATAGACAGAAACATTTAGGATAGGATCTCTACATGATCTCTTTTCAAGTCCTAGAGTAGGGGTAATAATTCTCATCAGCATCTTAATGAGAGTTGGAAAAGCTACAGTAGATATGACACAAGGCTTATGTGCCCCAAAACATGTTTTCTTCACCTTCTCCAAATACACTGTTGATTGAACAAAAGTTATTTCTTCTTCTTACACACTTTGCATAATTGCTGATACCTTAGCAGACCCCTGATGAAAATGAGCATTCTGAGCTTCTTAATTTTCCAGTGAGAATATCAAATGTCATCAACAATGAGTAATTCAAGCCATGTAAACATAAAAAATCAGTGAAAAAATTATGCCTGCCCATGTGAAGAAAGGAAAGCATACCTTTGGACCTGCTGGCCCAGGCAGCCCAAATGCTCCTGGCTGTCCTGGTTCACCCTGCAAATAACAGAAATATCATTGATAAACACAATCTTTTAAATATAAAGGCTAGGATAGCTCAAACTAGTCAGTACATGCAGTTAGAAATATTGACAGTCCTGAGTGCCATTATAAAGAGATCTGAAAGCTTACAATGTGTTTTCCTCACAAAAATGAAAACAGAAAGAAAATGGAAACTGAAGCAGCTCTTCACCTACTCTCAAAACACAACCAAGTAGTAAAAAATGAGTTCTCAAAGTTGTGAACAGCTTGCACTAATTACAGTGTGCAAAGATGGATTCCTTGGAGTCAGCATAATGCATTTGTTCTTTAATTGTCACCTTTAATTGTCACACATCTTATAAGGAGTTCTGCAAGTACCACACTGTCCAATCCCATGACATGTGTGATGCGATGAAGTTGCATCAGTTCTGGAAGCAATATTGAGGAATTGTCAGAGTTTTTCCAAAGTAGGACAACCATAGAACAAAGAAGAAATGGAATGTAAGGGAAATAACTTCTTTGCTGTGTGTCACTCCTTTTGTGTACACCTGCCATCCAGAGAATCCTTTCCCAAGCTCCTTCAGTTGCCACCAAGTGACTGCCACAAAGGGGCAGTGAATGACATGGTGAAGGTTCAACATCAGGTTGAAGATACTTCTCAGGGATGGTGATCAAGCAAGGGAAAGGATGTGAGGCTCTAAAACACACTTCTGTGAGATACTGGAAAACATATTTGTGGTCTTGTGTTTCAGCTGTAGTTCTCTTACAGACAGTATTTGGTGCACTTCTTCCTTCCTTGAACTAACCATGCCCTCCTCCTCATCTCTTAGTTTTTATCAGTGCACAAAAGGACTTGAGGTCTTTTCTTCTGTGACCAAGACTCCAATTTCTCCAGCCCATGGCTGCTGTGGAAAGCAGCATGGTCCTTTCAACCTTTGCTGACTCTGCTGGCCAATAACTCCTTACCAGCCACAAACTCATGGCCAAGCTCTGCAGCTGCAGCTGTTTACCAGCAGGTCCCAAACCACAGGCTGCTCCCTCTCCCTCCTTAAGGAATGATAACAGAGCTGCCCTGGAGCCTCCAGCCATGGTTAATCCATAGGACACCTGCCTTGGCTGCAAACATCTGAGGGAGAGTTTTGAGGCCATTAACCTCCTGCCATTTGTTTCTGCTGCTCCTTAAACAGCCACACAAATCCCCCAGATGGGTTCCACTCCAGGCAGATTGATGCCCACTGCCTGCCTCGCACTGAAAAGCAGGATTACAAGGAAGGAACAAAAAGGCTTACGGTATCTCCTTTTGCTCCATCCCTCCCAGGGGGGCCAGGTGAGCCCAGGGAACCCTGAAACAAGAATAGAGTTATCATCAGCACAGCATTAACACCCTGCAAGTGCAGTGACACGAGCAGCACATCTAGAAAATAATAAGAAATTAGGAGAAACATTTCAACACAAACATTTATTATTTACAGTTCCTGGAGGAGCTGCTGCTGACATTAACACACTAGGGATGATTGATGAGCTGCTAATGAGGAACTAGGCACTCTAGTCCACTTAACTCATTTAAGAATAAATTAATATAAAAGCTCTGGAGCTAATTAGACACATAACAACTGAGTCATCTTAATGTTATCATATCAACTTCTCTTAGCTTCTCTCTTCACCATTTCATTGTCTCAAAAATTGCATTTTTAATTTTTTTTCCTCCTTGATTATACAGCATTCATCCCAAAGCTCAGAAGCCTCTAGGCAAAGCTATAATATATACATAAGTAGTAAGCCTAAAAGCAAACGGAAAAGAAGTCTTAATATACTCAAGCAATCCTCAGGAATGACCCTGGCCACTGGGAAGTGAGTCCCAGAGCTGTGAATATGCAAAGGTGTAGAAAATAAAGAAACAGAAAGTCAAACACCTTTAAGTGCCAAATACATCTATAAATAAATGTTAAATTCAAAATGTTACCATTTAAAATAATTCAGTTACCATTTAAAATAATTCAGTTAAATTCAAAATGTTACCATTTAAAATCTTCCTATGCACCAGGATGAATAGAACTAAATATGCTGAGATTGGTAGCTCCCTACTAACAGGAACAGCAGCAAATGTGGAGAAAAAGCAAGTTTTCTCCCTGCAGCTGGCAATTTAAAGAACAAATGGAGAGTGGAACAAACAACAGACAAGTCAACACACAGTGAGGAACTGGCTTAGTGTTTTCACTTCTAGTCATTGTAGCAGTTTTGTCTTAGGTGTGTTATAAAAAAAGGCTCAAGTGAGAAACAGACATGGGCACTGCAGGCTGTGATTGTACAGGGCTGGTTTGTTGTATGTTACTTGGAGAGGTATCTTGCCTGTGATCTGGAACATTTGCTGTTTTATAAGAGGTGGAAAAAGTTTAATTTCCTAAAATTCCTCCTGCAAACCAGGATTTGATTAAGGGATTTCCAACAAATGTGTCCAAAGTCAATACTAGTCAAAAGACTTATCTCAGTGCTGGATTTAATTTTTTTTTTTTTTGCTTAATGATGACACAGTAAGCAGCTAAAGGCCACCACAGTCCAAAAGTTATTTATGTTCAGTGCAAGTAAAGGCATAGTAATCTTTGGCTTTCCTTGTCTCATATTGAAGAGACTCTAGTGTTTCTGTGTGTAGTAGCACTGAGTTCTATTACATTTATGTATTTTGGAGTTTTACAAAGTTTAATTAAAGCTCATGCCTTTGAGCTCTCCACACATTTGTCAAATGTGGCTAAGCTTCATCAACAGATTAAAAAACTTTAGGATGCACTTTGATGAAAAACAGTACAACACCACAATCTCCTTTTCTGAGCACCTCGCTTACACAAAATGAAACACTATATAATACAGAGGTGAAAGACTTAGAGTTGGTTTTTATTAGACTTCCACAGCAGTTTTATAAATTCTTAAACTTTTCAGAGGATAATTAATAAAAACTTGAACTTACTTTTTCTCCTTTGTCCCCTTTCAGTCCAGGAAAGCCAGGAAAGCCTTCTTCACCCTACAACACCAAGGGACAAAATACCTCATATCAAATGCCATATCATTCTGTGGTATATCTGTGTACTTCAGTGCAGTTGTCATCTCTTGAGAACTGAGTCCAGCTTTTCAGCCTCACTGTAACAATGCTGTGCTCAGTTGCCTGTAACTTGACCATATTTGAACAGGTTGACTTTCAGTTTTCCATTCCAGTGAATTCCTTCCCTTCCTTTTTGTAATTACCATCCAGAACCAGCAGTTTTCTAAGAAGAAGATTAGAGACCAACCCTTGTTAAAAAAAAATGTATTTGAAGCACAGCAACACTTCCTTGAGAACCTTCCTGTTGCCATATTCCAAGGCAGAAGAACTTGAAGTTTGGCATGGCCAACTTACTACAATGCCAAGTTCCCAAGGCCATGGATTTTTTTTTTTTTAATAAGTGGCATGGAAATTGACATGGAAAATTTTGGAAAAATTCAAATGTAGGATTTTTTTCCCGCTAGCTACTCTCATTAGGACAAAAGACTGGGAGCTTTTTCCCCATCTGCTTTTGCGAAAACTCACTAGCACAGAAAAATCCTTTTGCAAGAGCATTAAATTGGCTAAGAAGTTGATGCATACATTTCCAAGTTGTCTACATACACATAAGGACTACCTAAATATCTAGATAAATTTAGGCCACTAGCAATTTCTGACTTTTTTCCTATTAAGTCTAGTCTAGCCGACTTAGATGGTTGTACTCCTAGGGCAACGTTCCCTATTTTGACAATAGACAGTGTCAAAATCCAGCCTTATTTATTTATAGATGTATTTGGCACTTAAAGGTAAACAAAAGATAGTATCTGAAAAGTATATATGCAAATTAAAGTCTTTATAATCACATTTCTTGCTAACTGAACCTTCACAAAGCACTCCGGAATTTGCAATGCAGTTGGTGGTGAAAATCAGCTCAGCTATATTGGAATGGCTCTCTAATGAGATAGAAAAACCCATCAAATAGCAAATGTGATTTTTGAGGAAATAATTTGCTCTAAAAGGTCAATATTACTTGAAGGAACTCCTGTTCCATGGCAAAGTGTGTCACACAGGTAGGAGAACAACTTGTGTCTTTCCTTTGCAAAGCAAAAGGAGTTTGCATAAGGTCTACTTAATTAGCTTCTTCTCTTGCCTTTTTTTTTTTCTTTTTCTGCCCTGAAATAGCAACTGCTTAGCAAAACTGGACAAATTAACCCTAGGAGCAGTCAGTAAGTCAATAAGTTTGAAGCACACTGCTCATAGAAATATTCATGCAGGACAGGAGAGTGTCCACCAGCTTTTCCATTTTTTCTCTAAGGAGAAAATTGCACAGAACGTAGACTCTAGAGACAGGTTTAACATTCCCTGGGGAACCACCACTGGAAATGCTACAGAGTGGGAAGAGCTCCTACTTCTGCTCCTTCTGCTGACTTCCAGTAGAATCATTAAGGGCAGAAAAGACCTCCCAGACTGAGTCCAACCATTTACCCAGCATGGCAAATCCACCACTAAACCACATCTGCATGTTTTTTCAACACTTCCAGGGACAGTGATTCCTTAACTTCCCTGGGCAGCCTGTTCCATTTGCTTGACCATCTAAAATGGTAAGCATTGTGTAAATACGAAAAAGAAAGAGCAGAGGCGCAGAGCACAGGGCAGTGGAGTAACTGGCAGGCAGAAACTGTCTGCAAATGCTCTGGGTTGAAACACACTGGGACAAAAAGTATGCTCTGGCAGCTGTCCCTGGGGAACAAAAGTTCATCACGTTCTTTGCACAAAGGCCAAATCTGGTTGTGCCACTGAGAGGGATTAAAATAATCCTGTATTCCCACAGATTGGCTGCATTCCCAGCTTCAACACAACGGGAATCAGGTGGTGACATGTAAACCACATGCAGCTGTTTATGCCAAGCAATCCTATTGTCATCCATCTATGTTATGAATATCTAAAATTCAAAGGCTGTCCTTTTCTGGAGAAACACCCGGACCAGAATAGAAAGGTAACAAGGACTTGGGAAATGAGAAGCACCAGCAAAAGAAGAAGAGGCTACTGATAAAGAGGGGAACTGACTGTAGCTTCTAAGGCATCTTCCCTTAGGTTTAGCCTATATTTTCTGGAGTAGTTTTACACTTTGGATGGGCTGGCCTTTTGCTTTTTTGGGTCAATAGTTTTGGGGAGAAAACCTTCAATGTGCAGGTAGTGGTATCTGGGAGGTATTTTGCAGTAAAAAACATGGCATTTGCAGTAACAAATAAGCTTGGTTTAGAAGTTCTTAAATGTTGAAATACTGCACACTCTGAGGATACAGCACTAGAAAAGTCACTCTGAAAACTCCATCCTTCATTTCTCAAATAAATGATAACAATTCTTTGAGAAAAAAGAAAATTAAGAAGGCTTTCTGAGCCATACTGAAAACAAAAAGTTTAACCAGAATTCAGTAAAAAGGATAGAATTTTGAGTTTCTTTGTATTTGCTTTTAAATGGAAGCATTCAGAGCCCCACAATGGATACAAAGCAAGGGGTAACCACTGATTCTGTTCTTCCAGGTTCTCAGAGCAGGGCTCACATGGGCACACACGTTGTCCAGACTCAGTGGACCGAAGGAAATGCCACATTATCAGGAAATTCAAAGCACAGGCAGCTCTCAGCTGCTGCAGACAGAATACCGGGGTGATGAAGAATAAAAATGTATGTCGGCTTTAGGAAAAAAAAAAAAAAAAATTAAAAAAAAATAGATGATCTGGGTAAAGACAGGAACACTCAAAGACATTCCTTTGTTAGTTTGTGTACATCAGCAGAATTATTCAATTTCTATATTTGAGGAAGGATGTTTTCCTGGTACACCAGCATCCTGTGGATTTACCATGCCAGCGCCACGTTAGTGATCCCCCCATACTCACCATATGCACATGTACCTTAATTTGTTGTGGGTCGTGCAAAAATTCACCTCACTTGGGTTACAGTGAGCCCCACTAACCCACAGTTTATGGAATACCATATGTTTATGGTCAGTGACCAAATTATATCCACAGTTGTCATGGTGTAACCCCAGCCAGCAGCCAATCCCCACACAGCCACTCTCACTCCCCCACCAGTGGGATCTGGGAGAGAATCAGAAGGGTAAAAGCTGGAAAACTCGTGGATGGAGATAAGGACAGTTTAATATGGAAAGCAAAAGTCAAGCACACGACCAAATCAAAACAAGAGGAAAATTCCCTGCTCCCCACGGGCAGGCAGGAATTCTGCCATCTCCAGGACAGCAGGGCCCCATCACACATAATTGTTACTTGGGAAGAAAAACACCATCACTGCAAATGTTCCCCCTCTCTCCTTCCTCGCCTCATTTTATACATTAAGCATGATGTCACATGGTCTGGAATATCCCTCTGGTCAGTTTGGGTCACTTGTTCTGGCTGTGTCTCTTCCCAACACCCCAAATTTCCTCCCCAGTGCAGCTGTACAAAAAGCAGAGAAGGCCTTGGCTCTGTGTGAGCCCTGCTCAGCAATAACAAAAACATCTCTGCATTATCAACACAAATCCAAAACACAGCCCCATACTAGCCACCATAAAGAAAATTAACTCCACCCCAGCCAAAAACCAGTACAACATCCCATGTAGATCCTGCTATGTCTGAGTGGAGATCATGATAAAATTACAGAAACAATAACCTTAATTGCTAGATGATTGATTTCATCAGAGTGGGGAAAACCAGTGCACAGATTTTGCCATATCTAACCTCATAATAATTTTTTTCTCTGAAGAGACCTAAAACAGAGAAGGAAGGAATCTGCAGGTATACGGAGAGATGTGGAAATAGAACAATTCAGTATTGCCTGATCCTAGAGAGACATCAGAAGCACATAAAGGAAAAATTCTTCAGTGATGTTTTTAATTAATCCACTCAAATTTAAATGGTTTTCTTTCCTCCATTTGCAGCTCTGCAAGCAGCTGCCAAGTTTACAGATATTTCTTCTAACTTGAGAACAGCTGTGGCCTATAATCACATATTTTATTTGCAACTCTGGGTTGCGGCCTATGCTAATGAAAATAGAGCAAGCTAAACAAAAAAAAAAGGGGGGGAAAGCCAGTCAAAAACACATGGTTAGTTTCTCATTTGCCTGTCAAATTCAAATAAATCACTGGTCTCTTCCTTCAGCATACAGACCAGACAACAGAAGACAGATCATTCTAAGGTCAATTCCATACATTATTTATCTTCCAAACTAGTCTGCATCTCACACAAAAGTGCCACTTTTCTAATCCTTGTATGAAATTAAAATTTCTAACCCTGTCACACAATGTCAATGGAGGTGTCATTGGGAGACCTGCAAAAAATCTGTCAAGCAGAACCCCACAAATCACACACCCAACATGTTGGCAGGTGCATAAACTGGGGGGTCTAGAGCCAAAGTAGGAGAAAAAATATCAAGATTTGAAGAGAAACAGAACAACTGGGCAAGATGAAATGGAAACAGAAGTAAAATTGAACTGCGGAGTGGTGGCACTTCACAATTAACACCCCCCTCTCCCCTTTGTTAATTAACTTCACAGGATCCCTGTGAAACGAGAAGGGGGTTACAGCAACTTTAATATTTGTCACCTCACGAGGATGATCAGTCACAGGTACAACACAGGAGAGGACAGACAGAAGGTCCCAGAGTCTGGGTCAAAGACAGAAACTCACTCCAGATTCCCACGTCAGTGCCTTAACCAGACATTTATTATTTCTCCTGGCTCTTTGGCCTGCATCTACCTTGGCAGATTGATGTTCATGAAGAATAAATGAGGAGATGATGGGTAGATGTCCTACTGCTGATCCATGGTTGCACACTGAATTGTTAGCAGTGTTTGATGAATCACATGAAGTGGGAGAATGGAAGAGATGTTGAGTGGGGTCTTCAGGTTCAAATTTCTTAGAACATTTCCAAGAGACCTCACAGTCTGGAAGAATGCAACATCGCTCCTTTCAGGGTTTCTCCATTCAAGGGAACCAACCAATGACATAATAAATATTTTATTGAAATATACTGTAAATTTTGAGGTTTTTTTTTTTTTTTTGTATTTGGTTGGTTGGTTTGTTTGTTTTTTCTTACAGAGGCAGGGCAAAGACCAGGGTTTCATTAAAAGCCAGGGATGATCTTCAGATCAGCTGAGGGGCAGAGCTGCAGTGGATATATGTCACCTAACTCCATTTTCAAAAGCAGCTGACCAGACAGCACAAACGACTACCATTCTCCAGTCCTCAGATGCAGGATTCTATTTGCTTAATAATCCTAAAGCCCTGTTAATTTCTTGGCAAAACTGACACCAAAGCTGGCCTAATCTTCTGCTTCCACATAAAGTAAGACATTAATCTCAACTTGGACTTTGCTGAAGTAACGAAGAAGAAATGAAGAAAATCTTCTCTTCTGGGTCTTCATATTCTATTCTGATTTAGTAAACAGAAAGGTAATGTGGACATGATACACAGGGGTCAGTAGAAGTCATAAGTTCTGCAGGACTATCAGGAAATGCAGCCCACTGCAAACAGCTATTTAAATGATAATTATTTATGGGTTTTATATTTTAAATATATGAAAGATTTTATTTAATCCATTACATAGAATTCAGTTGTCTCCAAAAGGTGCTTTCCCAGGAGATAATCATTTTCAAAAGCTCTCTAAATCCTTTAATCTTATCATGAATGTCATGAACACGCCCCATGAGACTAGAAGGGTCCTTCTGACCCTCCATTTTATGATCATGGTTCTTCTGTAGAGAGCAGATGCCCCATCTTTTTTCAGAGATTCAAACATATATCTTTGTGTCAAGAAAACTGATACTCCAAATCTTCATTAAAATAGATAAAGCAACATCTGGGTTGTAGCTAATTTGACACATGGTCATCTATAAGCTTAGTACTGCAGGAGAAAAGATGCATCACTCATGTAGCACAGCTGTACAGTCATCAAGGTCAGTGTAGCGTTCAGAATAACATAGAAACATCCTAAAGACTTCAAAGTTGTCATTGGTGCCTGGAATCCTGTCCATCAGCTTCATATTATTTGCTTCCCCACCACGACACTGCTTCACTCCCTCAGCAGGTGATTGCAGAGAGACTGGGGTGGTCAGAGACCCCTGGCAGCTCCTGAACTTCTGCTTCATCTCCAACCCAGGCTGAGCAAAGTGGAGAATGTAACTAAAGAAATCACCTCTGCAGCAGAGAGCACAGGGGAGTACAAGAGGGAGCTCTTCGGTTTGAAATACTCCTGTTCAACAATTGTATAGGAACATTCAAGTTAAGAAACAGTCAAGAGTGTGCAGAGCTATTTATGATTGAACGTAATGAATAGGAGGTAAAATATAATTGGAAACAATCAGTACTATAATCCCACTGAACAGAGGAATAACCTGACAAATACACTGGACTACGGTGAGTTGGGTTTGCAGAAGTAGAACTAATAGATCCCAAAAGTTCATTTTTTCTTGTTTGCATGGTTGGGGCTAGAGGTCTTCAATTAAAGACACATTTCCTAGAAACCTTAAAATATGAAAAACATAACTCTGCTCCAGAAACTTCTTTGCCTTGAAGCATAAGTTGATGCTCCTTGCCAGCACCTGACGTTACTCATGACCAGACAAACAGTTTGCCAAGTACCAGAGGGAAGTGTTCATTGAAACAGAAAAATATTCCAGTCATGTATCATGGCATTGATAAATTAAAGTCCTTTCATCTATAAAAAGTACACAGAAAATGGTTCTGTTCTTGTGGATGATTTGACACATACTGGTTGATACTTTTTCTTGCAAGAATAATCTATAAAATCCATTTCCTCTGCTTCTGGGAAGTTTCTGATGCTTCATATCTCCACATATCCCTCAACAATTTCAGTAGCTCCAAGAAGAGCTCGTTAGCGCAGTGGAGTAATGTGTCAGAGCACTCCAAACTCTGGTGTTGATCTGCTCTTAAGATCTTCTGCTACTGATATTCCACATTCACCCCTCAGTCTATCATCTGGTGCCTCCCTGAAAAATTGTACAAAGCTTTTCCTCAGGATTAACTGCATCATCTAGTCTTCCACATTCACCCCTCAGTCTATCATCTGGTGCCTCCCTGAAAAATGTACAAAGCTTTTCCTTGGGATTAACTGCATCATCTAGTTCATGATTCCTCTCCTCCTTGAAGAGTCCCTTCCTTGAAATCTCTCCCTGCTGAGTAAATTTGCCAAATCACTGATCATTCTTCTCATTGCTCTTTTAGAGCAATATTTCTCCACACCTCTCTTTAAATGTCACACCCAAAATGAAAGGAACCTTTGCCTAAAGTGTTATCACCACCTACTTATAACTTGCAGTGATGCACTGCTATTCACTGCCAAACACACCTGAGGCTGCTCAGTCAAGTCTTTGCCAAAGCTATAAATCTTTTTATCCAGCCAGACACAGGGGCTGGAACTAGAGTATCTTTAAAGTCCCTTCCAACCCAAACAATTTTTTCTTTATTTTTTGAAGTGGTGCTGCTCCCTAGGTCTTTTTCATCTCAAAGGTTATGACAAAGGTCATGATCCTTCTTCCCATTTTACCTGGACACTGAGGCATGGGAAGGGGAAAAGCTCTGGTCAAGATCTTCCTTGGAGTCAGTGAGAAGGACAGAAAAACCTCAGTCTCCAGAGACCCAAACCTACTCCCAAAACCAAATGTATCAGATATCCTTGAAATAACAACCACTAAGGGTCCACACATGGCTTCAGCAGGAAAGCAGACTTTTGTCATGAAATGAAAAAACCTCACGTTTTCCTCATCTGGCACTTAGTACCATGTGTACATTTATTACTCAGCAGGGTCTGAGACCCAAAACACCATCTTCCTGCCAGTGCCAGAGACAGGGGGCCTTGTGGGCTTTGAGAGACACAAAATCTCAAGGTAGTGCTTAAGAAAAAGTGTGAGAGATCCAGGACAGGAAATTAAAGGTGCCCAGAGTTGCACTTGGGCAAGTCAAGAACCCCATCTGCATAACTAGAGAGATTAACCAGCAGAGAGAAGGGCAGGGAATGCTTAGGATACCTTTGATGGACCAGTAATAGCAACTTGCTCTGTGTGATGCTGCAGCTCTCAGCAATTTGTTGGGTAGGAGCTGCACTTCAGAGGGTGTGCTCCAGGCTGCTGTGAAAGCTGTTTTATTCCCCACTAACAGGCAGATGATCCATACTATCCACTACAATACTCTCGGGAGCATCCTGCACTGCAACAAGATTTATCAATTACTGAATCAAGACACCCTCCCAGTTTATTTTCGGAAGAAACATGGAGCTGGCAAATCTCTCTCACATGCTTCCTTTCCTCACTGCCAGTGGATCTTGGCAGAGAAATCCTCTAAAGAAACAAGTGCTGGAGACTTTGCAAACTTCTGGCTGCCAGTAGATGTCATTGCATACCAGCAATGTACCTGCCAGCCAGGGAGCAGTGCTGAAAAGAAATACATGTTTTCTAAGTTTATGTAAGGGGAAAAAAAAAGGGAACCAAGTTACTAGCACTCTTACACTGCTGAGAATTAAGCTGTCACAATCACAATAACTATGTGAGCTGACTTTGAGTTGTTTATTGCACTCTGCAGCTGTTATTCTGGGTCACAGAAACCCACAGAATTTATCTAAAACCCTCTAATTATGGTTAAGAAAAAGAACTCCATCAAACCATGGTTATTTAGCTCTGAAAAATGTGCTGTAACTACAGTTAAGGGGACACAAAAATACTCAGCATGCAGACCAAAATTGGCCACATACACAAGAGGATTCAAAACACACTGAATAAGGCAGATAGTAACAATACTAGAACTCACCTTTTAATATGAGGATTCTGACAAGAAATCACAGATATTAAAAACTTCAGTGAACTGCATGGCAGCCTTATGAAGTACATGAGGTATTATTATACAGATGTTTAAGTGCTGGACTGAGAGTTTAAGTGCTCTTAACCAGCACTCAGTAGCTAAGAATAGTTCCTGAGCCAAAGAACAGTTCCAGCACCAAAAAAAACCAAACCAAAAACAAACCCAAAACATATATATAAAATATCCCTGCAGATTGTATATCCCTTTCACTTTGCCTTACCAGGTCAGTTTTACTCACATTACCTTTTATTCTGCAATAAAATAAGAAGACCTGAGCACTAAGAACACGAGAACTCAACCCTGAGGAGGCAATGTTTCCATAGCCACTGTCTCCAGGGAACATCAGTGACGGGGCACTGGGGTTTTGTTTTGTCTTCAAATTTCAACTCAATATTATCTCTTTACTTGGAGATGTTTTCCCATTTTGTTACTGTCAAGAAGTGCTCACTGAAGGAGCCAGCATGGATGCTGATGTACTAAAGCCCCTGCTGCCTGCTTCAGCCTTAGCCTCTCTGGGGAAACCCTTCAGCTCTGCAGTCCTGGGTAGACTGGGAGGCATTTGTGAGTCTGGGGACTTGGTGACACTACCTGAACACCACAGCAGCCCAAGCAAGGTCTGTAACCTCACTGGAGCATCTTCCCTGCACTTGGCTCACCGTTTCAGCAACAAAAAGGACACATGTAGACTGGGAGGCATTTGTGAGTCTGGGGACTTGGTGACACTACCTGAACACCACAGCAGCCCAAGCAAGGTCTGTAACCTCACTGGAGCATCTTCCCTGCACTTGGCTCACCGTTTCAGCAATGAAAAGGACATCTCTTGAAGTGATAATCAGCTTTATTTGGAAGTTGCAGGAATAAGGACTATTTCTTGGTTCATGTAAGCTTAGGCCCCACATCATTTAAGAGCTCAGACAACACATCCTGTTATTAGAAGTTCAAGCTGGTTGCTTCCCCTCCTTTGTACTGAAGCTGTTTTCAACCTTTCACCTCTGGCCCTTGAGTCTAAAATACCATTGCCAGCCTGAGCCTTACCTGCCAGTGTGAGCTTCACCTGCCAGTAAATCACACACACCATCCTCCTGGTCCCAAAAATGCATCCCTTAAAAACACACAGATGAAAGCTCTCTTTCTCCATTGAACCAGCCTGCAGCACTTTTTGCAGGCAGAACTGCACTCATTTTCTTGTGTCCCAGGCTGCTGGATGCTGGCCATCCCTGATCTAAAGGCACAGTGCTCGTGCTAATTTACCAAGTCCTGCTGACAGCACAGCACAGGGGTAAAAAAGCAACAGGGCTTTCAGGTCAGGCCTTTGGTATATTCAGCTGCCTCCAGGCAGACAGAACACAAAGCTGTGTGTCGAGACACTCTATCTAACAGAGCAGATTTCAACAGCTTTTCCAGAAGCCCTAAAAATGGCAATAATTCCAATTTGGAAGAGAAGGGAAGGGGAAACAAAGCCTTTGTTTGAAGGATCTAGTGGGCAAGAGATACAGACCAGGAGGGAAAGAGGCTCTTCAGCTTAATTTTGGGGGAAGAAGGCTAGCTGCTTTGCTGAAGGTCATTAGAGCCAAGTTCCATGTCTGGATGTCCTACAGTCCAGCCCAGAGCCTGAACTATCTGCCTGCTTTTCTTTTCTATGATTGGCCTTGCAGTCACTGCATCTCTAATAAGCCAAGCCACTTCAGAGATTTTATTCTCCTTAGAAATACTATAATAATCCTTCTGCGTTTTATCAGAATCATTAGCATGAAAAAAAATTGCAAGGAGAATATAGACTTTATCTTCTAAAGTTGTTTCTCATATTCATTGCTGCCTGTGTGACTATTAGCATGAAGGAAAACAGATAAAGCACAAAAGGAAAGCCTGGATATTCTTGGAAACTCATGAGTGAGGGAAGTCCCAGTGCAAAACATAATGAAACCTTTGTCCACCAGCTCTGCAAAAGATGGGTGCTTGTGGTTAGAGTTTTTTCCTCTGATTAATTGGTTTCTTGTGGAAAAATCATAGTAGTGATCACTTGATCCATTTGTTTCATGACACCTTTTTCATGCTTCCTCCTCTTCTTCAACAGGTGTGAAGGGCATAGTGTTGGTCTAAGCCCTGAACAAACAATGGAAATTTCTGTCCCTTTCTGGGCAAGGAAGATGTTAGGAACATTCAAGAGTTATACAAAAGTCTTAAGAACAGCTACCAGCAGTCAAAACAAAGGTGCAGTGAGCTCCTGGCCCATCTGCCTCAGTTCTCCTCAGGGGAGACTTCTCAAACCTTCTGTCCTGTCACCAATTACATTTTGCAGAGCTCCACTGACATCCTGAAGCAGAGAATGTCTTTGTACTCACCAGAGGTTTACAGATGTCTCTCTCTAATTAACTCATATGCACTGTTTCAAACACAAAATTTTAACCTCCAGAACAGTCTGCAAAGAGGTGTTTCAATACCTGCTGGATGAAAACCAAATTCATTTTGTTCATTTTAAACTTGCTATCAGGTAGCCTGGTTTGCCTTCCCTTCAGTTTTACAACAGAAGGAAGTGAAAAATAATTTCTCACTAATAACTCCATACCACTCAAAGTTTGACAGATCTGCGTCTCACTCCCCCTAAAGTCATCACATTTCCAGGCACCTTCCTGCCTGCAGAACCTTTTCACTGCTCTTGGCCTTTGGGATGCTGGAAGGGTGTCTCAGCACCACTGCATAATGCTCAGTCCTTTGCAAGACAAAGGCAGAAGTTTTTGAGACCCTCCCATTTAAATTTTGTATGGAGGCATTAGAAGGGCTGGCTCATGATGTGGATGGCTGTGCCCCAGGAATGCAGACCTCATGCTCTACAGAACCTCCCTTGTCAGACATGAATTCTTTGACTTTGATCGAGTTACTGAAACCCCCTTTTGCTTGAATCATCCTCAAAAATGCTCTCCAGCTGCTCCTGCTGCCCTCACTCCTCTCCTGGCCTTGCTCCTCTTGAATCAATAGAGATTTGAGATGTGAGTTATAACCTTTCCAGAATCAGGCTATCTGGTTTAGCAGATAGCCACTTGAATAACCTCCCGAATAAAGCTAAAGCTTTCCTTTTCATAGTGATGATGCTACAGAATTGAATATTTACCCACGTATAATCATTAGCTCAACAACAGAATCATTTGCAATAGTGAATGAACACACAGTAAAGGGACACAGATTTATGAGCAGAAATATGACAGACTACATCTAATGTGAAAGGGATTAAGAACTACAAGGGCTGAAAGGCAACAGTCAGCAATGGATATTTAAGATCAAATACAGAGTAGCAATAAGTGAATCCCACTTCTCTAGGAAATCCACTTGAGAGTGGTTTACAAGGGCACCTGTAGATGCATTATGGTATTTTCCTTTTTATATATACCTGTGCACAATAACTTGGCTGCATATGGATGTTTCTGTACAAAAAAAGCATGCTCCATCATTCTGAGCTATTTAGGCCTGGCAGGACATGCCAGGCTGCTGCTTGAACCATCACAGTGATTTTCCTGGGTTTAAAAGTTGCACAAGTCCTCATGTCAACATGAATTAGGTTTTCAGCCACAGCTGCTATTATCTTGGGGTTTGCCACTAATGATGTGCTTGACATGTTATCTATGCTAATACAAGCATCCTTTTGGCTTTAACTTGGTGATATAACCAAGGTGATGACCTGGAGAAGCAAGGCCAGTACCTCTCCTGTCCTTCTGGAAAAGCTCAGGATTTTCCCTCTGACAAATGCCTCAGACCTCACATAAATGCCATACAAACAGTACCTGGCAACAGCATGGTCTGACAGGTGTTTGGCACTGGCACAGCTGGAGAGCAAGACTATAATAAGGGGGTGATTTTAATCTTGTCATCTCGGACTTTTCAAAGGTGAGACCACTTTGTTCCATCAAGATTTAGGATGTGAGCCTCGTCCTTTTAAAGGATCCCACAGCACATGCATGGCAACAACCACAGACTGCAGCTGTTAGTAAAGTCCAGCATCTCTGATCCAGCTTTCCAGCACTGGCTCATATCCATATAAATCAAGGAAACAAACCTGTCACAGCCAAAGTGAGAAAGAAACAAGAATTACTGCTCGTGCAGCCATTGTGGCGCAGCAGGCAAACAAAGGAGACACATGAATCTCTCCTTCCAGGTGTTCTCTCTGGGAAGGTTTTAATTTCATAGGTTATTCTACTTTGATGGTAACTGGCATTGCAGGCACTTGCAGCCCTGCTCCCTGTGGTTCTGGCTATTTCTTGGGCACTGGAACTGACTGTGCAGGGACATGGTGACAGCACCAAGCCTGTCAGAGCTCAAGAAACATCTGGATTGTGCTCTTAGTTGCACAGTTTAGTTTAAGTAGTCCTGGAAGGAGCAAAGAGTTGAATTAGATGATCCATATGGATTCCTTCCAACCTGAGATAGTCTGTGATTTTATGATTCTATATCCTGAGGCTCTCTTTTTAATCAAGCCAGCACCATAGAGCTGATAAATCGTTGCCCTGCATCAGGAACAGCACTGACACTGAGCCATTGGGTGCACATGGGGCACAAACACCCTGGGTCCCATAAACCCTCCCTGCATAGATGAGAACAAGCTGCCTCAGCTGGCAGAGCTACCAAATAAACACAACAAGCTGACCATAAACTCAGCATCCTCTAAGCCTACACATTTCTTTGGGCACTCAGTGCTGTTTGGCTACTCCAGCTAAAGAAGTTCTGCACCTACTGTGACATCTCTCTACTTTCCCCCTGCAGATCTGCAAACCTATTTGTCTGTGCATGAAAATAATACAGATGGAATGATATTTTCTGACATTTTTCTGCAGAGTTCAAAACATAGGAAAACAAGAACTTGCTTCAACTACAACACAATTAATACCATAAACATCATGTTTCCCACCACACTGCTGGCTCTCACCACCTGCCAAACACGAGCTGGTTTCCAAAGGCTGAATCCTGAGTCTCAAAGGCCAAATAGTGTCTGTCAGTGGGAAGACTGCAGGAAAATGAATGCAGAGATGTGGTTTTTATGGCCCCCATGTTTCTAGCCTGGCTCAATAAAATTTCCTGCCATGAGCAACTGGCATTTCGATTGTAATTTCACATGATGAATTACCACTATATACAATCAATATATCATAACCATAGAAAGAGAAAATAAGAAGCTGCAATGGGCATAAATGCCATGTTCTCTCTAGTGCAGCATTCTTCCTTTCCAATCACAATCCAATATTGTTGGAAATACTCTGAGCAATTGAGTAGCCACAGATTGCCTGAAAAACATCTCAACAGATCCTTAATCTCATTTTCAATATGAACCTTGACTTCTTCCTTAATACGTTCGTCTCCTATCCCGTCAATCTTTTTCCATTGTTCCTTGCAACTTGAAATTTCATTTTGATCATAAGGAAAACACCCTCAACCAGGTGTGATACAGAGCTACAGACAGAAAGAGCTAATTCTCTTCTGAAGTCTAGGCATCGAGACTCTTTTTTTTTGGTGCAGAATGGGAAGTTTGTAGCCAAAACTGCCTTGAAATCACCATCTTTTTAAAATGCAAATTAATCCAGTCCTGCTACTTGTTTCCCACTGTTGATCACCAATGAAAGAGTTTTCCAAGACAGATAACACAGGAATTTTCAGTGGTTATTTCATATCCTCAGTTTTAACCTCCAAGTCTTATTTTTCTGTCCTGCCTAATATTTGAAGTAAAAAAATATTCCAGCTTTTTACATTCAGTTTATTAATGAAAAGATCCAATTGGAAGAAAGACTATGACAGACTTCTCATAAGCCAAATTTAATCCTGCTGAAAAATTCAATAAACTCAAAATTATGCTTTCCTTCTGTTTTTCATCCTTCCGGCCAATTTCTTTAGTGCATTATCCTCCACAAACTCACTGCTGCTTACACAAAGCAAAGATTATGATTTCAATTTGATCAGATTTTCCATGGTCAATGCACAAAGAAATTCAAAGAACACAAAGCAATGAACACTCAAAAGCTTGTCTGCAGAAGGAGACATAAAGGTTCCTGACAAAGATCCAACTGTGTCATATCTTTTGTATCCTGTGGAATCCAAAAGCAACCTCTGAGCTACAGGAGGCAACAGCAAGCAACTCATTTGTTGGACCAGGGAAGGATTAGAGCTTACCTTTTCTCCTTTTACTCCTATGCCATAGGCTTTGCCCTAGAAATGAAAAAAAAAAAAGAGAAGAAAATGTAAATTTGAAAACAAGGATATCAAACAACACTACAAATACATATTTCATGTTTTCCTTGTTATGCATCCAAGATCTGTCTCTCTTTCTATACAGACATACAAGTCAGTTCACAACTACTATGGGGAAGGCAATTTTCTTTGGGCATAATTCCTTGATAATAATTCAGTGACAAATTAAACTAAAAACTTATCCCAAATTCTCCTCCTGCAGCCAGAAAAACATCTTATTTTTTATTCATGGAAGAGCATGATGTTACATTTCCAAAAGCAAAGTTGCCAACAACGCTTACCGGAATGAATTTTACATGGGGTTAAAGATTTTTTTTTCCTAAAATCTCAGCCTGGCATTTGCATTAATTACAGCTGGGTGAGGCTGTGTCTTGGTCTGTAAAAAGTCAAGAGAGATTTGGAGCTTCTTTGTGTTCAGTTGTCTCATATTGTCCCCCAGCAGACGTGCAGCTGTGGTAATCAAGCGCATCCAAGTTACATATTTAATTAGAAGGTCAATATTAAGTCAGTTATCAGCTGTACCCAGGGATGAAACCTCCATTTGCCCCTCTCCAACAGAGGCCAGCGGGTGCCAGGGAGATCAGGTTCCTCCTGGGATTCAGGTCCAGCAGAGGCAACAGCTTTGACCAGGGCACACAATGCTGTGAGCAGGTTCTCACCATAAAGCAGAAAACAACTATTTACATTTTCATCTCCTTTAGCAAAAGCATTGGGTATTTGTTACTTACTGACTCTCCTTTTTCTCCTCGGAGTCCAGGAAGCCCTGGGATGCCTCTTTCTCCCTTGAAACAGAAAATGTGTTAATAGCACATAGTTAATTTATTCCTTTTTTAGACATAGAAGGAAAGTGGTGCAACAAGGGTTTGACTGAAATGATGGACACTTTTGGTTCCACCAGTCTCTACAGACAAGATTTCAGCTCCTGTCCTAAGGACTGGGTGTACTTAATGGCATGTCTTGAACATCCACATTTTCAGATTGATTTTCTATTCTATTTTTCATATGAAAATACTGGTAGAAGCTTTTGGAGTGCACTCACAAGGCAGAGAGTTTTCTCCTGTGAAGTACTTCAACAGCCCTTATTTTTTATTAATAGAGGAAATATTTGCAAAGGTGCTTTGCAGAAAGCCTAGAGGGTACATGCCAAAAATGTGCAAAAAAAATCTGAAAATATTGTTAAGATTTTATAGCTTTTTGCCTTTTTTTTTTTTTTACTAATCCAAACCCTTTGTTTTCAGTCATGCTAAATTTTCAGTATCAGCTAACGAAATGTGCAAAAAAAATCTGAAAATATTGTTAAGATTTTATAGCTTTTTGATTCTTTTTTTTTTAATAATCCAAACCCTTTGTTTTCAGTCACGCTAAATTTTCAGTATCAGCTAACATTTTTCTTCCCTCCCACAAGTGTGCAGCACACCCAGTCATTCTTCCTGCTTGTTCCAATGGGAAACAGGGAAAGTAACATAGAAAAGAGAAAATTGGAAAGATACAATTTATGATGGTTGGAAAAGTTATAACTGAAGAAGGACATACATCGGGAGGAAAATATAAAAATGGCTGATCAAAAACCAAGCAAAACTTTTTCTTCACTTTTCTCCTAAAAAGGACAGGGGTAAAAGGGATAAATAATCAAAGAACATCCAAAGTTTCATAAATATTTATCACATACAGAACTGAAAGTGGTGCCAAACCCAGAAAGTGCAGAAAAAATACCCGTAAATCATTTTCACACACTGCTCTGCAGTCTCAAAAGTAGAGGTAGGACCAGCAGAGGATATATCCACTACTTGGACTAGTTTAAGGCCATGTGCTGTGCTGCCATCGCTCCTTCAATTCTTCTAGCACTGGGAGCTGCCCACACACCTCTGCTCAGCTCCTTCCTGATTCTCACCCAAAATGTACAAACCAGGAATGTGCTGTGCTGGGCACCCCATCTCTCACTTGCAAATGCAATGTGCTCACCTATTTGTGCACTGTGACTTGAGTACAAACTTAACATCAAGCTGAAAAAGTCCCAGACCTGGAGCAGGACCCTCCAGTACCACAGTATCAGTAAGTCTGATGACCCCTGCTCTCCCCAAAACTCCCCACATGGATCACAGCAGGATTTAATTTTGTTTCTCTGTTGAATTTATCCTGATCTATGCCCACTCAAAAAAATGTGCTTAGTAGCACTGGGAACTGAAAACATTTGCCAGGATCATTCTTTCTTTTCACCAGGTGAAGAATACTTTTGAAAGCACAGGAAATATGAAAGTTTTTTTCTTTAACCATTCTGCTTTGTTTTTTGCTGAAAGAAAGAAAACTCACAGAGCAAGTAGCATATATATAAAAATTATGTCATGGTCAATTAAAAAGCTGTGGTAAAATTCATGAAAATTTTTATGTGACCATCTCTTATAGGTCACTGAAAGTACAAAGCCTTTCTTATTTGGAGGAAAAGATACATCCTGCTAGAACTTGTCTAATACACTGGACTTCACAAACTTCACAATGGCTGGTAAGAATTGTAATTTCTTTGTGGGCAAAAACACATCTCATAGAGCAAGGATTTTTGTCTACACTTGGATCAATAGCAGTGCTGGAAGACACAAACAGCCTGTTGATCATGAGCCCAGTGCCCCAACCAGCCATCCTGCCTGCAAACAACACAGCCTGCAGAGGGACTGTGCAAGGAAAATAAATCAGACTGGGCTGTCATTAGCATCTAAAATTTATCAATAGGACCCAGCCTCAGACATATTAGCCAGTTCTGGCACAGTTATTTCCTGCCTAGCTGTTTCCCAATACGATCCTTGACTGTATCTCATTCCAAAACACATCAACTGTGTCTCCATGCATTACCCTCACTTTGGCAGTGTGGCTCATTGAGGCAGAGGTGTTTATCTCCCAGACATTTTTTCCACTTTTTTGATAACTGCAAGCTCTCCTGTTTCTCCCTGCCTTTGAAAACTTAGAGAAGATCAGAATCACATCATCTTTCTTTAATAAATACCAGGTGGTAATGTTGGCAAGCTGCAAATAAGCACTGGATTCCTTGCCAAGGGCAAGATTTTAGTCCAGGTAGCTCAGTAATGTTGCAAGGAGAGAGGAGGAGAGATAAAATTCATTCTTGAACATAGAGCAAGGACTGTGACAAGCTGGTCCTTGGCAATAGCAATGTAAAAACTGCTGTCAAGAGTGGTATATGTTATTGAATCACAACATCTTTGCAAGCTGGGAGAAAAACCTACTACTCACTTTATTTAGCAGATAGAGAAGCTAAATCATTTGTCTCAAATCATGACATTTATACTAAATTGTTGTCAGATACCATATTTAAATGGCATCATCCCCACATCCTTGAGACTGTGACACAGTCCTGCCTTGTCTGTGTACAAGTCTCAAACCACTTCAGCCAGGGAAAAGTCACTCACATCTGCAGGAGTGGGGCAGATCTTTTTGGGGCCTGAACCTGAAAACCTGCAGATGCTGTGCTTGTAGCCACACTCCTCTGTATTCCACCAGAGTGTCCTGCACCCCAGTACTGACCCATGTGACACACAGAGACACCCTCAGCAGCACACAGACCTTGGCAAAGCAGGGGAAGACAATGGGATCTTGCTGCAGGGCCCTTTTATCGTTATCACCATTGTCTTTTTTGCAACCTCCTCACAACAGTCATGGCTTTGCTGTTCCTTAAAATAGCCCATCTCTATTTAAGCTGTCATGGATTTAAATAGAAAGCTCCTATTTATATATACATGGAGGCATAAGGAACCTTTGTCTGCACAGGCACATTTGAGCAGTAATGAGCCCATGTTCTTTCATCCCAGCCTCCAAAAGGCATATTCTTATCTCCAAAACTTCTCTCTGCAGACAGCAGACCAAGCTTTGCCAAAAGACAGGACATCTCTGAAGATGTTTGACCCTCCAAAACCCAGAGATTATTCCCTTCCCCTCCCACCGTCTTTCATAATTACTGAGTGACTTTTGGTGGGATGCAACTCAGTTATTCACCAAACAGGTATGAATTCAGTGACTCAGTTTGCAGAAGTGATTCTGATGGAAATAGTTTTGAATGTAACTTTTCCTTCAAACATCTTTTCACAGAAAGTAAAACTGGGAACCACCAATACCACCAACTTTCACCTCTCCAGCCATGTTGTGACTCTGTTTTCTTCCCATACAAATTCTCCCTCTAAGTCTATTGCCTCATGGGTCTCTCTATAACCAGTCACAGAAGGAAAATGTGTTTATACTGAATGCACACACATGTATATCAGAGAGACCTTCAGAACAGGCAGGGTAATACAAAGGCTGCACTGTGAAACTTGAAGCAGACAGACATCACAACCACTCTCCTACCCTTTTATCTAGGAAGAAGAATATTGAGGGAAGTGGCCTATATTTAACATCATTACTCAGACAGTCTTGCTAAGAATAAAAGATTGAGACTGATCCTTTTACTCCTAGTCTCAGGAAACTTTCTGAAGTGTGACTGGAAGGCTGCTACCTAAGCTATGCACGTGTATCACTGCTGAGAAAGGCACAGCATGGCAGCAGCACCTCTGTTTCCAGGTGACCTGCCATGGAAGCTGTGCATGACCTAGTGAATAAGAGTAACTTGCGAAAATGCCACTTTAGAAGCTGCTGGAAAGGATTTTGCAACACATTTACTCTAAGAATGATGTAAAGCAGCAAAAGAGAAGCCTAAATGCAAGTGTAAATTAAAGATAAAAGATCACAAAAAACTTCTGCAGTCCCAGGCTCATCCAAAACTGTCTAAACTTAATAATATACTAAACTGACTCTAATTTCTCAAAATTTTCAAATCCTCAATTTACTCTGAAATTGTCTAGCTCTTGCTGTTTTTATTAACCAAATGAACTAGCATATATTACTGACCTTTTGACCTTTGGGACCTTCAAAGCCAAGTGGACCCCTCTCCCCCTAAGACAAAAAAGACATGATTAATCTTCTAATCTTCTCATTTTATATTCAAGCAAAGGGCCTGATCCTAGGAGGACAGGAGGACAACAAAAATGTTTTCAGGTTCAAGCAGAGAAGATAATAAAGCTGACATGCCCTCAGGAGCAATGACAACGAAGCTGGTTTCTCAGAGGTCTCAGTCAGAGCCAGAGAAAGTAAGCACATTGCTTTTAAAAGCCATGAGATTTTTTTTCAATGTGGCCACATTTACCTTCATAATCTGTTTTATTTTATTTGAAGAAGGATACACATAACTGAGCTAGATAAGAATAATCACTTTGTTTCAGTGCTGTTACCAGGACTACCAGCATGTCCAGAATCACTGAATTAGGCAAAGAGAAACACCAGGGGAAACTTCCTCTACCTCTACAGACATCCCAAATGAAACACACTCATCTCAGCACTCACCTTTTGTCCAGGAGGACAGGAGCAGTTAAAAATCTTGAGATGTCCAACTTGCTCACTGCCAACAGTGGGCCTCACTTCCAGGGGAGGTGCTTCCGTCAGGACTGTGACCTGGCACTGCACCCAAACACCCAAGGTCAGGACAAAGCCTTTGATGCTGCAAAGTTTCCCCTTCCATCCACTTTAGACAAATCCCACAGGCACCACTGTGTAACACACAGCCAAATGTGTCCTCGTGAGGAATGAAATCCCACAAAAGCCATTCATCCAAGCAATGGGGGAAAATGTGGCAAAATGAACAATGAACCTCTTTAACCAAGACTGAGGGGAGAAGAGTGAAAGGAGGGTGGAAGTTTCTAGTGAGAGTTGGGCACAGGAAAATAAGCTGCAATTGGCACTGTTTTTAGATGTTTCCAAATAAAACCAGTGGGAAACACGTTGAATATTTCATGCTGCATTTCTGTTGTTCTATCATCACTTCAGGGTTTTGTTTCCCCTGACAGTTTGACAAGGAAAGAGGAACTTGGAAAATTCAAATTCCTCATACTCATCCCTCTGCAGTGGCCTTCCTCTGGAGCTGCTACACTGCCAATTACACAGTGAGGTTTCAATCACCCTTATTAAACAAAAATTATAATCCCACACTGCCACATATTCCCTGGTTTATGTAATAGATTTCAGTGAAGAGTGTTTGTGTGAAAATGAAAAAATGACAAAAAGGAGCTTACTGGTCCAGAGGGAATGTCACAGCAGGTCTCCAGCTCGGCGTGCCGGGAGTCACAGTAAATCACCATCCTCTGAAGATCAAACTGGGAGACAAAGGGAGGCGGCAGTCTCAGACACAGTGAATTATTAAAGACCCTCTGTCCTTTTGCTTGGACACAAACAGAGCAGGCAAACACAAACAAAAACCAGCTGGTGCTAACATCAGAGTGGTTCTATGGATCCTGTAGTCAATCTCCATCTCTCCCTATCAATAATAGACCAATACCTCAGCATGCTACAGGAGCTGAGATAATAAGACACTGAAAAACGCCTATTCAAATTCTGGTGCAGGTTTTCATGTTAATCCCCATGTTCTGGCCAAACTTCTGTCTGAGAAGACATATCCTGGCCACGTCTATCCTTCCTAGAATTTCATCTAGACACAAGGTCTGTTTTCCTCCTGTCGTGCCTTGCATCTTCTGACCATTTATTCCTGTGTGAGAAATGCTATGAACACATTTGATACGCACGTCCCATCCATTTTGCACAGCCAAGAAAGATTATAGAAGTCTGAAATACCAAACTATCACACATAAATTATACCAGGGTAACACTGCTGCTGGACAATCAGCCTGTGTGTCTTGACTTTGGTTCATTTGTACTACAGGTCATTTAATATCTGAGGAATTAAGAATATATCACAACTCTCCTGAGTTAACAAGCTTCCTTTTTTTCCCCCAATCTCTTTCTATCACCTGTGGAAACATTGGTAATGCCAAGATCAGATGAAGACTTTTCTGTGTAGTTCAGTACCCAGTTTGATTATATTTGTGTACAATTTTGTCTCCAACTGTAGCACATTTTGTGACTAGCCAGAAAGATGAAATAAACTTCTCATTTTTAATCCCTATTTTGGAGATACAGTCTCACATAAAAATACAGCAAGTCCTGTACATCATGAGGTGCCAATCTGTCTTAGCTATGTAACACTGGTAACATTTCAGCAACACTGCCTCAGGAAAAGGGTCAATTACAACATAACCCCACTCATTCACAGGCTGCAAACCCAAAGCTGAACCTTTACCCAGCTCTGTTGAGAAAGTGCAGTACTTACATCAATGGGGACACTGTCATACAAGCGTTTGCCAATCACAGTTTTTCCTTGAATGTCAATGTTTTCCCTGTCTTCAATGGGCAGCACCTGCACCAGCTTGCAGTCTATGTACAGCGAGACAGCCTTGGACTGGATGCTGAGGGCGATTTTGTGCCAGCTGCGGTCGAACAGGTCGCTGACCCGCGCGTTTCGGAAAACCACCCTGACGGCGTCCCTGGTGAGCCCCACAGCGTTGTACTCCACAGCCTTGTTCTCCCCGTCCAGCCGGATCGACACCTGCAAGCAAACAGGAGGGCTTTGCTGAGGAACAGAGCCTTCTCCTTTCATCATGATTGCTTTCCATCATCACCCACTGTAGCAGGCCTGGGGCCTGCAAGGCCTCCATGGAGGTCAGAAGCCTGAGCTAGGCCACACCCCAAAGCCAGGGATGGCGCAGGCTGCAGAAAGCGAAGAGCAGAGGATGGAATTTTGTGGGAGATGTGGAAAGGGAGCCTACACTTGTGCTGGTAAATAAGAGCTTCAGTGCAGATCTATGACCAGTTAAAGCCTCCTCCTGTGAGTACAACCCTTGCATGGTTTCAGCACAGGCCACCTTGCTGCCATGGCTGGGTGATGGTGCAGGTCATGGGCATCTCCCCAAAGGCATCTCCCCAAAGCTGAACCTGGTTTGGATCCCTCTACCCCATGTACTCCTCCACTGCTTCCCAGCAGGCTCTTTACTCCCATCACATGTCCTCAGTTGTCCCATGGGATTTGGAAAAATACCTCACTGCCTCATATGAAACCAGTTTGCTGAGCTGTGGCACTGCCCACACTTTATTTCAGGTGCTTTGAACAGAAAACTACAGCCCATCCTCTTTATTGAAAGCTACAGAGCAGGGAAAATAGGTTTTTGAAGACATGCAACTTTGAGTTAATTTACAAATTGGTGTCTTCTTTTACCAAAGTCAGGCAGTTACCAGCAAGCAGCAGGGAATGGAGCAGGCAGAGCCAGGAATGATGTCCACAAACTGCAGGGCCACCTTGGCACTGAGCTCTGAGTGATGTGAGCAGCCCAGGGTAGGCTGACTCCACATCTGACCCAACTTCTCCATGCAGCTGAGCACTGGGCTGGCTGGGAATGCCAGCTGGGATCAGTGTTGGCTCAGGAGTGTCTGAGTCTGTGAGCTGTGCAGGTCTGCAAGGGAGCGGCCAAACCACGACCAACTCCACATGAAATGAGGCTCATGGGGCTCTAAGGCACTTCTGGCATCATAATTTAAGGTACTTTTGAAATTATTACTGGAAATATTGAGTGTTCTTTTCTCTCCACACCTAAGCAGTTCAAATTTTAAACTTTCTGCAAGAAATACTGAGTGATATTCACTCTGCAGCAACTAGGAATGCATATAGCACAGTAAATCACATTTCATTTAACAAAGCTGCAGCTGGTAAGAACTTTCATAAAAACCTTTTACCACTGTCTCAACCCAGTTATCTAATTCTTCAAACTGCACCTATTCTTCACTGAGAGTTCCCAAAATCCTTTTCAATACCAGTCCCAAAGCAGCAATACTGAATTACACAGCCCATGCTGACAGCCCACTTTAGAGTCCTGGGTAATGCCATCACCACTCTATTTGGTGCTGACCAGAAAAAATGCACAGCCCATCCAAACCACTCCCTCCTCAAGCACCCTCAAAAGCCTAAACTCTACCAAGCTGCTAAGAACATGTTGTGTAGGGAGAGACAGCCCTTTAGTACATGCTTACATAATTTTTTTTCTGAGAACCTAAGAGTACTTGAAAAAAGCTATTAGATCAAATTGCAGCAGCAAGGACTCAGGGTTTTGGAACTATAACAGATGTCACACCCACACCCAGAGGAGGAACTCTGCATTTACAAGTCACCTAGAAGACTGTGCAAAACCTGACATAACTCACTGCTCTGTAGTACATCCATGTGACAATCTTTTTCCAAAAAGGCAAAATATTTTCCCTAAGCAGAACTATCTGAACAAAACAACTGAAAACTCAACAGTAGTTTCAAAAGCAAGGATGGTATTTTTTTATCCCCCTTTCCAACTAACACATTTATCTGCATCCTAATAACAACCAAGGTCTATACAAGCATTTATTTGGGGTTTGAATTAAAGGTAAAATATTTGCAGCTAAATCTATTGAAAAAGTAACAGGATTTTTACCAGTTCAGAAGAAAAAGAAGTGTGAGGTTAAGGCAAGAAAACTGGCTCATGGCGAAAAAAAAAAAAAAAAAAAAAAAAAGGTTGTTCCTGCGGGAAGAAAAAGGCTGTTCCTGCTGGCAGTAAAAGAGCCTCTTACCTGTGGTATGCCGTACTTGTCAATAATCTGCCAGATATACCAGTCTTCCTTCCTGGAAGCCTTCCGGAATTTGAAGGTAGTGACAAAGGCATATTCATCAGGCAGGCCTTGTGGAAATACATCCCTGGCATGGGGAGGGGAAAGAGAGCAATGTATCAGGCTTAACAGTGAAAAGCAGAACTTCTTAAACTCTCTCCATGTCCCAGCAATGCTTTCTAAAAATATCATTCCAGTTCCTAAAAAATCTGTTTTATTTGGAAGCCTGAAGAGAGATGAATATGAGCTTGTGCCCTCCAGGTTCTGCCTTTATGGAGCCCTTTCATCAATCCAATAGTGAAGCTCTCAAATTGGCTAAAATATAATGGAAATCTGCAGTTGAGTATCCATCATGTTAAAAAGGTTGTTTTTCACTTCATGCTTCTGTTCATGAAACCTGTAAATAATTCTGTTCTGTTCCAGATGCACTGGAGACCTGTGACTTCAGAGAATGACCAGGCACAACCAAAACCCTCGAAATGTACCAAATTATATCAACAAATATTATAATGTCTTCCCCAAAACAGGCACTATAACTCATGTCTTTGTTCCTTAGCTGTCAGCCTCAGATAACAGAAGTTTCTCAAATCAAACATTGCGAACATATCAGGCAAGATTTACCCAGTGTGATACAACAACCCATGCACATAAGCAAACACATCAAGTAACCAAAAATCCAACACTGTTTTTCTCTACTCCATCATAAAAACCTGTCATTGCATGGGGATGCAGGACAGACATAAGGGATAACTAATCCAGTATCACTATTATTTTTGTTACTAGCCATTATTGGATGCCTAAGAACGAGAATGAACACAAAAAACATTGCTCTCATGCCTGTGGATCTTTGGAATCCAGGTGTCTAATTCAGAGACAAATGCCATTCCTATATCAATAACTTTCATGGATTTATCTCATACAGACTTCTGCATCCTCCCCTTGAACTCAGGTAAACTTTTGACATTCACAACATCCCTTTGACAAGGAATCACCCACTACTGCCCATTGCATAATGAGCCTCCTCCTCTTTGTTTAGGACCTCACTCAGTTCTTATCAGGGAAAACACAATGAACCTATTATTTTTCTATCTTTTACACAATCCATGATTTTTCAAACTTTGCTTATAATGCCTCTCAGCCATCTCTTTTCCCACCTGAAAAGTCACAGTTAACATTGTTCTTCATGTCCAAGCCAGCCTGCTCCTATGATCATTCCCAAAAAAACCCTTCATAAATATCATGTCTTTGCTTCAGGACGAATGAGCAGTCAGGCATAAGCACTCGATACAAAGCAAAACATAATGGCAGTAATTAATGAAGAACAAACTATGAAATGTGGTCCTAATGAATAGTTAACATAATCCATCACTATGCAGAAACTGGCACAGTCCAAGGCACATAAAACCAGAAGCCTTTAATTGTATTAAAAGCAAAAAGTCCTCTAAATTTCCAGAATACTGTTTTGCAGTTGCAGCAAAGGTTGAGATCCAGTCTTTCCTAATGCCAAAATATTCAATCATATTTTAATCTGTGCTTTGAATCTCTTATCTTTTCAGCCAAGTTATACATTCAGAACATTCTGGTTTCATCCACTAATGTGGCTTTTGCTGTATAAAGTGCTCCTGCAGGATATGCAGCATTTTAAGTTGGTTTTCCCTCTGGGGAGACAGAGACTCTGAATTCTTCCAACACAAAAGAAAACTGAACCAGGCTCCCACTAGCTCCCTTAAGAAATCCTTCCTTTAGGAGAGCAGACAAAGCTGTATCACTTCTTGGTACTAGATTTTTTAACCAGGGAGGTCCCAGTTTCCTGGAAGTTAGCAAATCTACAAGAAGGGTGAGAAGGAGCACCTGGAAGTGAACAGAAGTAGGATCTGGAAGGAGGGTTGCCTTAAACTAGATATTAGGAAAAAATTCTTTGCTGTAAAGGTGGTCAAGCACTGGAACAGTCTACCCAGGGAAGTGGTGGATTTGCCGCCCCTGGAAATGTTCACAGAAAAGTGTGGATTTGGCACCTGGGGACATGGTTTAGTGGTGAACATGGAAGTGTAGCATAACAGTTGGAAACAGTGATCTTTTGGGCTTTTACAGACTTAACAGTTTTATGGTTCTGGACAGCTCTGAGCTGGGAACAGGAACATCATTATGCAAGCTTAATTTCAAAAAGGGTTTTCAGATGTTTATTACCCAGAGAAATAAGTGGGAGTTAGGTACCTAAACATCCCAGTGAGTCTGGCCACACCTCATCACACAAGGCTGACAAACAGCCCATCAGGTAGATTTAAACTGACAGAAAGCCATAATGACCCATTACCTGCCATCCTCAACTGATTTTTAAAGCTGCTGAGGAACCAGCTGCAGGCTCCCAACAGAGAAAGGTTTCATGCCAAAAGGAAATCTGAAGGCACTCTCATTGCTTTGAAGATGTGATAAAAGCTGTTTCTGAAGTCATTGGTCCCTGTATCTTTTACAGAGCTGCATTGCTACATAAATAACAAAAACTTTGTTTAGCAGTTTTAACTTATTTCCTCACTTAAAAATTATCTGCATCTAGAAGTTCAGCTTTACTTGGGGATCCAAGAGCAGGATTTGCTGTCCCCAGAAATGTTTTATGTTCTTCTTTCACACAAGGCTGAATTGAACTGATGATCAATATTGTGGAACTTTGCTGGATGCCTGGTACCTACAGGGAGCATTCTGCCAGCTCCTTGGTCTATAATTCTGACAACAGGATAGATTGCAAAAAAGGCCCTTACAAAACTCCAAGACAAAAGAATCCCCAAGTGCTGCAGGTTAGTCTAAGAGTCAATTAACTCAAGTACAAGGTCAGGTGAATCACAACTTTTACAAAAAAATAAAATCAGTAAGGAGGAAGAAAACTCCTTTAACCATTGCTGGTTTTCAATATATAGCAACCTTATCACATGCTTTAATTTGCAATAAGAGCTTTATCTGTGACAATAAGCATGAGATCCTCCATCTATAGTAACACTATGGAAAAAATTATATTATCAGTTCTCATTTCAGACACTCAGTGCAACAACATTTAATAGAGTTTTTACGTTTGGTGAGGAAGAGTGTAGTTAATGTACTTGAGAAATTGGGCCAATTTTATAACAGCTAAACCCGCTAATATGTAATGTAACCCATGAGATCTGCAAAACCAAGTTGGAGAAAGTTCATTTAAACATGCTTCACATCACCAGAGGCTCTTAGAATCACAGGGAAAGAAAAGAAAAAAAGGGAAAGGGGGCATGGAAAAGGAAAATGCTATAGAAGTATGTGCCTCATACATCCTTGGCAGACATCTTTGTGACTTCTACTTCAGAAACCTCAGTGGTTTCTGAGGTAATACTCTCTAGGTAATTTCTTCCTGTCTTTCTCTGTCCTACATGTGGTAAAAAAAAAAAGGCAATCTGTCCTAAATCTCACTTGCTGTCGTTTAATTTTCCCAAAACAACTTTTTTCCATAAGAAGCCATGTGAACAACTTGTTCTCCTCTCTTGCTGCAGTATTTTCTGTGTTTCTCAGCTCTCCCTACAGTCCTTTACTCTTCTACAAGACCAAAAAAGCCTCCAGTCATTCCACCTCCACTGTGCTTTATCTCCTTTACCTTGTTAGAAATAGGAGACACTCATGGACCTCTTGAGATCATCCCATCTAAAAAAGGTTTTTCTTGTGTTCAGATTTCATTGATTGAAATTGTTCCCATTCCTTCTTGTCCTGTCAGTGAATAAGACTAAGAAGATTCTGACTCTCTCTTCTTTGCTTCCTCCACATCAGATATTTATACACATGGGTAAGATCCTCCCTCACTGAGTCTTCCCTTCTCTAAGCTGAACAAGCTTTTTTGTCTCTACTTGTCTTAATATACAATATTTGTTTGGGAAAAGTATGAAAAAAGGAAGCTTTCAACAGGTTCCATTTTCAGTGTGGGAGTTTTCAGTGGCTTTTTGTACAATTTGTTCTCTTGGAAGGGGACAAATGGTGAAACCAGGGCAGGAGCTCATGGAGAAACCAAAGGCAGCTGACTGAAGTCAAAGCTGACATCAGGAGACACAGATGAACACACCAAGGTATCATGCCCTAAACAACCCAAGACTCCCTATTGGTACAACACTGTGCCAATATAAAGAGCAAATAGATCATGACCAAAAGCTTGGCCAAGCATCAGATAATTCTGTGAGGTGGTAGCCAAGATCATGTTCAAGTCAGGCAGAACCAGACCAGGCAAGAGAAAACTGAGGATGGACATGGCCAGCAGGAAGGCCCTGGAGTCACAACTAGGAGATACAGAACAAAAGGGTGAGCCAAAATCTTGGCATTAGGCAAGACACCAGTAATGAGAAACAAACCTGAGCGTCCAAAACCAGAAGCCTACAGCACAGTTTTGGCCAGAAGATCCACTGAGGAGCCATGAACAAGCAGTAGGACAGCCCCAGTTACATGAGGAAAACCACCAGCCTCACTCTGGGGCCAGCTCAGGCAGCTGCAGAGCCCTGTGAGGCCCTCAGTGATCAGGTCCTGACTGAAGCCAAGCTCTGGCTGCTGAGTTTGTTTGCTCACAGATGATGCCTCACCACAAAGAGTAAGAAAGTTCATAGTTGTGGGTTACAGATCAGAAGATGAGTAGGCACATTTCCCAGACAGCTAATCTGGCACTTTGTAAATTTCTATTGCTTGTATAAAAGAATACAAATCCTTTAAGCAGATAATAAAGTGAATTACATATATTACTCAGTCAATGATTTTGTACCTAATTATGAGATGTTGCTATCAGTTGCTAAACATTGCTGGAGGTTATCTGTGAGCCACGACAGATGTTTTTGTTTGGTTTATTATTCCAGTTACCAGTTTTGAGCAGCTTTACAAGATTTCATTTTCTGTGAGCAATGACCCTATGTGCAGCATCTCAGAGTTCTGGCATGGAAATGCTAAAATGAACCAAATATGCAAACACCTTCCATGGTGTTATATCCATTTGGGTTCATTCCCAAATCACAGGAGTGTGAAAGTTACAATACATGAGGCTGAAAATGTGAAAGTCTCCTCAAATTCCATGTTTCAGAATCATTCAAAAGGAATTTTATTCTTTTCAATCTACAAATTAGGGATGTTTTACTTCTAATTGTTCTGGGTGATAAAATATTCTGCTTATTTTAAGGACAACAGCAACAACAAATAAATGGGTGTAATCTGAGCAGATGGAAAGCTGTCATAGCTGGTTGCTCTGGCTTCACTCCCTCAGTCTTTCTGAGAAAACAACAACAGAAACAGCAATAACAAAGTTCTTAAACCCTTACTTTGAAAAAGGAATTCAAATGGACAACTCTCTGTAATCTGTGCTAACTTTCTCCAGTGGTTAATTAGATTTATCCTTACAACCATGCCCTTCCTCCCTGCTGGTTTTTGATGTCAAGTAGCCACTGCCTTTTAGCCTACCATGACCCTTTACCAATCTTTGATGTCCCAGAGGTTCCTACAGAGAATGATCCCTTCAGTTGTTGGCTGCTTCTTAATTTTACCTGTCTACACTGCAGTTCTTGGATTTTTCGCCATCACACTGCTTCACAGACCTTCAAACTGTCATTCACTCCATTTCTGCCTACTGAATTATGGAAAATAAGGCTGGACACAGCAGCAGTGGTGACTGAGCTGTGTGATATAAAGATTATCAGCTCATACTTGACAGTTCCTGTTTATACTGCAAGAATCGCTCAATTTTTCATAGTATCACCCAGAACCCAGAGATCACAGTGAGACTAATGAAACAGGTTTCTTACCATCCAAGTGAAATAGGTTTATGGTTTATTTCTATCCATACTCAGACCAGTTAGATATATAACAAACCTAAGATGTGTTTAGCTGGCTGTGTTGAATCAGATCACTGATCATGACTCTATTTACCCTTACACTTTATTTATGTGCTCTAGAGAAAACAGTTTTCCTCTCAGTATATCTTGGTGGGGTTTTTTGTTGGTTTTTTTTGGGTTTTTTTTTTTTTTTTTTTTTTTTTGTTTTTTGGTTTTTTTTTTTATAATTATATTAACATGGAGAAAGAGGGGGAGGGAAAAAGAACACATCAATCCTGTTGGTTCAATGATGAAAAAAAAAAATTGCGAAATCTAGCAAATGTAATTCAGAGGACAATCTCAAAAATGCAATGAGCTGAGAAAAATAGCTAAAAACAGAATAAAAAATAACAGACCTCATCTATAAGAAATAAAAGTATTATTGATTTCTTTAAGCGAAGTTCAAAACAGAACTGAGAAATTTACTGCAAAAATGTTAATGATGACAATTCAATCTATGGCTCATAGTTACTAAGTGAAATTATGCACTCGTTTCAAGGCTAATGCTAGCAGGGCTCAAGTGACAACCCAAAGAAACCTTTGTGATAAACCGTGACACAACTGGCAGCCTTAGGTCCTAAAAGACTCTGAGGATTGACTCCACATTGACACAGGATTAAAAACTGCTCATTCTTCTACAAGGACAGAATTCATATGTGCTAACTGGTCACAGCATTTACCAGCAAGTGGTCTCTTGGATTTAGCAAATTTCTATCTCAGTGGGACTGAGATATTCAATATTCCATTTAGAAGCCACTTATGTGGCCGTAAGTTCTTTTGTGAATGTCTTGATACTGCTCCTCAGAACCACTGGGATGCACCAAACACAACTCATATTCTGCCAGGATGGAGCCTGTAGTTACTGCTGAGACTCCTGACCACGTTGTGTATATTCTGTGCCAGCTGAACTGCAACAGCTGCTCAAAGCAGAAAAATACCTTTAGGTACCAGATAGCTACTACAAAGCTAGCCTAGAGGAACCAAATAATGTAAGGCAGAGGCTCAGATGAAAATAAAGTGAAAACCCAGGGTACTCACTCAGTTTTCTGAACAACAGGAAAGCTTCCAAGCCGTACATAAGAACTCTGAATCCCATCTTCTTTCATTCCAAAAATCTGCTTCACACTGAATGAATCCATCAGGTCAAATCCTATTAGTTACAGAAATATAAAGAAAAGACATTAATTAATCCGATGTGTTACACAAATAAAAATAAAAGACATTAATCAGGTAGTTCTATATCTATATATCTATATCTATATCTATATCTATATATCTGTGTTGACCGCACTGTGGGGCCTTCTGAAGCGGCCTCCTAATGTTTTGTTTTTGCATCATCATTTGTGCTCTTTTTATTTCTTTAATAGAAATCTTCAGTTTTGGCACTTCAGTTGCACCTGTCCCTTCTGTGTTGCTGCACCATGTGGCCACAGCACCGTGGTGCTCCCGAGGCCGGAGCGTTTCCCCGCGCACCCCGCAGGTCCCCGGGCTGTTGTTGCTGACCAATCCCTGGCTGCTCCACTGCTGGACAGGTCAAGTATCACCAACAGGCAGCGACACCTTCCCCTAGATCAGGTTTCTTAAGGCTCCATCCAGCCTGGTCTTGGAAGCTTCCAGGAATGGGGCATCCACAGCTTCTCTGGGCAACTTAACCTAGTGTCTCTCCACACTCATTGTAAAAATCTCATTTTCTATCTCCAATCTAAATCTACCCACTTTTAGTTCTAAACTGTTGCCCCTTGTCCCATCACTACAGACTTTGATAAAAGGTCTCTTTATTTCTTGCCAGACCCTTTCATATATTGAAAGACCATGAGAAAGTTCCCCTAAAGCCTTCGCTTTCCAGGCTGAACATCCCCAACTTTCTCCAAATTTCTTCACAGCAGAGGTGTTCCAGCTTTCTCAACTTTTTCATGGACTCCACTGTGTATCCACTCCAATGGTCCAGGTCTTTACTGAAAACTCTTTGTCCAAGAAATTTGACCACATACATTTTTCGTATCATTTTAATACAACTTAGTCCAATCAACTTATCATTATCATGAGCTATTAATCTTGCTGGAAGACAGTTGCCTAAAGCTTCTGACTCTGTTCTAACAAGGTATTTTTAGCTCAGTCTTAAGCTAAAGATTTAGCTCAATCTTCAGCTTAAAGCTTAACCCACAAATGAGTCTAGGCAGCTCCAGCATGGTCCCAGCCACAAAGAACAAATGGTTTTGTGACATGAAGTCCCAGGTGCTAAACCCTGAGAGGGATAGTGGGGGTACAATGGTGCCATGAATGCATCCAGTTCCTGGAGGTGCAGAACTGTGTGGATGCAAACATCCTGCTTTTAGCTCCAAACTGGGTCCACAGGGCACAAATCCAAGGTATCAGCCACTCCCAGAACAAAACACACTGGAGTTAGAGGCAAAGGTGTTGTAAAAGGCAGGTTGTGAGCAACTGAGCAGAGAATATGTGTTTTAATTTTATTCAGGCTATTCCAACATTATCTCCCCCTCACACATGCACAATTACACACATTAACTCCTGGATTTGTAATTCCAGCACACAAACCTGGTGACATTAAGTGTAGCTTATTTGGGTAAATTGCTTTTAAACTATGGCAGTTCTTTCAACTTTGTTCAGTTAGCGAGCTCTTGAAACTTTTCTAGGATAGATAAACATTTTTATGTGATGAAATTAAGCCTGAAGATTCTTGGGTTTCTTAGTTGTCCTCCTCGACCTTTCAGGCTGAAAGGCACTGCTGAACTTGAAAAGAGTTTCAGCAGGAAAAGGCACCAACCTAATGATATTATTCTTCACATTTATATGAATAAATAGGTGCAAAAAACTGTGTGGGCCAGTACCTAGGCAAATCAAAATAGCAAAAAGCAAATAAAATGTAAAGTTTCTATCATTTTCTGGATGTTTTTCTGAAGAAATTGCTACTTCTGAGGAAATATAATCTTAATTGTTTGCAAAGACAGAAATGGCTGTCTGGTGCCAAGTTGAGCCCTTTAGTATTACAGTAACTTTTCTGGCTGTCAACAGCTCTTCCTTTTTGTCCACTCCATTTTCAGCTATTACTGGGCATTTGGGAGGGCAAATAAAGCAGTTAAAGTGCTCCAGGGCCTCATGGCTGCACCTCATAATCACCTCTGCAGCAACTCCAGTGATACACCCCTCCAACACACTGCAGTCAGCCACGATTGCAGCTGTAAATCAGAGTAAACAGACCCCACCAGAACAGGAGAGCTCCCTCCTGGCTGTCACAAACAACACCACAACTTGTCCATACACTCATTCCCCGATGCAGTACAAATCCCTCATCCACAGGCGCTGAGGGAAGTAATTGAGTGCTGCTGGCAGGAGGAGACCACTCTGACTGGGCAAGGAAATTGTTAACCACTCGCACGAGAGGACCTGTGGATGGAGAAGGCTGAAATGCTGCCCAGGTGACATCCTAGTGTCCAGTCACCAGAGGCCCCCAAGCTGTGAAATCCTGCTCATTTCACAGGTCTTGTAAAGCTCCCTTGCTAGAAATGCACAAGTGCAAGATACGGTGACAAGAAGCTCCTGCCAAGTTTTCCCATCATTAGCTCAGACCTAAAGCTGCTCTTGTTATCTCTGACAACTCAAATGAACGTTCACATCAGGAGCAGCTCTGAAGCTGTGCACACTGGTATGCTTTTCCAGTGGAAACAAGCATCAGATTCAATCAATCTCTTCTTCTTTTCCTCCTGAATTTCCTATCAAAATGCACTTTTAAAAGCCTAAATAACGCCATGAAACAGAAACACGGCTATCAAAACTACTTTACAAACAGAATTTGGTGTAATGGAAATAAGTCATGCTCTTACAACATAATGCCATTTATGTTTAGGATTGGATAAAGCATGAAAGTAAATCATAATAGGATTTTTTTACTTTTATTCAGACTATGGATTGGCAAATTAAAAATTGCTTTCTCTATTTTTAATTAATTGATGAATGAAGATGGCTCTTTGAAAAATTAAATGTAGATACAGGAAGAAGTTAAGGTGTGTCAAAGGCCATACTCAAAAGCAAAGGTTTTTTACTTTAATCACACTATTAATTTATTCTGTGCCAAATTTAAATATTGCCCAGCTGGTGAGATAACCTCCACTATTGGATTCTCCATTTATAACCCAAGCCCTTAAAGGTAAGGGACACTTTGGTTGCTGAAAGATTTCAATAGAATTACAGAAAATTTGTCATCAGGCCATACACTAAAAAATTAAGAACTCTGCCAAGAATGAGATGCATCTCACCTAATTTTAGTTGTCTGAAAAGGAGACATATGATGGATGCAGGTTTCCTCAGTTTCTTTGTGAGTCAGCAGAGAAATTTAGGAGTAATTAAGACAACTCATCTTGAAGACAGGCTGAACCCCTACCTGGAGTACCTTCTTCCTTTCAGCAGAAAGGGAGCTCATACAGACAGGAATTTTTACTGAAGTTATCTGAGATTTATTCTGCTTACAGGGAATGCTATCCATTTTGTGCAGAGAGTAAAGCAGAGGTAAAGAGGACAAAAATGTTAACAAATCCCACATAACTTATATTCACATTGCTTTATTTGCCATCAGAATTGTGTAAATGTTGCAGATTTTTAAATTCAGCTTGATTAACCAGCTATGGTTTTCAAAATCTCTTCTGAAGAACAAAGAAAGAAACAAACCTAAAATATTAGGTTTGTTTCTTTCTTTGGCAGATCACCCAAGTGGAACACACAAAGAAACACACACACACCTTGGCAAGCCCAAATGAATTTGTGAATTAAGAGAATCTCTAAGATTGTTTCAGCTGAAGGACAAGCAAATATATTATTATCATCACTATTACAACTACTAGTAGTATTACTACTGTTAGTAATAATATTACTACTAATGTTACTGTTATTTTGTTTACTTTGTGTGCCTGGAAGCCCTTTGCATGGATTGTGTTCTCTTGACTTTAGGAAAGGAACTGGGATTGTGAGGGAGACAGCATGGAAGTTTTAATTTTTATTTTTTTAGCCTTGAATTACAATATCAATGTAAAAAATAAGCAGTGCCATGATAATTTCTGCAACACCTGACCAGGACATTTCATCTGGCAGTGTTTGTTCACTAACAGTGCAGTAAAAACTGTTCAATGAAATCTTTCCCAAAAGAGTTAAATGTGTCACACAGCATTTCTGTGCTGGAGTTACAGCAGAAATAATCTGTTCTTTGGTTTTCCCACCACCAAGGAGGCACCATATTGTCAGCAGCATATGGAAAATGAAATGTCACATGTAACTTCCCAGTCTTCTTTACAAGTGAATGGGAAAGAACAGACCTGCCTAAATTAGCAAGGGCAAAGATGATGTTACCTCATGCACCATGCCCAAGCAGAGGGTAAAAGGGTAGGATTTTCCTGTTCTCAGCTGCTTTGATTTAAAGGGTGGCTTTTTGTATAGCAGGGCAGGTGTGGTTTTCCAAATGGCTCATAAACTGCTTAATCAGTAATGCCATAAACATGGCATTTAATAAAATGCTCTTTGATCTTAAGCCTCTTACTTCATTAGAGCTTTTAAAACAATATGTGGCCACTGAAACCCTCTAACATGATTACATCTCCTGAAAGCCAGCAGACCCGAGTCCATATTAAAATTAAAATAGTGAGCTGAAAGAGAAGCTCAAATTTGTAACAGCATACTTGGCTTGAAAAGTAATTTCTTATGCACTGCTCTGCTGATCAAATCAGCCGAATGTCTCACTGCTTGAGAGTTATAACCCCTTACAGGAAGCAGCCTGTGTTCCAGAATCAGAAAACACACCCAGATCTTTCTGTTGCAGGGAGAAGATGGCAAAACTTGGCACTGGACAAATTATACATCATGTAACTGCAACATACAGCCAGGTTCTCTTTCACAGGACAAATGTCCACAGTGCACCCAACACCTCAAAGCATGGCCAAAGGATGATCCAACAGCTCTGTACTCATTCTGTGATCCTACAATGTTGTTTAAAGATTTTTATCTGAAGACCTGACTTAAAGGGGCCATGGTTGGTTGCCCTGAGTATGGGCTGTATTTCTGCCTGGCTCCATTAAGGATCTGATGTGGGCAGCATGGTGGAAGATGTTGTGCAGGTTGAGATTTTCCTGACTCTCCTGTCTTCAGGGCAAAAAACCCACAAAAAACAGAGTAAGAGAGCAAAAAATGTAAGTTTTAAAAGCCAGAAAACACAGCAGTGAGTACATTTTGAAAGGCTTCTCAAAGCAGGATAGTCATTGACTTCTTGTTTTGCCCAAAGGAGCTTTCTGAAAAAAGTCTCTTGCTTTGTGTTCCCAAGGATCCCAAGATAACACTTACAGGGGGAACAACTGGGCTACTTCTAACTGTGAAAGTTTTTGGCGAGACAACAGCCTGGAAAGGAATGTGGAAAGTGAGAAAGGGATCAGGAAAGGCACTGGACATCATAGCCTCGAGTGTGGTGTCTGGAATGTGTTTACTACAGCGGATTGCCAGCCACGGGCACTAATATCAAACAAAGCAGCTTTTGCAGGAAATGTTCCATCCTCTGCTCTTGGTCCCAGCTGAATTATCAACCTTGTCAATGCATTGATGAAGTGTCACCAATGGCCACGATCAGGGGAGTTGTCATCACCTGCTGCTTCACTGACACCTCTGAAAACAGCAATCTGTACAGCCTGTGATAAAACAGCTCATGGTACTTTTCCTGGAGGATGGTCAATGGCACTGAACTTTATTCAGTGTATGAATTCCTATGAAAAACAGTACCACTGGGAGGCTTTCAGCAAATACATTAACTTGTCTAACATCTCTGTACTCTTGAAAGTTGTTTTCACAATTTCCTGTGTCCACAGGGAAGAGCCTCTATGCCCTCAGTGTTCAACTCCTCCAGTATGGTCTGCAAGGTAATTGCCACTTTAAGGAGCCCTCATTTTTGTTACTTTAGTTCATTTCTGTGCTAATATATACTCTAAAAAAAGAGGAAAAATATGCTTTCATGCCATAAAATAAGATTTAATGAGATAGGTCTAGCAATCAATTATGTCAAGACAGAGTGTAGATGAGGTTATTTTTTTTTCTCCTGTATCTAAACATTTGGCATCCTTGTCTTCCACAGTAATCTATGCTGAAAGCATCTATTTCTGGACAGCCAAGATGTGGTTCAATTCAGGGCTGGAGTAGCAGTGTCCAAATTCCAAAGGAGAGACCATTTACTTTATTCACCATGTGTTGCTGTTATTGTTATAATTGCCATTATCTGCTACGGGATTTTTGATGCTCCTGAAATTTCTTCCTCCACAGGAAAATAAACCCTGACAAGAGCTGAGTGAGTACCACATTTTAAGACCTCACTGAAGCGCCCATCTCCAAAGATCTTCGACTGCATCTAATCTAAGCCTACTTTGCTCCTGTTTGAAGCCATTTCCCCCTGTCTGGTCACCACATGTATTTTCAAAATGTCTCTCTCAGGCTTTCTTCTTGGTCCCCTTTAAGTACTGAAGGTTTCAAGAAGGTGTCCCCTGGCCCCCTCCCTTCTTCTGGCTGAGCATCCCCAAATCTCTCAGCCTGTCTTCACAGCAGAGGTGTTCCAGCCCTCTGAACATCTTTGTGGCCTCTTCTGGACTTTCTCCAACAGTTCCATGGCCTTCTTATGCTGGGTACCCAGAGCTGGATGCAGCGCTCCAGATGGGTCTCACAAGGACAGAACTGAGGAGCAGAATCCCCTCCCTCAACCTGCTGCCCTCAGGGCTTTGGATGCAGCCCAGGGCACTACAGGTTTTTTGGGCTGAAAGTGCTCGTGGCTGAGCATGTTGAGCTTCTCATCCACCAGCACCCCCAAGTCCTTCTCCTCAAAGGCTGCAATCAACACATTCTCTGCCTGGATTTGATCTTGAGATTGCTGAGATTCATGTGTAGGACCTTGTACTTGGCCTTGCTGAACTTCATGAGGTTCAGCCCCACCTCTCCAGCCTCTCCAGGTCCCTCTGGATGCCATCCCTTCCTTCCAGTGTGTGACTGCACTCACAGCTTGCTGTGGTCAGCAAACAAAGCTGAGGGTGCCTCAATCCTACTGTCCATGTCACTAAAAAGTGTCAAATGGTGTCAGCCCCCACACCAACCCCAAGGAACACCAGTCACCACTGGTTTCCACTTGGACATCGAGCCATTGACCATGACAATTTGAATGCCAACCCATCCAATCCCACCTGTCCAATCCATGTCTCTCCAATTTAGAGACAAGCGTGTCATGCAGCACAGTGTCAAAGGCATTGCACAAGAGCAGGTGCATGAGTCTTGCAGCTCACACTGTTCAGACTTGTGCCATTGCAAATGTTTGTAAAATTTTTTTTCCAGCTATCTCTGTCTGTCAGAAGAAATTACTACCAAAGTCTTACAAAGTATAAGAGTTCTGTCTTCTTGCCTGTTTATTTCACTGTATTCTACCTCTCCAGAAAAAGGAGCAGCTTATTTTGGGTAATTCACGCCACATTCAGCTCTCCCAGCAGTTTGATTCAGCATCATCAGTCAGCAGTGGTTCCCTGACTTACCCCCAAAACATTAAGGACTGCACCTCTGGAGGAACAAACCAGAGATTTATTGGCTGCCCACAAGCCCTACATGAAGCACTACAGTGGTGACTAAATGGGCTGAACAGGTCACTTAAAAAACTAGTTAGCTAAATTTTACAAGACGCTTGCAAGGGAATTTTGGAACTATAAAACTTTCCAGAGTCTGTAGATTAAGGGTCTCAAGAGTGCTTTAAAGAGATTCTTGCTATTAACCTTTTTTCCCAATGATGTTCCAGCTGGGATTCAAGCAGCACTTCATGCTGACCCAACTTTCTTCTCACCAGATCCCCATATTCCAGTAGGGAGAGCAGCTAAGAGCTTAAGCTAATGATGAGGTTTTGCTAAAGCAGATGGAACAGGTCTTACACCAGCATGAGAGAGGTATCTTCCAGCAAGCCTAGTTACCTTCTAGGTCATACTCAATAAGATGGCTTAGAGCACATTTCAGATGGTGTCAGTTTTATAAAATTTATATATCACATTTACCCCTGGTATATGATGCCACCACTCAGGCTGTTGGTTTACTGTTCCTGGTTTGCTTACTCTCCTTCACAGCACTGGAAAATATAATTTCTACTTTCCCTTGGCCCCAGAAAAGGAACAAGACACAAGAGTCCCATGCAGATCACAAAAATGAGTTTGATCTCAGCTCGAGCACCAATCCACATTTGGGATTATGAGGAGCAGAAACATTACTTGAGCTGTACAATGGAGTTATACTTCAAAAAGGAGCAATTTTCCAGAGGCAGTGAGGCAGGTGAACAGGTAGTCACTGAACTGAAATATGGGGCCACTCTTTCAAAAACATCAGTCTAAAGTTTCAGCCAAAACAGAAGGGAAAAATACAGCACTTGGTATCTTCACACAAGAAAGAAAAGATAACACTTCAGGAAAGATAAAACTAATATAAACCAGTAAGAAAATTATGCCAAAGATAGGAGAGAGAATTTAAAAAAAGAAGCAAGTAAGTGAATACACAATCCTAGGCACAACACCTTGTGTAAATGCTGCTGTAATCTAAGCCCCAGCTTGCTGTAAAAACAGGAAATAAATTCATGTATACAGCAGCTGCCTCTGAGGCAGCACCTTTCAACACCTGATCCCATGTTAATAACACAGCACTTTATGTGGTGCATTGTTCTGTTTATCTACATCTGTCCCCTGCTTCTCTCTTACCCTTATGCCTCTCCAGTTTTCAAACAGTTGCAAGTGGCATATTGAACAACACTGAAAGCTGGTTTTGACACTGAACTCTTTGGCTCATTACTGAAGGCTTTTCTTGTGTTGAAGTCATCTCCATTTTCTCAGTAATGGACACTCGGCTTCGTGCCACAGGCCCTCTTTCAGCTCCTTCCTGCTCCAGTGATTTACAAGATTAAACAGGAGTTCATTACTCCTTTGATGTCCTTTGTGTGCCAGATAGGCTTGTACCAGCTGAATTACCTGAGACTGTTTGTATTAGGTTCTGGTTTTAATTAGTTCCTCTATTTTGAAAGCCTCTTTTGAGTTCTTCAGGTGTCAAGGTGCTCTGTGTTCCTCCAGAAAACCATAAAATGACACATCTGGAAAGTCATCCCTTGGGATAGCAGTGGGGAAGGGAGGAGCTCAGTACAAGCAATTATTTTTTTTTTTTAGTATTACTTTTAAAGTAAAAAAAGGAAAAGCATCTTAAGACCTGCTAGATTCTCCTTGCAATGCTGCCTGGGCTGTAAGAAAACTCGACCAATAAGCTGTTCATGAAAATAAAAATATTTGCATTAATTTTAGGTGTGATGAACAAGGCATAACATGAAAGCCAGTAGGGACTACTCTTAAGGAAACTGTCAAGGTTGCTTATGCCAGGTGACCAGTAAAAAAAAAAAAATTAGACTTCCCAAAAACTTGTGCACTGATGTCATCAGAGAGAATTCTCATCAGACAGACTAATTTAACACCAAGCATTAGGAGTATTTTGTTCAGATTCTATATATGCCTTCTTCTCCTCATGTGTCCACAATAACCAGAAAGCTTGCACTGATGAAAAATCCATGGGATGGTTTCTGAAGGAGAATTAATCTAAAATATTGGGACTGAAAAATATCTAAAAGTATATCACAGTTAGACAAGCTATCGGTCTTTTTATAGCCAAAGGATTAGTTGCTTCTTGGGCTATGAACAGTCAAAATTGAATTTATTTCCTTTTCATCAATCTCAAATGCACTGGAATAAGAAAACTACCTAGATTGTTTAACTTCTGGGAGAAAGCAAATACTACCAGTGGAAGAATCACTTTCATGTGCATGATTAACTCTTGCTGAACCTTCTTTGTGAATGCAGATGTCAGAATTTGTCACTGCTGGGACTCCGACCAGAGAAAGGCTTTCACAGGGACTGCTCTGCTGTTACCAGTTCTCTTCCTAAAGAAGCACATTTTAAAGTAAATTCAGCTTTCCTTCTCCATATTTTCTGACATTTTTGAGAAGCTCAGCCAGGCTACTTGCTCCAGGACAGATCTGATATTGTCAGGTCATTCACTGTGTCAGGAATCCACTGAGATCCATGGCCTTGTGTAACAGCTACATCTCTGACCATATTAAGAGAAAGGATTTATTTAAAACATGTTTTTTTCCTAATTCAAAGAACTCACCCCAGCTCTGTTGGTGTCACCCTGGTTGTGCATACTTTAGAGGGTGCTCTAGTATTTCCAGGCTCCTGATCCAAATGCTCACTTTGGTGACTTCCTACTCCCTGTTGGGGTGACTGTGCATTTTCACTCACCAATTCTTCAGTTTCCTGTAGAAGGGAAATCCCTTGGCTGAACACAAACCCTACAGAAACCAAGGTCCCCATGTTGGATTACTGGTGGATCTGGACACTGGGCATGCACAATTTACAGCCAGCCCACAGGACTGCAGTGGTTGTGCTTAGAAGCCACAGATGATTTATTGGTAATTATTGGCCTGCTTGACCTGTTGTGTTTTTTTAGTTACTGGATATTAAAATGCCTTTAAACACAAGTGAATCATTTGTCAACCTGTGAAAAACTTCAAAGACCTTTTAAATGTAGTGATTTAGGCTATAGTGTTGAGATTAACTATTGCACAGTAAAATGGTAGAGTCACAGAATTCTTAAGGTTGAAAAGATCTCTAAGATCAAGTCCAACCATTCACCTAACACTGCCAAGTTCATCACTAAGCCATGTCCCCAAGTGCCACATCTACATGTCTTTAGAATCCTTCCAGGGATGATGATTCCACCAGATCCCTGGTCAGCCTGTTCCAGTGCTTGATTGGATGAATATCAGTGAAGATATTTTCCTTAATATCCAAACAAAACTTCCACTGGCACAACTTGAGGCCATTTCCTTTGGTCTTTTGTTACCTGTCTTGAGAGACTGAGCCCCAGCTCACTACACCCTCCTCTCAGGGAGTTGTAGAGAGCAATAAGGTCCCTCCTGAGCCTCCTTTTCTCCAGGCTAAACACCCCCAGTTCCCTCAGCTGCTCATAAGACTTGTACATAGACTCCTAAAAAACAAGCCAACAGGACCTCAGTAAGGTCACTGCACTGCAGGTATCTCATCTACCAGCCCAGAGGACAAATCCGCCTCACAGCACAATTTTCTCCAGCTCACAGGCCTCTCACATAACTCCTGTGACTACACTTATGGGTCAGCTGTTCCTTCTGTTTGCTTCTCATGACTTACAGTCGCTTTTGCCAGATGTCTCTATGTCAAGTAAGGTCACTGCACTGCAGGTATCTCATCTACCAGCCCAGAGGACAAATCCACCTCACAGCACAATTTTCTCCAGCTCACAGGCCTCTCACATAACTCCTGTGACTACACTTATGGGTCAGCTGTTCCTTCCCTTATTTGCTTCTCATGACTTACAGTCGTTATTGCCAGATGTCTGTATGTCAGAAACTCAGTTTCAAATTCAGCTCAGACCAGTTTCACGTTTTCTGGGGGACTTCCCAGAGAAAATGTGGGGAGAGAAGGAAATAAGCCCTGAGCCCTATCCCATTAGCACTGCCTAGTGACGGGTCACTGGAAAGCACGAGAGCAAAGTGACTGTGCCACGGCACAGCAAAGCTTCATCCTTCTGCCCCATCTCTCACAAATGTCACAGCTGCTTCCAGTCCTGCCTGTGTGTGCATAACCCCAAGCATGGAGGGGAGAGTGGTGGTGTCTGCACCAACAGCCTGCTCCACCAGCACTGCACAGGGGCTGGTGCTGGTGACCACCGTGTCTCTGCATCCTTGTCCCAAGGCAGTGATCCTCACAAATATCAGCAGCTATTCATGGACTGTTCACTGGCACCTTGGGGGCTTCCCAAAGAGATTGCCAAGTGCAAAGGGAGGGCACAATGCCTGTCACATAGGCACCATAAATACACTTTTTTCCTCAGGAGGACCTTGGTCGAATGCGCTCGATCTGCAGGTCCAGCAGCCTGGACACTCCAGTTTTCTCATACTACCACGTGCTTTAGTGGGCAAATATAAATAGTCCCAGGGATATTGTAATTAGCTAGAGAGTTTCTGGCATCTCTGGAATGTAAACCCTGTGCTGCAAACCACAGGAACTGGAGACACACTGACAGCTAAACACAGCCACTGCAGTCTGTAATTGTAGAGGACCAATTTTACAACCAGTGCCTTCCTTGTAAAATGCCCAAACACCCTCTAGAGAGTCACAGAAACACACAAAGGTCATAAATGTTTCAGAATTTTGGTCATTTTCACATGGAGGTTTTGGAGACAGGGAAGAGAGCTGGAGGCTGAGGTCAGTCTGTGGTACAACCCCAATGCAGTTTCTGCTGCTGTTCACACACACAGCCTGTGAGGCTGCTTAGGAGTTCAAGTCAGGGCTTTCATGTTCCTTCCTTGCCCCACTAACACCATCCAGTAAGGGATGTTTGATGCCATGTGTTGGTTGGAATTGTCCTTCCCCAGGGTTTATTTTTCTTAGCACTCTGAGGAAATCACTTCAGGCATTTCTTTACTTCCATGGCAGAGTCCCTGAAAGCAGCAGCCAGTATCTGTTGAGGAGTATTATCTCCTCTGGTAATGTTCAGGACTAGAGCTCAGCTCACTCTTAATTCCAGGGATCATCCAGATTTCTGCAACCAAATCCCATATCCAGCAGGTCTAGTCTAAAATACAAATAATTTAAATGGTGAGTCTTAAAACCTCAAGAAGCATAATTCATTTTAAATAACATTCATATGTAGCTTTGATACAATGTTATGGCTCCTAAAAATACACAAAGGTCACATCTGCAGGATACAAAATATTATAATTGTGTTTTCCTGCTTGGTCATAACCCTTTCTTAAATGCTGATGGAATGAAAATGACAATTCAGCATACTAAGAAGTATTAAATACTATGAAGGTGGGGAGGGGAGTGTTACTGAGTATTTTAGGGCAGATGAGTTAAACCCTCTTTTGTCTTCATTTCTCTTTCAAAAACCCATTTGAAACAGTGCCCACAAGAATGCTCTAAGGACTTTGTTTAAACCATTATTAAGTATTAGTTTAAAATATCAGACTTCCTGGAAAATAAAGTGATATTCTAAGTAGATTCCATCCTTTCTTTCAGAATTCCCTGTTGCTTTCTAATGCATTCAGCAACATATTCAGTGTTACATTCTGAATTCACGTTATGTACTGTTAAGCAGATGCTGCTTCACTTCACTGACAAAATTTTCTCAGTAGTGGAGTAAAGCTGCCTATATATTCTTGCTCATGCAACCCTATTTCACTGCAGCAGCCCTTCCTGAATGCTACAGCTGGAGATTTCTTATTTAAATGCTTTGAGACCAGAGGGTCAGAGAGTACAAACCTCTGCTCTGAGAGCACTCAGGACTATCCATCACTGTTTGCTTGTCTCCATCAGTACTACTTCACCTCTTGTCCCAGTGCTTCATATCTCTGACAGCTTCAAGCCTTCTTCTGATGTCTTGAATGTACATCTTAAACAGCTGATAGTCATTTCCTATTGCTGCCTTTGTCCTTCAGCTTGAGTGGCTCCCCTATCTCCCTCCTGCTGTTCTCCTGATTTATTAGCAGAGAGCAATATTATCTCCCCTTTCCACCTGCACACTGCAAGATTAACCAAACCCAGGATTTTGATTGCTTCTCTCTGCCTCCTGAACACACTAAGAGCTCCTCAAGGCTGAATCCATCTTTCCTGAACTGGAAAGGAGGTCTGAAAGACCAAGGAGGTCTGAACAAACTTTTCTAGATGAGCAGTAACCAAAAGCCCTGTCCAGTCTCAGGAATTCTTCCCTTCTCTGTCTTGTCCAGTAACAACCTTTTCATTTTCCCCAGCTCTGCAGGACTGTGATGTACAAACAGCTGATGACTAAGATCCCATCAGTTCACACAGGAGGAGTTCATAGTTTACAGTCCTGATATTGATCCATACCTACCAAAACAGGCCTTTTAAACTGATCAACTTAGTTGGAAAAAAAATATCTGGGTTTTGGAGCCATTGATCCCAATCCAGAGTGGAAACTCACAGGGGAGATTAGACCTAAAACTAGATCCTGAAGGACTTCATCACTGCACACACTTGAAATCATTATTCCCTTTCCTAGAAACTTCATTATTGTCTCCCTGCCAGGCAGTTTCTGGATCACTTTACATTTATTTATCTCTACCCTTTTTCACTTTAGCAGTGACTTTCAATACAGTACTCAACAAAAGCAGATAGATGAGAGTTACTTAGTCCAGTTTGTCTAAAGAAAATAAATAATTATCTTTTAAAAGGAAAATACTAGTTTAGAGCTTTGGCTCTCCTCCAGATCACAATGGGGTTTTTTGATGCAGTTATTTGATTCCGCATGGAGCCACCCTCACTACCCTCACTGCTATTCTCAGCCTCTGACTTAACAAAATCCCATTAATTATCCACCTCAGCCACACCACCGTTTCTCCTTATTTCACGTCCTCCTTTTGTAGCTCATTTTATGTTTTAGCTTCTATTTTTACTTCTGCTGATACAGAGTGGCTCAATTCATCCACTTAAATGCAAACACAGAACTAAATGTAGCAGGTCATGATATGACTTGTATGCAGGTAGGGTAGACAAGAATGGGCTGGAATTGGTGATGCCTTGTGTGAAACAATTGTCTGTGCCTTCTGCTGCTGCATTTCACCCAATAAAAATATAAGAAAAGAAAATTATAATCCTCAAAAAATTTTTGGCCCTCTGACCCTCAGTTCTGAAGTCTTGTTTCTCTCTGAGAGAGGAAAATGTGTTAAATCTAAGATTTTAGATACCATTTTCTTTGTCCCCAAAATGAGATTTACTGCAACTTCTACTCCACAAGACTGCACTTTGTGTCCATCTATAAACGAGTTTGTGCAAGATATAGCTCTGAAGCTCAGTGTTAGGAGCCTGTTGGGCAAGGATCATCTCTGGTTCCTAGAGGAGCGCAAGGCACAGGTGTTAACTTGAAATCCTTGTGGATATGAGGAGCTGCATGGCAGAGGAACAGGCTCCCCCTGAGTGCTGTCCCCCACAGACATCCCAGAGCTGAACTCCCTGTGTGTGAGGGAGCAGGACAGGCTGTGCCTCAAAGCTCAAGTGCAGTCCCCTTTGGGCTAGAACACATTTCAGCACAACTCATCCTTTTGGAATGGGAAGCACAGCACAGTGGGCCAACTGAAATTTTCCAGTTTAGCTGGAAGAAGGTAATGTTTTTCTGTTGGAATAAGACCCAGGAGCCCAGAGTCTCCAGAAAATGCTATGGAGAAAGTAAGGAGCTCATAAGGAGTGGAACAGCACTTTGATTTATATGATCCATGTCCAGCAGCACAACAATCCTTAGCAGACCCAGACTACCTGCTCCATTTTTTCCAAGAAAGAGGTACACATTTTCCTGATCACCAGTGACAAGATGAGAAATAAATAATTTTTCCACCATACTGGAGCATTCAGAAAGCCTTCTACAATCCTCTGTATTGGTGGTGAGGGACTGAAGTTGTCACTTTCAATTAAATGCTGTAACTAATCTGTTGTTAAGACACTGAATGCAACGGTAAACATTTATAGTGAACAGATATCCCTTAGGTTAAATAAATGACAGCCCTGAATGATCAGCCTGATCAGATGTTGAAATTAATTTCTGCTTATGGAATTTTTCCCTAACACAGTGGTTAAAAAAAAATCACCAAACTGGAGGAGTGCCCAGAGGATCTATGAAGTTTCCATCTTTGGAGAAACTGAAAACTCAATTATACAAAGTCCTGAGACATCTGATGTAATTTTAAAATGGGCCAAATTTTGAAGCAGACCCTATTTTGGGTGGGAGTTTGGACTAAATTATTTCCATAGGACCCTTCCAACCTGAACTAACACACAGATCCAAGACAGCAAAGTCATCTTTTATGTTAATATTCTGAATATTGACTTCTTTCCTAGGAGGGAAGTGGGACTTGAAGATAAAAGGAAAAAATACCTCAAAATATTACAGAAGAGTCTAAGAGTTTATATATATGTGTGTGTGTGCATATATATGTGTATATATATATGTCTGTGTGTGTGTGTGTGTATTCATACATGCATACATAAATATTACTGCATATAGGCATGTACAACTCACTCTGCCCAAAACTTTGGTGCCAGATCTGAATTGGGATTCCTGTCATGTACATTGTTCAACAAAAGATATGTTTTAGAAGTCAAATAAAAGCATAGAGTCTACTAGTTAGCACTTAAATCAAAATTCAGATAAACATGAACTGGAAATAGGAATCCACTTGTAGCTCAATTCTTCTGGAAAGAATCACATAGAAGGTGATCATCTGAGCAGGGACACAATCCTCCTACTCATCCTGAGCAGCAGCTTCCACTGCAGATAGGTTCATTCAGAATCAGCAGGGCTGTGTTTCTCCAAAGTTTGTCAGCCCAGAGACAGAAGGACTTTCAGGACAGGTTAATGCAAGACCCAGCAACAGACAGCAGTTCAAAATAGGTGTTTGGGGATAATCTACTCAGGTCTAATGATCACAAAAGATGCTACCACCCAACATTTTCACAGGCTCAGATGTATTCAAAATGCAGCCAAAATAAGCTGCCCACAGACTGCACAGTTGGAGCTGATATTTTGTGCAGGCAGTGAAAATCCTGCAATGAAAGTATTCTGAGTGAATAGCAAAGCTGTCAAACACTGAGCATTTCTACTCATAATCAAGCTGCAGGAGAACCTTCAGCCTCCCACTGCAGTGACTTATGTCCTTGGGTCAGTCACAATTATTTCCAGTGCAACCTTGATGGGCATCTTTCCTCTGCAAGCAGCTCAAGAAGTCTTGGGAGGCTAGAAAAGAGGCACAGTCCATGCAAATATCTAACATTAAGTCCTTCAGCTGGCTGAAAAGATATATCAGAGCTCACAGAAAAGCAGAGCTATCACCAGACTGTATTTCCCCTTGATCTCTCACCAGTGCTTCAGAAAATCTTTTATTTATATGAATGCACACATAAACCTTTCTCCAGTGGTAATTACCACTGTGCTTGGATTTCCACAACAATCACAGATCAAATAAATGGACATTAAAACTCACTAAATGTGCAGTGGTGAGAAAAAAGTGATCTCCAAGACTTATTGCACTCCACTAAGCTCCACTGGCTTTTTAATTTGATGCTATATCAAAAGAAAGTTTGTGATTAATTTGGTGTTGGCTGTCAACAGATAACTCATTTGGAGCCTCACAGTTTCTAACACACTTTTTCACCACTGAACACATGTTGAAATAAGAAAATTCCATCCAGGAAATGTGTAATGAATCAGAGCATCACACAAGAAATGTACAGTTGTGTATTTCAGTTCCCAGAGGGACAGCAGAAAGTGTGTCTGTTTACCTGGGATGTCATCAGTGCCCCCATTGGTGTGTTTGAACCGGTCTCCTTCCACGTGGACATTTGGACACAGCACATCTGGAAAAGCAAAAGAACCAACACAAAATTATCCCAAGGAAACAACATCATTGTGGAAGCTGCAGAACTAGCAAAGGCTGGGTTTTTAGTGGGTTTTGGTCAGGACTTGCATGTGGCACTTATCCCAAGGAAACACATCATTGTGGAAGCTGCAGAACTAGCAAAGGCTGGGTTTTTTCTGGGTTTTGGTCAGGACTTGCACTCAGCAATAATTCCATCCCATCTGCACATCCTAAATGCCCTTCCTCTCCCCTGTAGCCTAATTTCATGATGGACAAGAGACCCAGTATACTATGTCTGGTTTTCAGCCACTTTTTTCTGCCTGACCATACAAGAGGACAGGATAGATGAACTGAGCCTCTACATCAGTTGGGACAACACTCTGGGTTTGTGTCTTTCCCTGCTTGACAATCTGGATGAAAGTTGCAAAAACACTTAATGAAATACAGAATGTGCTTCCACTTTGAAAAAAGAAAAAAAGGAAAAAAAAAAGGGAAAAAAAAAAAAAAAAAAAAAGGAAATACAGAATGTGCTTCCACTCTCAGCTTGGCTGGAAGGGAAGTTCTGAAAGGGCAGCTGACACTGGGGTGCTGCCCAAACTTTTCAGAAAGGACAGCTCCTGCTCTGGAAAAACCTCCCTGACTTTGTTCAAGCAGAAGTTGAAGTTAAATTACCTAAACTTTGAAGAGTATTCACCCCTACACACAGGTTTTAAAAAGCCATTTAAATACCCAATCTTTGTCAGCCATTTCTCATGCTCCCAATTAGTGTCAACACAATTGCAGATAAATGCTTTTTCACAGAGAACTGTCTACGTATCCACCCCTTTCCTGACAAATCTTTGTCAGGAAATAATTTTATGCTTGCTTTTCCCAGATCAGTAGGTTGTTGCACATTTGTAAACAGTGGGGACAGGTAGCTCAAGGGATCATTTTAATGAGAAGAGCTGGTGGTGATATCGGGTCTGTACATGTTCAATATTATAATTACAACAATAACAAAACAACCATAACAATAGTAACAACAATAATAACAATAATAAATATATACCATTATATAAATAACACTGGACTTATTAGAGGACCATAAAGATGATCTGAGGCCTGGAGCACCTCTCCTGTGAAAACAGGCTGAGAGAACTTGGGTTGTTCAGCCTGGAGAAGGGAAAGTTCCAGGAAAACCTTATAGCACCTTCCACTAATTAAAAGGGGCTTTCAAAAAGTGTGGAAGGGACCTTTCACATGGGCATATAGTGATAGGGACAATCTTTTATTACCTCTTAAAGAACTGTAGCCTCACTTTTTCCTGTATTCTACAAATGTCCTGTGCTCTTTTTGACTCCTTCTCTCCTGCCTGCATCTAGGGAATGAGCATAAATAGCTAGCAAGGGAAAGAGGTTTATTGCAATGCTCACTTTCCAGTGACTTTCCAGCCACAAAATAATTTACAGAGGTTGGTACTTTCCCATCCCAGTTATCAGCACAGCTCTGTATGTCCAAAGGAGCAGAGGGCTGGACTGACAGCACATCCATCAGTCCCAAGGAGCCACCAGGTCTCATTGCCACACCCAGGGCAGCATGGTTGGGAAGGCAAGACAAAAGCTGCCTTCCTTCTGTTGGAGCTTTCTATGAAACCCCAGACACGGTGAAAATGTTAGTGTCAAAGAGCATTTATGCCCATTTTTTCTGTTACTGTCAGGCAAAACTCTGAGCAAACACATGTGATGCTCAGAGGATTTGCAGCAATGAGCACCCACTGAAAATAGCAGACAGTCAAAAATCTGCACTGCAGCTAAGGATCTGCTGATTTGTAAATCTTTACAGATTTACAGAAGAGAAAGTACAGCTGACTGACCTGAGCTTTCAGCTTCTGTTCCCTGTTACATCCTCTGCTTGCAGTTGCCTTTAAATATGTATTGTTCAAAACTTCGTTCTTGTCTGCAACCTTATATAATATTCTGTCAATCATTTGCTTTATCCGCAATTTTTATCAGCAAAGATTTTGCATTTATATCCATGGGGTTCGTGGAAATTTTTAATAGCACCAGAAGTGCTAAATATCCTTTTACAGTTGCACCAGGAATGATGACTTTCTACTGACACCTGCTACATGAGATCAGTCAGCTTTTAATCCATTGTAGAGTGCTACTTTTTAATGCAAATGCAATTCAATACATAGTAACCATGTCTAAGAAAAAATGTATTTTATTAAAGAACAAATGTATTTTATCACGGTAGTTACCATATCAACCAAACTGTAACTCCGCAGAAGAAAATTAGTTTTGTTAGTAATGACCTCTTTCTCATAAAATTATAATTCTTAAATAGGGATGCATAATAATTCCTTCTCTGTAATACTTTATTCACTGGCTTCAATATCAAATATTACTTTTTTGTGAGAGAGATCAGGAAAATTGCTCTATACCTATACATATGGACCATTTTTCAACTTCTAATAGCCTTACATCATCATCATCATCATTTCAAACGCCCATAATTAGAGGGACTAGGAAGCTCTGTGTATGTAAATTTGCAGATGGCACCAAGCTGAGTGATGCTGAGGGATGGGACCACGCAGAGGGACCTGGACAAGTTCCAGAAGTGGCTCATGGAAATTTCACCAGGTTTAACAGGACCAGGTGCTGGTGCTGCACTTGGGCTGGAGCAGCCCCTGGTATCCATCCAGGCTGGGGGTGAAGGGCCTGAGATCAGCCCTGCCCAGAGGCACCTGGGGGTGCAGGTGGGGGAGAGGCTGGGCAGGAGTTGCCCTTATCCAGGCTGGGGGTGAAGGGCCTGAGATCAGCCCTGCCCAGAGGGAGCTGGGGCTGCAGGTCGGGAGAGGCTGGGCAGGAGCTGCCCACGGGCACTGGCAGCCCAGGAACCCCCTGTGTCCCAGGTTTGTAAGAAATTCTTGTTGAAGGAAGCATTTCTGAAAGCAATTTAACTGCAGATACACCCTTGTCTGTAAGCAAATCACACTGAGATGTGTTTGATGAGGAGGCACTTAAGCCTTGCTTTCAAACACCTTTTTTTTTTTTTTAGAACCTTCCCTATGAAAAAAAAATCCCAAAGCTCTCAAATATTTTAAAAGCAAGAGACAATGTGTCCTACAGAGTACAAGTTCTGCAAAGAGACATGTCAGAACGTGTTGGCTTAGGAACATTCACTAACACTAAAATAACATTAAATAACATATTGCAATTAAATTGTAACAATTGGGCTGCAAGTTTGGAAAAGTGATCTGATTGTTTGAGTCTCTTTGCCTCCAAGACATTTCAAAAGAAATTCAAGGAAATGGGATAGAAAACAAAGGGGAAACAAAAGAGAATGAGAAAGGAATGGAGACAAAAGCAGATGGGGAGGGAGGGAGGAAGGAAGGGAGGGAGGAAGGGAGGAAGGAAGGAAGGAAGGAAAGAAGGAAGGAAGGAAGGAAAGAAGGAAGGAAGGAAGGAAAGAAGGAAGGAAGGAAGGAAAGAAGGAAGGAAGGAAGGAAAGAAGGAAGGAAGGAAGGAAAGAAGGAAGGAAGGAAGGAAAGAAGGAAGGAAGGAAGGAAAGAAGGAAGGAAGGAAGGAAAGAAGGAAGGAAGGAAGGAAAGAAGGAAGGAAGGAAGGAAAGAAGGAAGGAAGGAAGGAAAGAAGGAAGGAAGGAAGGAAAGAAGGAAGGAAGGAAGGAAAGAAGGAAGGAAGGAAGGAAAGAAGGAAGGAAGGAAGGAAGGAAGGGTGTGATTCTGCTGCCCCTTAGGGCTTCCTATAGAAAAACCTTCCCTGTAAAGTGACAAACACAAATCCCCATTGCCAGCTTTCCATCCTTGTGTCCATAGGACTCTGCTGAAACAGTTTCTTACATTTCATTTTAATTCTTTCAAGGGTAAGCAAGCCCTCAGCTGCCAAGGGCTCCTCTGGGGACTGGTGTCTAATGAATGCTGAACATGTGTAGCTGTCAAGTTCCACAAGGATAGAGTAGAGAGGTGAGAATGGAAACACAAGAAGGTTAAAGCAAACATTATTTATTATCATGTTTCTTTTTTTTTTTTCTTTCCAGACTGGGAATTTCAGGATTCCAGAATCTCAGCAGCACACAGTGCATTGGCAGAGATTCAGACTCTCTGAATCTCCATCATTATTCCATTCCCACAAGAGAAATTCTCTAGTTTCTCTCAAAAGGTGTGATATTCCCAATACAAATATTTGAGGTGTCTCATCCCCTGACATTGAAGTTTAGCTCCTTGAAATCCTGTCCATGAATAAGGCAATGCAGGGCAAATACAGGCGTCCCTAAAAGTTGTCTCCCAAAACTTTACAGGCAGAAAAACTTTACAGGCAGACAGCCTGGCAAGAAAGAAGAATTTGGGTTAAGGAGTGGGTGGGTTTCATATCCTTATGTAGATAGTATTGCAAACTTTTTTTCTGCATTGAAATAATTTTCCCATTGAAGATTGCATTTAAAGGGGAAGGGGCCTGGTGAGAAAATTTTTTCTTAAAGTCAAGAATATTTCATGAAAGTAGTTTCTCAGAGGAGCTTTCCCAGAGCCCATTAGCTCTGTTCTTTAATTACGCAGGCGGTTCTCTGTGCAGCAGCTCCTCCAGCACATTTAATTCCCTGCAGTCAGTTGATGACTCCTATATATAGTACTACCTTTATTTGTTCTTTTCTTTTCTTTTATAAAACATCACACATGGACCACTTTATAGCCTCCAAATGTAAGGGTTTTTTTTCCCCTCACTCTTTTAAAAATGCATCTTTTGAAAGAATGCCTCCACTCTCTGCCCATATTAACTGAATATTTTTTGGCAAATGTTTGTTGTCAGATATTCTTTCCCTGAAAATAACCCAATCCATAAAGTGCCACCCACCATGGAAACAAATTTATAAGGAAAAATGTGGCATTTTTTTTTCAGCTACAGTGGCAGGCAGCCCTGACAGTGTAATGATACTGCAACAGTGTCTGTACTAATATTATAATTTTTAGCAAGGTGTAGGTACAACAGAGCATCACAGCAATTATATGATTACACCTTGCAGTTTAATGCCTTGTGTAATTTTCCTTTCCTTTCTGAAATCACACTGAATCTTCACACCATGGGCTTTGAAGTCCATCAGTGCCAGAAAAATCTCTTGTTTGTGGCTGCTGAAGCCAAGGTCAATTCTGTCTTTTTTCCTTCAATACCTACGTTGATGCTGGATGAGGTTTCCATATTTGCTCTCACACAAAGGCTCTCAGAATCAGAGCATCATGAATGAAGTGCTTTGGACTGGAAGGGACCTTAAAGATCCTCTGTTTCCAACCCCGTTGCCATGGGCAGGGACACCTTTCACTCCACCAAGTTTCACAGGGCCCCATCCAACCTGGCCTTGAACACTTCCAGGGATCCAGCAACCACAGCTTTTCTGAGCAACATATTCCAGTACATCACCACCCTCACAGTGAAGAATTCCTTCATGATATCTAATATAAACCCACCCTCTTCCAATTTAAAACCATTACCCTTTTTCTATCACTACAAACCCTTGCCAAAAAACCCCTCTCCAGCTCCCTTGTAGAACTCATAAATGCTCATGGTGAAATGAAAAGGGAATAGCAAACCCTCACCACAGCACAGCCATAGCCCACCCTACTCCTCATAAAGCTGTCACATTTTTCCACTAAAACATTATTCTGAAAATGCACCAGTGCCCAGCTGAGCTGCTCCCCAGGCTCCCCTGTCTGCTGAGAAAGTCTCTGACCTCAGTGGGACTCTGGAGATCTGTGTCCCTCTCCTTTTCCAGCACAGTAGCCAGAAAAAATGAATTTCTGTGTGACCATCCCTTCAGTGCTGGCACTGCTCAGCAGATGGAGTGCTCCACACAGAGAATAAACAAAAATACTGCAGGGTATTAAACCCCAGAGAGCTCCCATGCAACACTCATTTAAGGTCCCAGGCAAGAGGACACCCTTCTTTGAAAGGCTCTTTCTATAGAATGGAGAAACAGGGCTCCTTCAAAGAGCAATTCAGAGCAGAAACCAAATTTAGGTGCCCTGATGTAGCCTTGAAAAGCCACTTTCTTCCCATTGTTTCTAGGGGAAATCTAGGAACAGACAGTTCCCAAATTAGACATGTATCAAAGGCACCAGAGTTACATCCATCCAATTAAAACAAGCATGGTTGGGTGCATTCCTGGGCACTGAGGCCAAGGCATGTTCAAGCCCATATCTATGCTAGCAAATGGCCTTAGCCTCCAAAACAAGAGAGCTGCTGACCAGGAACACTCACTGGCATGTTGGCAATACCCATCTGGGCCCCAGAAATGTTCCAGTGGAGTGTCAGCTTGCCTGGGGAGAAACGTGCCAGACCCCAGGGCAGAGGAGTGCATTCCACTGCCCTGGAATGCTTCTGGCCACATTTACAGTTACCAGTTCAGATATAGCCCATAAATATCATCCTTTGCTAAGAGTTCTCTAATACAGGTCAAAAGCAACAATGCTAATTGATTTTATGGTCACAGGCCACCAATCCTTAAATGCATTCAGTGCAAATGGGAAAGTGGGAAGAAAAGAAATAGTGTATCCTGTTTAAATAGGGACAGCAGGAATGCAGGGACTTCTGGCATTTGCAAAGCACTTGAAGTCCTTTTGAAGGTAAAAAAAGTAAATTTAATAAAAAAGGTTAAATTCTTCTTCTGCACTTTCTTTCTGTCCTGCCTCACTTACACTAGAGTTTCACATTGGAGAGAGGTGACAAATACTGTTTTCCCCACAATGTGGCAGGCTGCACTGTGCATTTATACCATCTTCTCAGCCTGGATCCAAGCATCTCTGTCTTCTCCTTTTGTTACCATCAATTGCCTTTTTTATTTTTCCTTTCTCTCTGCACTGTGCTCTGGATCTTGATTCCAGGAGAGACAATGCTACTAGAGGTGCTCCCACCCCAACAGCACACAAGAACTACACACCTCCACCAGCACAGGGAATCCTTTACAGCCCATCAGCCCCATCTCTAGGCTGACCCCATAACCCAACCCGAAGCTCAGCTTCAGATGCTCTTTAAAATTTTCTAGAGAAGTTCCAGAATCTTGGTGAGGACTCATCTTTCCAAAGGACACCTGCACTGCAGGATACTCAGAGAGCCTCTCCCTCTCTGATGCACCCACACAAATGCTAGAAACTCCTAGTATGACTGGCAGCAGAAGTATATTGTCAAGAGGACTGATGCAATTAGCACCATTTAAGTGAGCAGCATACAGAATTAATTTGCACATGCTCCCACAGGGAATAAGTGGCACTCTGGGACTATGAAAATAGCATCAGGCCTTGGCACTTCCAAGCTAATTTGCTTCTGTCTGCCCCTAAACAAACACAGAGACTGTGTGCCAAGGAGCTTGTCAGCAAACAGCACAAGGTTTTGAGGAAAGCAATTAGCAGCTGCTCTCCATCCAGGCCAGGAGCTGATTGCTGCTCTGGGGCATGAGTCCACCTCCTTCTCTCATTCTGGGAAAGGTGAAGCTTCACCATGCTGAGTGTCCTTGAGTGGAGTGAGCCACAGGGTTTCTCCAGAGTGGCCAACCATTCCCTTAGCAGATGAATTGCCATGAGCATGTCTCTATGCTAATGACCCATAAAATATTTAAGAGGATGACAGAGTGGAGTTGAACTGGAGCTCACCCTCCAGGAGCCAGCAGGCACAGCAGCAAGCCCTGCCCCAGTGGCTGCTCTGTTGGCACAGATGGAACACGTCTCTCCTGATGCAGCTGCTGGGCTCTTTGGCACAATTTTAGGTCTTTGCTGCCTGTACCTCAGAGGCTGGAGAGAACAGGGTGCTGCAAGGCTAGAAAGGTTTCCTGCTTGGCCTTGTGTCCCAGATGAAGAGCAAAGATCAAAGGTAAAGCTCACCTGGCTGTGGGGAGACAAAGCCACCCCACCCACCAAAGTGAGCGTCCAAGAGTGAAGAAAGAAGAGATCAGCACAAAGGGCCTCTCTAGGGGTACAGGTGGGAATGAGCAGCCTGTGGATGGAACAGAAAGCACTCCAGGTAGATTGTCTCACCTGCCCACCATCTCACAGCTGCAGAACAGCCAAGCATAAAAAAATCCATCATTCTCTCTCCCCTTCTCACTCATTAAGTTCTAGAAAATAAAATTTTTATATTCTTGGATTTTGCACCATTGGACATGGATCAATTCCAATATCCACCTGTGTAATGAACAATGAGATTTCTATGGTGTGTAAGAAGACCCAAGGTAAAACATCTGTGCTTTAGGCTGCTTTAAAAACTTATAAAGATCAGTACCACACATGCAAATGCTGGTTGTAGAAACAGGAGAAGCATTTCACAAACTCAAGCAGATCTCTTTTTTCTTTTTTCTTGTGCTTTTAAACAAGTAATATGGAAGCAGAATTCTGCCAGCAGCAAATTTCACAACAGGGAGCTGCTAGCAGCAGTAGCAAAAAATGCAAAATCTCTTACAGCAATGACTGATTTTAGGATGGACTCAAACATTGTAAAATGCTATCAACATATGAGAGGTAGGGCTTTTTATTTGTTTTTTAAATAGCAATTCTTTGTTAGTCCTGTAATTGAAACGACTGGGATGATTAAAAATAAACCCAGTGTGAAGCTCTGGTAGGTTGGTTCTCACTGAACAGGAACAATACAGAATTTCTGCTATAAAACCCCATCAATCTCACTTGCACTGGGCATTCACCAGAGGCACATTCCCCAGATGAGCCCAATGGAGCAGTACAGCTACAGATCTGCTGAAGCCATCAGTTCCCACTGCTGGCTGGAGGGACAGGACAGTCTGTCCATTATCCTCCCATGTGCCACAACACGGAGACAAGAGCGTGGAGTCTCCTTGTCTGAGCACTGCCAGAAAGCTGAGATGCCAAGTCACAGTTTATAATTGATTAAAAAAAAATAGTAAATCTGGGCAGACTACAAATGTTATTTTATTTGTTAAATTTCTGTAAAAGCAATTACTTGTCCAGAATAATAACGATAAATTCAGGTAAGGCATTCTGTTCCCTCACAGTAGTTCCAAAAGTGAATTAATTAGAAGCAACTTGTTTCAAAGCTCATGGCTTTTCAGCTGATCAATAAATATACACTATCTGTTCTCAAATAACTTCCAAGAGAGAAATATAGCTCAAGGATGAGTTGAAGAGGGACTCTGACTGCCATTACTCTTCTGGTGTAAATATACAACTGGAAATTGAACAGTATCTTCTTCCATGTGGGTATTTCTGGAGGCTACTCTAACTGTGGCTTTGGGACTCTGACCACCAGCAGTATAAATATATCATAAGAGGAAAGCAAAAAAACTTCTGTATAAATACAAGACATGACTCTGGCTAAGAGTTTGGTTTTGTTTTGTAAGAATTGTAGCATCACCTGTGCAAAATGGAGAGGGTTTAAAAAGGTAAGTGACTTTAGTTTCCTCTTAGAAGAAACCAGGTTAAAATCACACCCTGGCTGAAGGATGCTGTTTTATGGATGCACTTCAATAAACTCAGAATTTTGTCTGGTTGCTGTCCACATTGTGCTGAATTTGGCATTTCCTGGGCAGGGCATGGAACTGGCCACACAGAGGCAGAAGGTAGTGGCAGGCATGTGCCAGCCCCAAGACCAGCCAGAGAAGGCAGTGGGAAACTTCTGTGGTGGTACAGTTCTTCAGAAGAGATCCTTTAAGAGAAAGAGATCCATCTGATAATCTTCATGGGGTTAAACCTTGGGATACCAATGGAAACAGCTTGAGGATGATTGATCATGTGGGATAAAGGACTTGTCCAAGATCGAATGCCACCATAGGCTGCTGGCTCTCAGAGCTCTATCTCTGCCTTCCAGGGTGCTACAGAGTCCAGAAGGAAAAAGAAATTACTCAAAATGAGTGAAGGATGGCAGGAGCAAGCCCAGCATTCACTTCTTTACCTCCAAAGGGTTTAAACAGACCATTGATATTTGCAAAGGTCTTAACAGATTTAAAGACCTTTAGGAGACTATCTGCATTTTTCAGCTTTCAGACACACTTAAAAATAGCCAGGTTGAAAGCACTGGCTTCACTTATGACTTAAATTTTAAAAGATAACTTCAGTCCTATGTTAATTTTATCCAAACAGCTTAGTCCACCTGCCAGTTCCAAAAATGCCACCAGGCTCAAACTTTCTAAGGAGGTTTGCATAACATCTGGGTGCTTCCTTCCCAAGGGCACTTCAGCAATCTCTCTTCAGAAGCCTAAAAGCAGCCAAAGGAAAAGCAACTTTACCAGAAGTGGTTTTGAGAACATCTGCCCCCTCCACACTCTGCTAAACAAAGGATATGACAAGTGGAGCCTGGAAAATAAGGGTTTGTGAGCAATAAATAAAAGCAGGCACAACCTGGGCTATGTTATTCAGGCCAGGTGCACATAGTTCAAATGTCGATTTCCCCTTCTTTCCCCCAACAGAGTTTTCCCTGCTCAAAAATGTCAACCACTTATTTTCAAGGAGGTCTAAGAAGATATTTCAGACAAGACAACTGTGCAAGAAGGGGAAAATGAAAGAAGCAAACTGGAGCACAAAAAATGAAGGAGTCAAGAGGGAGAAAGCACATGGGTATCAATCAGCATCTATAGCCCTGCCACCCCTGAGTACTGAGATCTTCAATTCCCACTAAAAGCTTATCTGTGCCAGGAAAAAAAACCATTTATCAAGTTCTCTACATTAATACAGGGCTGCCACAATGTGTAATACACCTATGCTGTCTTATTCATGTACCTGGAATCAAATTGTGCTATTGTTGTGCCAGTCTGCCAGCAGCACAACCCAAGCCTCCCCACAGACATGCCAGGATGAGCTCATGCTGTAAAACTTTCAGCTGCACAAAGGGACACAAAAGGGACATCCCCAGTGAGAGAGAATCTGTTTCCAGAGGACCTGCGAAGTCAGCCCAGTGGTACCTGTCCCCATTGTCCCTCTCCAGGGAGCTGAGCACACTGACTCTCCAAAGGAGAACATGGTTTGCATTGATTTTTTAAAACATATTATGTAATTGATATTTTGAACCAAAACCAGAACTTCTCTAGATTACAAAAACCCCTAAGTTCAAAATAAAGCATTTTAATAGCTTCAAAGATTTTTTTCCCAATCCTTCTCCATGATCAAAAACTCATCTAAATTGGTTTTGCCCAGAAGTTTTGATCTTGATGAATTAGTTTTCCCTATGACAGGCATTTAATTAAAAGGTCCCAAATAAATTCTGAGAGGTTTCTTTTCCTATAAAACACAGTGTCTGCTAGCCCATGCTCCTAGGGGTATATGGTGGGAGGGAGGGGTATAATTTTACCTGCTGTCAGCTAGGAATGATAGGAATGAGAGATTTGGAATTGACATTTCAATCTGAAATAAAATGAAATTGCAGGCAGAAGTACAATGTGTTAGCTCAAGAGCTTCTTATGAGTCCTGAAGGACAACATTTATTGTGGTGCTCATTTTGCATGCTCCTCTCCAGCCTGAGAAGGAAAGGGGTTTCAGAAAATTTCTTGTGGCCTCAGGAAAGGAGATTTGCTGTATTGTATCAGATGCCTCAGAATCAGTTCAGCAAGTTTTCTGTAGTAAAACTGATCCCCACTAAATGTTTTTGCAAGGTTTTTAAACATTTTAAAGCACATTCAACAGGCTTGGGCTTTTTAATTTTTTTTTAAATTTTATTTACATATCCCAAAATTTTCCCAAGCATCTCTGAAACCTGCCTTTCAAATTTAGGCCAAAGACCAATTAATTTCTTCCCTCTTGGAGTTTTTTCCCCCTCTCTAAGTGATGCTTTTGCAGAGGATATGCTGGGAATTTCTGCATCAGGTGGGGCTGCACAAATGGGAAGTGGAATTTCACAGTCAGTTCTGCATCCTCAGTCTGCATCACTTGGTGTGGGGATCTACAAGGATTTTCTCCAGCACAGTCACTTTGGGGGTTTCACCTTTGTTCAGTGATAAAATGAAGATGCTCTCATTGCACCAAAGAGCCACACAGGCACTGAAAATCAGCCAGACTCTACTTTTTTAATGTCCTTTTAACCCTGTCCTATAGAAGAACTGAATCACAGGATCATTAAGATTGTAAAAAACTCCAAGATCATTGTCTCCAACTTTTTAACCACCATGTCCATTAATTCATATCACAGAGTCCACTCATTTAATTAAAATTTCCAGGGATGGTGACTCTACCACTTCCCTGGGAAGTCTGTTCCAATTCATAAACAGTCTCTCAGTGAAGAACTTTTTCCTAATATCCAACCTATTTTCTTAGGTAATCCTCTCCCATTCTGTACTGACAGAAAGATAGATTATAACCTGTATAGTTGATGCCTCAAAAAGTAATTCTTGGAGCTCTTTAGCAGTTATTTCCCAGACTTTACAAGGGAGTCTGTTGGGCACAAAGCAAAATAAAAGCAGGGCCAGAGCTTGGCTGGGACATCCATGTGTCTCTGCACACAAAGAGAGAACAGCCAGGAGGGCTCACAAACACCCAGTAAAGGACAGAGCAACCAGCTTTGGTTTTTTATCAGGGAGATCTAGAGAAAATCAATCCTTCAGGGTCATTTCCAGGTGCCCATAAGATCCAGAGGCAATGGAGAAGGTGTGGGTGCATGCTACAGAGGAGTTAGACATCTGTGCAACTACTGAGCAGTCAGGGCTGTAATTTTGCCTGGATCACAGATTCTGCCCCTCAAGGAAGATGGGAAAATGACATTTCAGCTTTACTTCCTGGGGAAGTTGTCTATTCCACAAGGTTTGACTTGCAGTTATATGTTATCCATGCAGAGGGAGGAGTGGAAGAGGACCTAATGTTATCACAGGACTGGAATCCTAAGTTCCCAGCTGCCTTTTACAGGTGGGATTCCTCCCCTCTTAAAGAGAGACTTGAGCCTTTAAGTGAATGTGGTGAAGGCTTGTGGAAGTTTATCTGACCTGGCTTGCTGAGGCACTGACTTTGGGAGTGGATATTTTAGGTGCTGACCTGAAGAAGAAATTGTTTCCAGGTGAGAATCATGGGAGAAAGTTTGTGCTTGCAGAATTGTGTCAGGGCACATGCTGGGCTGGGATTTTCTGTGTGAAGGAAGGAACAGTGAAGTCTGCTGCAAGAAAATGGCTAGACACATTAAAGCTTTTCATTAGCACTTTCTGATAAGATTATAAATATTCTGTATAATTGCCATTAGCCAGAGTGTCCAAAAGCCTGAAGTGGCAAGAGCGCAAGTTCATTATAAAAATTATTCAGAACACACATAAGAGGGGAAAGCAGAAGAGGGAAAAACAGAGCTGAGGAAGTTAATCCAATTCTTAAAAGAGCTTTTTAGTAACTCTAAAACATGCTGCACAAGTCCCAGTGTGGACCAGTTGGCCATTTGCCACCTTCTCCTGTGGGGCAATGGAAATGGGATCCATCAGCTCAGCAAATCCTGCCGGTGAACAAAGGCCCCACTGCCAAGATCTGCTGGCACCGGTGCCATTCCCACGCATCGCCCCTCATCCCCTCAGGGAGCAGGGCTGCCTTTGACACGTTCAGCCCCAGTGTCCCTGCCTGGCACCAGCACCCCAAGCTTTGTCCTTTTCCCCTCCCCGTTTCCCCCTGGGTCTTTGGGAGGCCTGGGCTGCCTGAGCCATCCAGGGGGTTCCCTTGCACACTGAGCCGACCTCATTGTGCTCTGCCCCAGTGAGCACAACTAATAACCACAGTTTGCCTCCTTTAATTGAGGCTCTGAATAACTGGGAGCAAGTGCCCACCCCTCCAACAAAGGCAGAGCTCCCCTCGCCGCGGAGAGCAGCTGCCACTCACGCTGGTCTGGGCTGGGAGGCCACAAAAGCTGAGCTATTCTGCATGGAAAGCAGCTATCACAAAACCCAGCTATGAGCAAATGGGGGCCAGAGTGAATTCCAGGAAAGTCCCCGCTGCAGAGAGCATGTCCAGCCCTCCGTGCCCCACGCTTGCTGAGCACCAGAAGCTTGGTGAAATTATTTTGCCCTGCAACAGGTTTTTGTAAGAGGCTGTGGAAGCCCAGAGGAATGACATACATGCTGGCGATGAAAATTACCATGGAGGGTGTTTTTCAGCTCAGAATACAAAACAGATTGGCTTTTCTGCAGGCACTGGTAAGAAAAATACTAATTAGTACAAAGTATGGTGATAGGCCAACTCTCTTGCTTAGTTGCTCATTCATTAAAGTGAAATTAATCTGGGTTTAGATCAATGTAAATGAGTGAGGAATGTAGTTGGGTGTTTTGTTTTGTGAACATCCATTTGCTGCTGTTTCTGATCACAAAGAAAGAAAGCTAAAAGCACAGCACAGGACACCTCAAAGTCAGCTCTATCCCTAATGACCAAGGCCTGCTATCAAACAAATGTGTTCTGTTACAAAGATAAATCTAGATAAATCATACAAAAGTAAAAGCAGAAAGCAGGAAAGGCAGCTGCCTCAAGTTTCCCATGTGGAGGGCTCAAGGACAGCCTTGGCTTGGTAAGCAGAGAAAAACCTTCACATACAAGAAATCTGGAGAGGAACTCTTTACAGGAGCAGGTAGTGACAGGCCAAAGGGAAATGGCTTCAAACTGAAAAGAGTAGATTTAGATTAGATAGGAGAATTAGGAAGAAATCCTTTATTATAAAGGTGATGAGGCATTAGTACAGGTCACCCAGAAAACCTGTGTCTGCCCCATCCCTGGTAGTGTTCAAGGCCAGGTGGGATAGGGCTTGGAGCAACCTGATTGACTTGAAAGTGTCTCTAGCACTAGCAGCGGGGTAGAACTAGATGATCTTATAATTTCCCCTCCAATCCAGACAATTCAGTGATTCTCTGACTCTGTGATCACATTCTTGGCTTTGGCTGTGAGGTCAGACCTTCTTTATTTCACTGAGCTTCTCATCCCAGCAACATCTCAGATGAGATTTGACAGGTTACTGTACCAAACCCCAAATTCAGTCAGGGAAAAAAACACCATGAAGAATGTGATTTGCCTAAGAACTACTTACAAACCTGATAGCTGTGCCACTACACAAAAACTGGCAGCAGCATTTATGACTAGCTGAGGAAACTCCCACCCACCCTAAAATAGTGTAGTATGGACCAATGCCTCCACATTCAAACATCCTGTCTGCTTTACAATGCTCAGCACTTCCATATCTCTACACAAACCAAACTCATTCTTTGGCCAGGAGGGCAGGAAGGCAGAGCCAAACTATTCTTCCTGCTCCCATCCACCCAAAATTGGGATGCCACATTCCCACTGCCCATTAGGGAAAGGCTCCTGGCCTGGGACTCTGCTATTCCCTGAACCATGTCAGGTCATTGTTTAGAAAGAGCTCATTAGCAGAGTGAACCCATCCCACCAAGTGTCCCATGGGCTGTGGTGGGACAGTGCCAGGGCCCAGGACTTTTACTGGCAGTGGTGTGGCTTCCAAGGGCCTGTGCTGACACAGGACATCCCTCTGGGTGGCATTTCTCCTGGCTGCACTGTGTGTGCACATGAAGAGTCAGGCTCTCCATCACTGCTGCTCAGCACAAGCATCCACAGAGATAGCTGGGGTGTTCAAAGGGGTTCCCTCTATCCCAGAGCTCACATGGAGATCTCCAGAACCAGCAGATATTTGGCTGAGTTACTCAAGTATTGATTACAGAGTTGCTGGATCATGTCCAGAGAAGAGCAACAAAGCTGGGGAAGGGACTGGGGCACAAGTCTGATAAAAAACAGCTGAGGGAGCTGGTGGTTTTCAGCCTGGAGAAAAGGAGGCTCAGGGAGATCTTATCCCTTTCCACAACTCTCTGTAAGGAGGTTGCATCCAGATGGGGGTGGGTCTCTTCTCCCAAGAAACAAGCAAAGAGGACAAGAGGAAATGGGCTCAAGTTGCACCAGGGATTGGATATTAGGAACAATTTCTTCACTGAAGGAATGGTCAAGCATTGGAACAGGCTGCCGAGGGAAATGGTGGAATCATCATCCCTGGAAGCACACAAAAAAATGTGTAGTTGTGGCACTGAGGGACAAGGTTTGGTGGTGGCCATGGCACTGAGAGATTAAGAGTTGAACTCAATGATCTCAGGAGGTGTTTTCTCACTTTAATAATTATATGATTCCATGATAACAGTGAAGCTCAAAAGAGACAAGAATGTACCAGTGGTCACTCATAACCCTGGTGGCTTCAGCTTCACAGGATGCTGCCTTAAGCTCATTGTGGTGGCTGTTGTGGCCAGAATGCCTTCCAGATGACCCTGACTCCATCTTACAAAGGCCCACACAGGTGCATTTCTTTGGGCAGGACATGATTTAATACGGTGTTACAGAAAGAGGGAATTTTCATATGAGGTAAGAAGTAAGACAAGGAAACTCTGAGCCCTTTTATAGTTAGGCTTGATCCATCTTGGATCTGTTTCTTCCCAGCCATTCAGTAGCCATCACATCATTAACTTCTCAAAGAACTGACTGTCTTCACAATGATGCAAGGGCAGCTTCTCTTGAATTGCTCCCCCACTGCCTCTCTGGGAAGCAGATGGGGTGGGGAGAGTGGCACAGACCTGGTGCTCATGCTGGGAAATTGAGAACTTGTTCCCTGCAGTGATCACCACCATCAGTGTCTGACCCCTTTCCCTGGAAAGTGTTGGATATGTGGTGTTGTTTTCTGTGCCCATAACTGACTCGGGATTAGTTACTGAGAAACAGCTTGGCAGCCTTCCAGGCCACCACACAAGAAAATCACTCTATTGCCTTATGGCCAGACAAAGTCTACAGTTTGTCTCTAATCACCTCCATTAGAGCACAGTTTGCCTTCTAATCAAAGGCCACGTTTTCCATTTTATTTTTCTTTCCATCTTCCACCCATGCCAGGATCAAGATGCTGCAAACTCTCCTATATGTGTAGACACTTAGAGATTAAAATATCCTTCCTACAAGGTCTGAAAGCTCAGGGTCTAATAGAGAGGTTCTGGTGGATTTTCTGCTGGGAGAAAGCACAAGGAAAATATATTGGTGATCTCTCAACAGAGCTTGTTTTCCATCTCTCTGCCAGACTCACAAATTTTACATCTACAGAAAACTATGACCAGCGTCAAGGCCTCTTGCACACAACATCAGACATCTCATATTCCACAGCAATATCTGCTCTTTTGGAAAATAATCTTTCTCAGAAGAAAATGCTGTTAAAGCCAGTAGTTTGAGTCTGAGATTAAAAAGACTTCATCCCTTAAAAATACATCAGCCTGCATTTTAAAGAAGCTAGAGCACGCTATTCCAGCCCTATAGATCATCTTTTTTCAGGCATTAACTATGCTCGGTTGGAAAAAAATAAATCTTTCATGTCCCTTAAGAAGCAGCTTCTAGTTTCCACTTTTGTCTTGCTGATGGGATTCAGACAATCAGTGCAACAAATTTTAACACTGATTATGTTCCCTCTATTTCCATGTTTCCATACTTTCCAAAGACAAGATGAGTACTGATGGTCGTGTCTCATCATATATTCTTCCATAGGTTGTTTGGGAGTTTTGATCATTACCACTGTCAGAATTTAATATGGTATAAATTTTCTTAGTCAGTGCAAGGTTATGTACAAGTCCAAATAAAAGAGTAATTTAAAAATAAGATTCAGTGTCACAGCTCTCTTGACATCTTGCACAAATACTGAGCAAGCCCAAGCTTCCATCCCACAGTATCTGCCCAGACAAAAATAAAGCTGCACATGTACATCCAATCTATTATTTGCATTAACCTCTTTATATATGTAGATAGAACATCAGCCTGTGGGAGCAATTCCAGAGGAAGCCACCAAGTTGATTAGAGGGATGGAACATCTCTCCTATGCAGAAAGGTAGAGAGAATTTTGATTATTCTGGAGGTAAAGAGAAACCTTTGGGGTGATCTGATTGCAGCCTTTCAACACCTGAGAGATGAAGAGAGACTTTTTACAAGAACCTGGAGTGACACAACAAGGGGGAATGACTTCAAACTGAAAGAGAGTAGGTTTAGGTTAGATATTAAAAAAAATATTTTTCTACTCTAAAGGTGGTGAATCAGTGGAACAGGCTGACCAGAGAGGTTCTGAATGCCTCATCTCTCTCCGAGTTCAAGGCTGAGCTGGATGGAACTCTAAGAACCTGATCCAGTGAAAGGTATCCTTGTCCACATCAGGAAATTGGAAATCAATGATCTTTAACGTTCCTTCCAGCCCATTCCATATTTCCATAATAAAATTCTACATGTAATTGCTTTTGAGTTAATGTTGCCGTGGTGTACCTTACTAGAACCACACCTGAGCTGGCCCATTTTAACCTAGAGAGAATCCACCTCCCATAGCTGTAATTCATCACTTTATTTTCCAACTTCATAAAAAAGAGCTGCCATAGCAGAATGAGTGAATCCAGCAGGGAAGGTTAAATGCTGCTTGGCAGACTCACAGGGGAGTAAGCATTATGCTGTTTTCCTTGGTGAAAGTCAACATTATCCATTTCTTCATGCTGTCACCCTAGCAGAGCTCCTCCTCACCTACAAATCCAGAAATGTAGGGGAAATCAAACTTAGCATCCAGACTGGAATTCCAGATGAAAGTGAAATTAAAAGCTCAGCCCAAGAGCAGGAAAACACACAGGCAATGTTTTCTCTATACTGGCTTCTGCTGCTTTTTCATGGGTCCCACCAACCCTAGGAAAATCATCAACATGTCAAAAAAACCAAAAAAAACACCTAAAAAAAAACAAAACCAAAAAACCTCACCCCAAACCACCAAAAACCCAACAAAACTACAGAAATTACTATATAAGTATAGATTCATTGCAGATACAGGTCTTTACTCTCCACTTTTCCATTCAAAATTATATGATTAAACATGTACTGATTTAATGAAAACTCAGTCTGTACTATTCTGAAATTAGGACACTCACCTCCCCCCCATGGGAGCGCAGATCCACCCAGCATGAATAGCATGTTTATCCACCCCTGTGGTTTCCATTCCCTGGATTTAATTTGTGTTAACTGAGAGAAAATCACTCCATTCATTTCCAGTTATATATATGGATGTGTGCATACACATACATTAAAAAAAAAGGTGGATGCTATAAAAAGAACTGAGTCCAGAAGGGAAGAAAATAAAGGATGCCTGTAGTCCAAAAGAGGCTTATTTAAAGGACAGATTGTTGGGGATGCTTGAGTCCCTGGGCATTGTGGAGTCCCTCATCAGTGACCATTCTTCACCAGAAATCCACAATAGGATGAGCAGCCAGCCCCTTCCCCTTAGTGACTGAGCAACACTTCATCCCCTGCTCAGTTTGAACCCACATCTAGCACAGGAGAAAAATCACAAGCCCCTGGGACAAAGCAGATGAAGGGGAGAGGGACTTTAATGCCTTCAGTCCCCTGTGTTCTGGTGATAGCAGGTTACTTGGGAGCTTATTCTATAATGAGGGGTGGTGGGGGAAGAGAAAACACAGACAAAACAACCTCTGTGACTATGAACTTACTGACATCAACTTACTTCCTCCCCTTGGCATTTCTCCCTCTCACTCCACCACAGAGTTACGGGTAGAAAACACTTTTTCCTGAAAAGCTTTTCTTCTCCTGTGCATTTTGTGGTGAAGGGGAGACAATTATTGAGAAGAAAAAAGGAAAGAACAGTAGATGAAAGGGTCAGCCTCACACAATTACAGCCTCAAGTGCTCTTGCACCGTTCCTGAGCTGCACCAACACAGCCTCAGCCTGGCCCCATGCTGGAGGTGCCTGTCAGGAGCAGTGGGACACACACGAGCAGAAACACCATCCAGAAACCTGCAGAGCCAGGCCAGGTCCATCCTGAGAGCTGGGCTGTGCTGGGCACATGAAGAAGCTGTAGGGTCAACCCCAACCCCACCCCTGACCCTACAGGTAAAACCTCTGCATACAGCCAGCAGTGAGCAACCATCTGCTAAAAATTCCTGCAGAAATTCTTGGACTCTTAGTCCAAAATTCATGGACTCTTAGTCCAAGAAGAAAAATTCTTGGACTCTTAGTCCAAGAAGAACTCCTGTCCTTCCAGTAGGGCAGGAGTTCTTCTTCCCTACCTTCCCTGCTGGAAGGGCAGGAGTTCTTCTTGGACTAAGAGTTGGATCTCTGTGACCCAATGTGCATCTTCATTATACTTGAGTGCATCAAACGTCTCATGGAAAATCTTCAGAGCACCCACAAGGAAGGGATTTGTACCACGTGTAAATGGGTTTATTTCTGAGGTATTTTAGTGCCCTGCTGTGTAAGCTTAAGAGAACCTCTGGATTCACTAGAAATAACTCAGAATGTATGCAAATAGCTGTACAAAGTTGTGACAAGTCAGTCTAATACTTTCTCAGATGTTTGGTTAATTAAACATTTATTATCTTGCATGCTACTAGTTCATGGAAAATAATTAGCAGTGAGATATTGCTGAGCATAAATACAGAGAAGTGAAACTACTCTATGCTCCGACATAGAAATCAATGCTTTAGTTATAAGACAAACTAAAGAACCTAAAAAAAAACTCTGAAAAACCAACCTTCTCTAGGATCTGAACAAGGAATAATTTTCTTGACCCTGTGAGAGTGAGAGATATTTTTCAACATTTCAGTAGCACCTAACATTTTATGGTCAAGGCATGTGCCCACAGAAATCAAAGCAAAAAGCTGAGAGACTTTTCTTTATTACAGGCCCCCAAGAAAAAATAAAAATATCAACCTCCAAAGCCAAATTACTTATAATCAACTCAAAAATAGTTCACAGAGATGAATGTGGTGAGAGGGTGTAGCAATCTATCCACTAATTCCATTTATTTAGAGTTCCTATTCTGCTTTCCTGTGCTGTCAGCAAGCACACAGGGCAGTATTTTTAACTAAATAATAGTATGCAAAAGGATTTACAATGAAAAAAAAAATCCCACCCACTGGGATAAACTCCTAATTATAGATGATAAAAATCCTTGATTCTGAGCCAGTCATACATTAAAGAGATTCCTGTGTACCATCTTACACAGTGTGAAGCCACAGTGTCTTACAGCTTGTAAAGCTGTGAGCACGTAAATACTCAGCTGGTGATAAATAAATTATAAATATAATATTAGCCCAGGAAATTAATTCTTCAGGATATTATTAAGGTCACTACAAAGAACAATTTATCAGGCAGGTAAATTAGACAGGCATCTGCTTCTGTGCTTGCTAATAGAAATCAGAACAGTCAGTGTAAATGATGTTGAATTTTTGTAAGATTTACAGCGCTGTAAATGTTACACTTGTCCTTAAACAACTTTGTTAAAAATCAACATGCATGATTCACTATTCCAGCACAGAGCTCTGATAGCTTGGAGGAATAGTTAGCTGATACCTCCCTGAATAAACTAACACAGTAAATTTTCCAGTACATTTTGTTTTATTTTGTGAGTATTATACCCTCACAATTCAACTAAGACTCATATCCTATTCATTACAAGCAAGGATAATGATGATTTCCTTCTATTTTAATACTCTCTTGCCCATTTCACTAGAGCCATGATTTCCAATAGAGACACAAGTGGGGTCATTTCTCTGGAGTGGGAGTGGTGACTGCAGGTTATCAATAAGCTTGACTAGGAAAGGAACATTATGGCCAACATCTGCCCTCTTGCAAAACTCTTGGGGCTGGACACTGCCAAAATATTTAGGGAAATATGGTCTCAGGGACTGAAAAAAATGGATATCCAATTTCCTAGTCTAGACAACAAAGTGACCTTTCCAAAGTGCCTGATCAGTGTGCTGCACCAGAGAGCACTGAGCTGGGTTTCAGGAATCTGTGACTCAAAGACTGCTCTAGATCATTTCAGTCCCTGAGGGATTGTTAGTCCTGAGCACATCCCTTCTCCAACATGATCATTCTTATATTTGTTATGTTTATATACAGGTCAAATTATTTGAGACAAGGTATGCTGTATTCCATCAGACAAGCCCTGCTCAACAATAACAAAAACATCTCTACATTTTCAATGTTGTGTTCAGTAGAAATCTAAAACATATCTCCATACCAGCCACTGTGAAAAAAATTAACTCCATCCCAGCCAAAACCAGCACTCTACTGCAGAGGTGCCATTTACATGGACACTTCTGTAAAAGGCACTCAGAGTGAATTCAATGAAAGTTTTTATAAATCATAGAGTTATAGAATGGTTTGGTTTGGAAGGGACCTAAATGATCATTCAGTTCCAAACCTGCCATGGGCAGGGGCACCTTCTGCTACCAAAGTCCTGGTCCATAGGAACTTTTTCCAGTGCCTCACCACTCTCAAAGTATTTCTTCTTACTATCTAATCTAGATTTTATCTCTTTCAGTTCAAAACCATTTCTGTTTTTTCTATCAGATAGTAATCTGATAAGAAAGATTGTTAAATTACCATAACCCATACTCAGAACTCCACTGGCTCAAAGTCAGCTTTTCAATGCCATTCATAACAGGATGAATTTATCACAGCAGTTCTTACACTGGGTTTGTTCATCAGGTCCTCCAAGGGAATTTTTAGCTTGTCTCTATGGAAAGACAACCAGGATGCACCAGCAACAAGGGTTTGGTTTACATTCAAGCTGGTCTGACCTGGCTTCCTTCCCATTTCAGTTCCAGTAAAATACAGTCTGGTTTGGGGTCTGACTTTGTTACAGTGAGAACTGGAAAGATCATTAAGCATGAGTGGATTCACGCTTCAATTAACAACAACAACAACAACAAAGCTATTAGCAACAAAGGTATCTTTCAATAATAGCAATTTAAAAAGCTGTCTCTGTTACTCTTAATTATATTTCAGTCATTATTTGTTTTTTAAAGTATTATCTCCTTGCTGTAAATGAGTCAACAGACTGCAGCAGGTAATGTCACAACACAGTTAACTTCAAGGACAAATTTATCACAAGATTTAGGCAGAAGCTCACAATGAGGGAGAGGGAACCATTCTTCTCACAGGAATAGTCCCTCGGGGATTAAATAAATTTGCAAGTACAGTGTTTGACCCTGAACATATGTTAATACTTGGTAAAAGCTCTCTAAACTGGCATTGTCTCCTTCAACAGCACAAACCCTGCAGTATCAGGGAGCTGGGTGAGAATTGCAGCAAGTCCACCTCAGCTTGCAGCACTGGTCTGAATCTCCATCAGTAATATAAATTCCAGCAAACTGAATTTACTGGCATAAGGAAACAAATGTTATTGTATTCCCAGAATGTGGCAGGGAAAGGTTCAGCTCTTTTGCTGTTGGCTGTCAAACAAAGAATCCAATGAGAAAGGTATATAAGCTTTCTCAAAAGTGAATGAAAAGAAAGAGGCACTCAGAGGTTCAATCATGTCACCTGTCTCAAACAGTCACCCTCAAAGAGGATGAAACATTCTCTTGAGATGTCTGCTCCTTTCCACTGACTATCAAAAGAGCATGGACAATAACTTTCAGGTACTGCAATTAGATGATATGAATCCTACTGAAGATACCTGAATATAGAGATACAAAATTGTTGAATTCTATGTATGGTTTTCAGTTCTGATCCAGCCTTAATCTTCAGCTCAGAAACACCCCTTGATCTAAGCCATTAGATTAATTTGCCACAAAGCTTTAGCACTAGTGACTAAAATTCTGCTGCACCCCCTCACCTGTGTTATATTACTATTTCAGCCTCTGACAGAGGTGTTGCATCTTCAGGGCCAAATGAGAGACACTTTTACAGTAAAAGTAGAACTAATATGTAGATAGAACTAATATATGCTATCCATCTTGCTGTAAAACCCTGGAGGAACAAAGCACAGTGATTCCTATTGCAGTGTAACTAAATGAAGTCTCACCCATAGTTGGTAGATTGGCTTGATTTTGTGTGGTGTGCAGCAAAAATGCCCTGTATTTCATCCTCTCTAGAACTTTAACATGTTATAGCTTCATCTACCTCACTGTAAAAAAAAGACTGATGCTTTAGGCTGAAAGGACACAGGTTTATTTTTCAGAGTTTATACATGTAGAAACAAACATATGTCTTATGCACATACCCAAACATATATGCATATATGTGCATTTTATATATAAATTCCTTCATTTCCTAGAGTACAGATGAAGTTATAGCCAAACTGACCAATCCATGAGGAAATTAATGGAGTTCATAAATCTGATGTCCCATGACCCCGCTGTCCAACAGACAAGGACAGCAAGTGACAAAAATCACCTTATCCAACTGAGCTACCTCACTTGAAAGGTGCCTTCCTTCCTTCTGGCCAGGATCAGCAGCAGTAGTCACAATTCCCAAAATATACAGCACACCAAAAAGCATTTTATGCAGAACTTAGAACTATTCTTCACCATTTTTAAGTACAGGAATACAGCAGAGCTTGCAACAATTTCTTAATTGCATTTTAAAGAACTTAATTAGTACTTTATCAAAAAAGCAGTTCTCCAAGGTGTCAGAGCACTCCTACTGCTTTTGTTTTGCATCATAAACAAGCTTACTGATTTGAAAAGGAATTTGGTATTTGGGTATAACTTATAGGGAACTTGATGGGATTGAATCACTAACCCTACAATTTACTAACAAAAATAGCCCACCAGTTAAACCACATTGCAGCTCTACCACTGAGGAAGAAATGTTCTCAACAGACTGGTACATTAGAATTCAATTCTGCTTGTTGGTTTGGTTTATTTAAAGAAAAAAGTAATAAAAAAAAGTTGAAATTCAGTGGCATTTATAAACTACCAGAGGAGAAAGAATGCACCACTTCATATTGCCAAGGGATAGGAAAGGAAATCACTCTATCAGTTGGGTTTAAACTCTAACTAACTAATTAGTAACTAACTAATTAATAACTCTAACTCTAATTAATAACATCAATATCTGTTGCAGTGAGACCATGCAAGGTTTCAAGTTTTACAGATATTACAGATCTGTTCAACAGGATGCCCCATCCCTGGAAGTGTTCAAGGCCAGGTTGGATGGAGTTCTGAGCAACCTGGTCTAGTGGGAGGTGTCCTTGTCCATGACAAGGGGATTGGAATGAGGTAATCCCTTCCAACCCAGGCCATTCTATGATTTTATGATCTACTTACAGCTTCAAAATAAGCCATTAAAACTTATGTGCCCAGCTTTGCTTTGATGACAGAAATAAATAACACAGGCTTCTAAAGACAGCTCAGCTGAACACAGAACTGGAAGCAATGGTTTCATCCCAGATCTTAAAAATAGGTGATCCCACCCATTTTGTTCCAGGTGTTGATGTGACACCTTATCTAGCTCTGAACACAGTTTTGTCTTATAGTTCTGTTCTGCCTGTGAAACTGTGATGTACTTGATTCAACACCTTGAAATTGTCTGGTTAATCTGTTTGAAGAGAAAGCTGAGGTTTTGTGCCAAACCTTTTCCCAGGTGACAGAGGCAGCCCATTACCAGCACACACTTCATCCTTCTGTGAAATCCAGGACCTGCCATGGGACCCCCAGACTCCCTCATTAGGCTGAATCACAGGGTCTGCAGCTCTCATTGCAGTTACTCCTCACAAGACTTTGAGGCTGGAATTTATGGAGCCAGGAGCAAAAGAAAAAACCCACCAGCCCTGAGAGACCAAGCTCACCACTGCTATAGTGGGTTTACAGAAATATTCATTTTATAAGGGTCTGGGGGTATCAGGAAACCCACTGGGTTTTAGAAGTATAAAATCTTATGAGTTTATTCTTTATTACATTGCATGCTCTGATACAGATTCAACCTTTTCTATAATTTTCCATAAATTCTACCAGGTCCATCAGGAGAACTGGGAATAAATCTCCCTAGCACCACCAGACTTTCCCTATCCTAAAAAGAACTACATCCCCAAATCGAGGGAGAGCAGAGGAAATCTTTAACTTGCAGGTGCACCTAACCACAGCAGGCAATGGTCTATTCCATTTATAGATTGTGATGGGAGTTACCATTAGATTTTGATGTGAATAATCACATAAAGCATAAAAATTAACTACAAAGCAGGCTTAGAACACTAAGGCTTTAAGTAACCTGGTGTCCTTTCAGTGTGAGGTCAGTTTAGGGGTTGTAAATGAAGGAGGAAGAAAGGCCTGACTGTACAAATCTGCTGAAATTTAAAGTATTTAAGACTTGTGAAGGCCACATGCCAAGGGTTTTCTCCTCATTGCTTTGTTTTTCTTGGACAGAAAAGCCTGTAACTAAACCTAAAGCCTCAGAGGTTTTTAAGTGCCTTGCCCTAGTCTCCTGCTGAGCATCTGGCCATCTTCAGAGGTTATTCTTTCTGCTGAGCATTCCTCAGCAGTCCCTCAGGCAGAACACACCAAGAGAGACAGTGCTGGCCCAAGGATGAGTTTTCTCTTTTACCCCATCATTTGGGCTCCACTGGAGCAGACAGAAAGCCTCCTTCTGACTGCAGCTGCAGAATTATTGAGCTCCACAGCTGAATATTGAAAATGCTGAGCATCCACAGCTCCTGCAAAATCAATGTGGGCTGCAGGCAGGGTTGAAAACAAGATACTTCCAGCATATAAGAATATGTTCCAGCTTTTTGCCTGTTCCTATTTCTGTATTTCTCCTTCACTTCTATATTATTTAGAAATGGCTTCCACAGTCACCACATTCCCTCCCCCCCCCTTTTTTTTTCCTTCAAGCAGCACATTACTTTTTCATAGGGCTCTGAGACCCATGCTCTTCCTGATTGTCTCAATATTTCTTTCTAAATCTGGGACTTACTTTAACCTGAGTCTTTGTCTTTACAATTATTTTTACTGTACATCAAACATTGTTCAGAGAGCTTTCTTGTCTGAAATGCAAGAAAGCCCATTACAATTTAGGGGAGATGTTATCATCCAGGCAGATTCTGTGATTTCAGACAAGATGTTGGCAGTCCAGAGATTCACTGTTTTACATAAAGCGATTGCCTGTGGTTTATGATGCTATTATTTGTCTGTAACTGCTGAAGACAGAAGCTAGAGATAAGAAAGGCAAGTGCAAAAGGTTTAATTGATCTCATTTCATTATATTCCTATCTTCAGAGTCCCATATTAATATTCCAAGTGGTCTGTATGAAGTTGCAGGTATGGAACAGATTCCTTTTCTCACAAACTGCATCAAAGAAAAGAAGTAAAACCATTTTCTGTCACAGACTTATTTCTAAAACTCTGGATTTTGGATGACTTTTGGATTCATATCTTTTCTCCCTCAGCAAAAACAAGAAATCAGGCCACAGATGCTGAAATACCCTCATCACCTGAAGGCAATGTCTAAGACATTGCTTTTTCCAATGTACAAGGGAATGAAAATAAATCAATAAATCACTCTCTGAAACTCTAACAGAGCTAACATCCATTCTGGAGGAGAAAAGCTACCCAAGTGCACAGAAATATCAAAGTGCTGCCTGGAGGCACTGACAGACAGTCTGTGTCTAAGTGAAGGTGGTGGCAGCTTGCTCATCCCTCCTACCAACAACCCCCAGCCAGACACAGCCTGTCTGAGGAGGAGAACTCTGCCATCCCTCCCTGAACCAGCAGCAGCTGAGGCAGCAGTAAAACAGCAACAATTATGTGTACTGGAAAGCCTGTCTAAGGAAAATGGGACAGGATCCTGAAGAGATCCATCTGCAGTGGGATATTTTCGTTAACCAAGATGTTTATTCAAGGCAAGCAAGTTGTGCTGAAGCCTAGAAGTGGAGTTTGAATGGGAAAAACCCACCCAGAAATCCACTTTACGCACAGCATAAACCAGAGCACAGCAGATCACAGTCTCAGGTCTGCACTGGGAGCACATAAAGGATTTTTATGTTTTCTGAAGTCCTTGATTAAAGTTCAACAAGCTGATATGAGCTAGCACTGCACCAAAGGACACAATCCAGGTCTTCTGCTCCTAGTTAGCTGCTCTCACCTTGTGCCACTTCCTCCCCTGGGACAGCATGGTGAAATAAATCTGAGTAAAAACTAATCTGGGAAAGGAAACAAAACATTCATTGGCTTCATGCTATAGTTCATGGTGGGGCCACATAGATGCATCTGCTGGCAGATGGGAGAGGGAAGTTAGGAAGAATAAGATTTTCTTTTTTAGAAGTGGGGCTGGTCAAAAAACAGCACTGTTGCAGATCTCAGAATAAACCTATTCATTTCAGAGTACCAAGCAAAATAAGAATTTATTTTGAATCATGGAATTGTTTAGGCTGGAAAAAAACCCTTAAGAACATTGAGTCCATCCATTAACCCAGCACTGCCAGGTCTACCACTAAACCATGTCCCCAAGTGTTACATCTGAATGTCTTTTAAATACCTCCAGGGATGGTGACTGCACCACTTCCCTGGAGAGTTGCTTCCACTGCTTGACAATCCTTTCAGTGAAAAAAAATTTCTTAATATCAGTCTAAGCCTTCCCTAGTGAAACTTGAGGCTGTTTCCTCTTATCCTATTGCTTGTTACCTGGGAGAAGAGACAAATCCCCACCTGGCTATGATGCCTTGGAATGGCTACCTAGAATAGAGGCTAGACAGAGTTAGAAAATAAAGTAGGTATTTATTAAAGGCCCTCAATAGATAGAGTTTGGTACCTAGAATAGAGGCTAGACAGAGTTAGAAAATAAAGTAGGTATTTATTAAAGGCCTTCAATAGATAGAGTTTGGGCAGTGCAAAACCCTCACAGAGGCTACACCCAAGATGCACAATGGTCACGAGTTTTTCAGACAGATATAAGTTTGGTCCATTAGAATATCAGGGGTTAATTGTCCCATTACAGCTTCAGGTAATGAAGTCACATTCCCCCAGTTTGCTTCCCCCCATTCACTTTTGTTTGTGCTTTTTGGGGTCTGAGGCTGAGGCTGTCCTTGGCTGTCAGGCCTGGAAGGATTGTTTTGTCTGACTAAAATGTGAAGAAAGCCTACTAACAATCTATATGGAGTTCAGTTATACACTAATGCAGTACAGGACCTGAAAAATATAAAAGCTAGAAACTTAAGGCATCATCCTTTCAGGGAATTGTAGAGAACAATAATTCCAACTCAGCTGCTTTCCTCCAGGCTAAACTTGCAGTTCCCTCAGCCACTACTCCAAGGACTCATGATAAAGACCCTGCACCAGCTTTGATGCTCTTCTTTGGACATGCAATATTTAAATAATGTGGAGATTACACAGTGCCAGAACAGAGCTGTAGCTATGATCTGGGAGAACAATCACTTCTGCATGATCTGTGGAGAAAGTAAGGGACAACCAGCAGCCACAGCTCATCCACAGAGTTCAAAGCTGCCTGCCAGACACCAGCTCTGGAACCATTTCTCTCTAAGCTGGTGATGACTAGACCAAGTGGAAAATTAAATCTGAGAGTTTCAGACATTTGATTTGAAAATAAAAATTTCTGTAAATGAAAAAGAATATCTGAATATCTGTGCTGTGCTTCCTGGAGCCAAAAGATACCAGACAGTCCCTCAACTAAATGAAAAAGAATATCTGAATATCTGTGCTGTGCTTCCTGGAGCCAGTCCCTTAACCAAATGGTAGAAGATCACCACTAAACACACATTTTGTCTCCTCACATCCATGAAAAGCCTTTTTTTTTCTTTAGTTTCAAGTAAAGAATAAATCAGTTGGAAATTCTGTCACAGACCTTTCATGCCTTCACAGGAAACTGCAATTAGCCAGCAAATGTGGTGATGAAAGGATGAGTGATCCTGTCATGTACCATGAGTGATTGCTGGAAGATGGAGATGTTACAGACCTTGTGAAAGGCACCACGACAGCTGTGGGAGTGCAGCTTCAAGAAGCAGCAGGACACATCAGAGGTGACATCAGCTGGGTCACTGCCCAGCTGCAGCTTTTTAAAAAGCAGCAGTTGTCTGCTGAGCTTTTTACGACTTCCAAAGCCATCTGAAAGCCACTAGATTTTCAAGTGATGGTCAAATTCTTAGTACCTGCACTTAATCTGGACATTTTCTTAAGCAGCAAAATGTGCAATATACCCTTAGGTGTTGATATGTTCCAATATCTCAGTATTTTTATGAGATTTGACTGCACTGATAAGTCTGTTAAGAAGTGTCAATCAAGAAATGGCAATTCAGATACCTACCCTTTGCCTACGTTTCTGTGCATGAGGTATTTTTAACACTAAAGGCCAAAAAGTAACAGCTTGCTGTTCTTCTGTGAATATATCATGAACCTGGGCAAAGACAACCTCAAAAATAGACATTTCTGAAGCTTTCAGACTATCCTTTTGATGGATGTTCAAGGTGTTGCTTTGAAGGCTGGAAGCCCTTCATCATCAGTAACAGAATAGGGGTAGCATATGTCTTATATTTTATGCACTTCATACACTACCCAAAGTCAACAAAGACATGTAAAAATAGAAGTATAAATGTTGTGAATCATCTGGACATGTGACTGCTTTTGATACCTTATCACAGACCTCACTAAATCAACAGAAATCAATGACAAACCACTGGTACCAACTCATTATTGAAACAATTCTGCCTCATCTCCTTCTGTTTGCAAAGTATCTGAGATTCATGTGATGACTGTTCTTTGGTCTAGTATATTTTCAAATATTCCATAACTGCCTGTTGTTATCCCTACAAGATATAAGCAGGAACTGTATTTAGGAAACATGAAGCATCTTTGGAATTTTTAGCAGAATGTATCTCTCCTGCTTTCCTGTGAAAGCATCACCCATTTTTGCCAGCCAACTATAGCCCAGAATGTAATGGAGATGTGTGGCAAAAATATCTCCCCCTGCCACAATGTCCCACTGAGCAGACATGAGTTTTTTTGATTATACTATGCTTACTGCCACAAGATCAAATGGGAGCTAAAATGCTCTTAATGCCCTCAATGACATCTTCTTAGCAATAAATTCCATCAAATATAGCAAGATGGAATGACAGAGTCTAGGCCAGATGTCCAGGGGGACCTGAGACAAGCGATTCTGAACAGCTGCTGGCATGAAATCCAGCATTTGCAACACTTCACAACCCTGTACATTTCAGTAGCAGTACCAGGGCTGGAGGACTCATCAAAAAAAAACTTCCTCCTATTTCCGCCCTTTGATTCATGTGTCTCTCTGGAGCTTACACAGGATTATGTCTATTAAAACCAGAGCCTGGCTGTGGCAATATATGCTTTTGTCTCAGAATGTGCACAAAATAAACAGCAGCTTGGCATGAGCCCTGGTCACGTTTTCCACCCACCCTGTGGTTTGCATGCTCATGTCTTATACAGAGCTGTCATTAAAACCACTGAAAGCTGACTGCACCAGCTGTTAAAAGTTTGATCTTCTAAACATGTAGAAGGCCCAGCCATCATAGTGAACTCCTTTCCTGTTCCTACTGCATGAACATGGAATTTAAAAGTGGTACATGCACAAGAAATCACTTGGTCCTGTTCTCCATCTCCATTCTCTCACCCCCCAAAGTACCTCACACATGCAGGTAACAAAAAAATTAACTGATCTCTAACAGAATATGAGGTGCTCTCATTACCTCATCCTCTGTTTCAGCAATATTTTCATGGGTTTTTGGACCTGATCTATACATCTTGCCTCTTGAAAGCTTTTTGCATGCAAAGCAATACATTAAATAAGTATGATAACTCTGATTCTGCTAAAAAGCACCTTCCCTGTTTTAAATGAAGGAAAAAAAAATTCAGGGAAGACTCTGGGATTGTGTATTTAAGGGTAAAATGTTACTATGCAGTAGAAATTGCAGTCAGAGGTGAGAAGTGGGATTATGGGAGAGGAGTAGTTCCAGTACAGAAGGAGGCTCAGGAGCTGCTCCAGGTGCCAGAGCAGATTCCCCTGAAGCACCTGCACAGCCCATGGAGAGGCAGCTGTGTCCCTGCAGCCCAGGGGGGTCCATGAGGGAGCAGAGATCCCCCTGCAGCCCCTGCAGGACCCCAAACAGAGCAGGTGGATGCCTGAAGGAGGTTGTGACCCAGCCCATGCGAGAAAACTCCTGGCAGGACCTATGGACACATGGATGGAGGAGCTGATGCCAGAGCAGGGGAAGAGTGTAAGGAGTCCTCCCCCCCAGGAGGATGGAGCAGCAGAGATGTGTGCTGAGCACAGCCCCTATTTCTCACTGAGCTCACCAGTGCAGGTAGAAGATAACACCTTGGAGAGTGACTGTCATCCAGGGTGAAGGATGCTCCCAGTGATCTTTTGCAATCAAAGGAGAAGTGTTATGCTGGCCCATGTGGGCACAGGATGGGCTCAGAAAGCCACAGACAGAAGGTATTATACTCTGGCAGCCAGGTAAAAGATTTTTTTGAGCAGGCAACAAATGATGTCCCCAGGTACAAAGTAGAGTAACAGTAAATTCTGTTACTTTCCACTTGCTTTGGAAAGGGAAAGTAACAGAACGGCGAAGGAAAATCACATTTTTGGTGTTCAGCAGCTGCAACAGGAAGTTGTTTGAGTTGTTCAAGTGTGCCACTTGGAAGGGTTTACCATTTTCTACTAGAGCCCAGTTGTGTGAATGATTACATAATATTTTTACAGAAAAAAAAAACAAACAAAAAGCTCCTTCAGTCTGCATAGCTTACAGTTATTATTCCCCATGACTTCCATTTGTTTGGGATTACACCCTCCATTACCCATTTATGTTTAGGCTGTAAAAGCAGAACATCTTGATATTGCTGGGTAATGTCAACTAAACTCTGCCTGCTTGCACTTGTCACTCTCTAAGGACCCTACATAAGCCCAGAGCTTTTTTTCTTACAAAGGGAGGTCACAGAAAGCAATAACAGATCGTCACAACATCAGCTACGAGGCCTGTTCACAGCAATCAAACACACAATGCAAAAAGCAGCAAAACCAGGCAGCTTTCATGTAGCCACTAAAAACAAGAGAGTGATTTATCAGTGGTGGAAGAGCAGGGTGTGTGATTGCTGTTCCTATTAAAGTGCTGGGAGATAGCAGCCACAATGCCATTCCTATCCTCTTCATCAAGGAACTGGAAAATCAGGGTCATTTATGCAGTGCAAATCCCCCCCACTTTTCTCCATTAAACGTCATTCAAACATCACCAATGCTTGTGCTGTTGGCAGACAGAGCACTCGAGAACACCAGTTGTAGAGCTGAGATGGTGAAAGGCAGAAAAGCACAAACATCCTTTTGCTTCCTTAAGGATCATCCCCAGCAGCACCCAGAGCATTCTCTTCACAATACAGTGCTAGAAAATAAGGGGGAAAAGGGTCCTACACAAAGTAAACCAAAATCTGGATATAAATAAGCTGTCACCATTCATATTCAGTAGTCCAAATTATTATAAAGTAATTTAACTATGTAAGAGCCAAAAGGGAATTCATGGTTTACTGTGGAAGCTGACCTATAATTAATACTAACTTGCCAGAGAACCCCATCACATCTCCTGTAGTAAAATCATAGAATCACAACATCAGAGAATACTTTGGGTTGGAAGGGTCCTTAAAGATCACCTAATTCCAAATCCTTGCCATAAGCAATACTCCACTAGATCAGGCTGCTCAAAGCTGCACCCAGCCTGGCCTTGAACAGTGATCTCTTACAGAGTGGAACTGAGTAGGAGACACGAAAATAAAGAAGCATGAAAGAAAACAATCATAGCTTTTCATATCTATATGAAATTAGCATATCTAATATTCATATCTATGCTAACTGAACCTGTTCTAATTCTGCAGAAAAAGAAAGCTCTACTTACTCTCACAGAGGCGCCTCCTCAGCTTCCCCCGAATTTTATCGATGGCGTTGTAATCAGAGACATGAAACACGTGAGCAGACTTGGGCTCTGAAGCAATCTCATCAAGTTCCTCTTTTAAGGCTTCTCCAACACCCACAGCAAAAATCCTAATCCCAGCCTGATGGGCTGCAGTGGCTGGATCCAAGACAAAATCCTGGCTCCTTCCATCAGTCAGAAGGATAGCCACTTTTTTAACAGTTCGATCACTAAGTCTCCCACCGGCTTCTTTGGAAAAACTGTAGGTGGTGATGTACCTGAGAGCATCTCCAGTGTTCGTGTTACCCCCATAATACTGGATCTGTCGTGCAGCCTCTTTGATCTCCTCACGGGTTTTGTACTTTCCCAGGTCGAACTCTGTGGTCGGACGATCGCTGTATCGCACCACCCCGACACGGGTTTTGTCTGGGCCAATCTCAAAGGTTTCCACCAAATTAGACACCCACTGACGAACTTTCTCAAAGTCTTCTTTTCCGACGCTGGAGGAGGCGTCCAAGAGGAAGACAAGGTCGTAGTGAACACTCTTGCAACCTGCAAGAGAGGCAGGACACATTGCTAAGGGGAGATGAACGCAGAGGACCAGACATACCAAATCTTCCCTTGACACAGCTCCCTAGTGAGCAATTTGGAGGAGGCAGCAAACCTTCTCCTTATCCTGCAGAGGAAGAGCAGATTCCCAGCCCTTCTTCCTTGTGATTCACCTCATCAGTTTCAGGACATCTACAGAGCAGCACAGACTTCACTTTGAAATGCAAACCCTTTCCCTTCCTCTGCTTCTAACTACTTCTGCTCAATCCTTCAGCTACACCCCCTGCATGAAGATATTTTTCTCTGACTTCATTGCAGTGCCTTTGCTCAGGCAGTGCTCTGGAACGACCTGGACAGATCAAAAGCCCTGTCCTGACCTTGCCTATGCCAATCCTGACCCTGAGTAATGAAGCTTTCATGTCCCCTCTTGCATTAACGTTATGATTCATTTATGCTTAGCTAGAAGCAGTTCTTTTTCCCAGCATGATATGTTGAGGTAACAGGTCTATAACAAGATTATTTCGAATATGAGGCTTTATGCCACTGTCTGTTGACCAAAGGATGACTTAGTGGATTTTGGAATGTGTTCCAGGACAACAAAGGGCAGCTGCCTTGTGAGGGAAAAGTTCACTTACCCCCACAACCATCCCTTTGCCTCCAACCATGATATTTGCAATGTGAGGCCTGTATAATCCAAAACAAAAAACTATTTAAATTGCAACTTGCTTGCCTTATCCACACTGGTTGCATACTTGTCAGACACTCACAAGAAAAATAGAAGAAAAAAAAAAAAAAAAAAAAGTAGATCTCTCAGGAGATGTTTTTTAGCTGTTTCTGGGTACATGCAAGTCAGGAAGCAGTAGGTCCATATAAGTGTCACTGATGCCCAAGAGGTATCAATATAATGCTCCAACTGGACAAAATGTATATAAATATGCTTATATTTATTTAAACCACTATTATAGACCGTAGATTTTTAAGACTGAAAGCTTCTCTACAAAGCCAGTTTGGTCACAGCTGCCAACCCATTGCTTCTCCAGAAGTTCTTGTCTCACATTGTCTCAAAAAGTACAACTGCATGGTGGACCAGTGGTAAAATTACATATTTCCTACTGAATTCCAACATTTGAACCTACAGGAAAGTCACAAAATCTTCTCTCACACTCAAGATTTTGACACAAATTAGCTCTGGCTCTTTGCTCATCCCAGGGTTGTCACCCTGCCCAGAATAAAAGAATTCCACAACAGCCCATGGCTCTGGAAAGGAGAGAGTAGATAGCTCAGCTACACAGAGAGGATTTGCCTTCAGAAAAGAGAAAAAGCATTACAAAAGAGTAGGTCAGTGCTCAAGGCATTGCATGATGACCATGAGAGTGATTGGAGGTACACCTGGAGTGTGGCAGGTGACGAGAAAGGAGCATCACCTGCTGCTGCATTGACTTCTGTAGCAAAGCACATCCCAGTACATCCCAGCTGGGCCTGTGGGAACAACCTCTGCACACAGGACTGGGATGACATTGGGACCAGACCATCCACAGGGGATCTCTTTGGAAACAATCTGTTGTTGTGGTTTAACCCCAGCTGGAAACTAAGCACCACACAGCCCCTCACTACTGCTCTCAGCAGATCTGAGGGGAAGATAATTGGAAAGGTGAAAGGAGGAAAACTCATGGATTGAGAGAAGAAAGTTTAATAATTAAAATAAAATAAAATAAAATAAAATAAAATAAAATAAAATAAAATAAAATAAAATAAAATAAAATAAAATATTAAGTTGTAATTATGAGCAAAATAACAAAGAGATATAAATAAAAGCCAAGAAAGAGGAGTGATACAAATGAAAACAGTAGTTCACCACTGTCTGAGTCACAGTCCCCAGGCAGGAGTCTCCAGCTGTGTCCCCCCAACAGCTTTATTTCTGAGCATGATATGGTTTGGGATATCCCTTTGGTCAGTTGGGGGCAGTTGTCCCATCTTTTCCCCCTCCCAATTTCTTGTGCTCCCCAGCCTCCTGGCTGGTGGGAGGAGGAATAAAAAGGCCTTGGCTCAGTGTGAGCTCTGCTCAGCAGTAACAAAAACATCCCCGTGTCATCAGCACTGTTTCCAGCACAAATCCAAAGCACAGTCCCAGAGCAGCTACTGTGAGGAAAATTAACTGTATCCCAGCCAAAACCTGCATGTGGGACTGTGTTCTGTGGTGGCATTTTGTGAGTGAGGGAGTGCTTGTCCACTAACTCCAGAGCAAGAAAAGTCTGGGAAAACTCTCTCGAAGGCAATCTGAGAGTGGAGATGATGGTTTATACCATTTTATGTTTTGGTGTGCAAGTTAGAGCTGTGTATATCAGCTGGGCCCTCAGTTGTGGTTCTGCTTGATTTTTGGAGAATATAAAAGGTAAAAATATTAACAGTAAAAGGTAAGAAAGAAGCTTACACTTCCCTACCTTGTCTCCTTCCTAAATTCATTATTGTATTAATCTATTCTGGCTGAAAGAATGTTAATTAGGTGAGACTAACTAGAGAGCAACACCCGCAAGACCTTCCTGTTACTTATTTTAATGACTCTCAGCAGGTGAGACAACAGCAATCTCAAAACAAACAGAACAGACAGAATGAATTCTGTCTGTGTTCAAGGGCAATGAGCCTTAAAACAAGGGGGAGTTAAGGTTTAAAAAGTGATGCCTATTCAAGGCAGTATTGCAGGGATGAAAAACATGGTCTTTCAGGATCATTATTTTTTTGGCATTGGTAATTCTTTGCTTACAGACCTGGTGGCAGTGAGATGAAATGCTGCAGAAATGCTTTTAGTAAATATTAATCTGCATTTTCAGCACTCTAATGTCTACTGCTGGACAAAATTTATTGTTTTCCAAGAATGCCATAACAGTACTTTTTACCGGCAGAAACAATTCTGTTCATGTTAAGGGAATATGGGAGATAACTCATAGAGAGCAAAATTTCAGTTTTGTAATTGCAGAAATGCTCTCTGGGAGCATGATTCAAGGAGTTGTGCTCATCTACTCAGACACTGAACCAACTGTTTTGCAATATTTCCTTTAAAAATAGTTCACAAACAAGCCATAAGCCCAAAATTATTTAAAGTAAGCACAGAATGAACATATAAATGGCTTCACTATATTCTGCCTGTGACAGGTCCAGAAGCAGGAAAAAAAAAAAAAAGAGTGAGATTTCACTTTGTTTGTTACTAAGTATTTATTTCTGGTAAATTTCACCCAAAAAAGCCATAAAAAGATCACATAAGAAAGCTGTAAAGAAGCTATTCCTTAAACTGGAAAAGGTCTTTTTTAGACCTTTCCTTTCTTATAAATTACCGAAGCCTACAGAATAGCATCTTTCCTAGAAAAAGAGACAGAAAATCTCCATCTCAAAATGCCTTTGAACTCTTATGAAAAAATTGTGTGGGTCTACAACCATTTTTCATTTGAGGTGTGGCATCACTGATGTCAGATAACTCTTCTTGCTGCCACACAAAAACCAATGTGTCCTTGACAAGGATCCCTGTAAGAACAGTCCTCAGCTACACCATCCTCTAATGCACTCAGTGGCATTTGGGGGAGAGTGTTCATGAGCTCAGGCCAAAAGCTGTGCCAGAGACCATGCTAATAACCAGACAGGAGAGAAACATAGAATTCTAGAGTCATTTAGGTTGGAAAAGACCTTTAAGATCATGAAGTTCAACCATTAGCTCAACGTTGTTAAGTCCATCACTAAACCATGTCCCTAAGCACCACATCAATGTGTCCTTCAAATGTCTGGAATCAAGGGAGGGTATGAACAGTACTGTGGCCCTGTTTGGCTCACAGGAAAGTCCCAGCCAGGCAGAAGATTCACCAGGTCTCATCTGACACCCACAGGAGACGATGGAAGAAGTGATCTCCATGCCAGTGTGGGGTGGATGGAGCACGTCCAGAGCAAACTGTGGTGAGCTGCCCCTCTTGCTTTGGGTGGCTGAGCTAAACTTTCTAAGCCTGCAGCAGAACCAGAGACCCCAGGTAAATCACAGCCTTGACTCCTGAGCTTTCTCCATCCCTAAGGTCTGTTTTATGTATTTCCAGCAGTAAATGTCTTGGGTTGTTTATAGATTTCCTCCTAGAACTGATGGCTTCCCAGCCATGGGAGAGCCCAGCAGCTCCGGGGCATGTGGCAGAGAAGGGAATGCATACCTGCTCTTTGTGCCTCGGCTCTGTCCCCACTGAGCACCAACGTGAGAAGAACCAAGAGATGGGGCACACGGCATCTTCCCACCGTGGGCGTATCCATATCTCCTTTCTCACATCAGCTCGTCTTTTCTCCGGGGTGCGAAGCTTGCTCGAAATCCAACCCGCAGCCTGGAAAGGGAAATAAAGAGCGAGTGTTAACTCACAGCAGCACAAACGGCAGTAATGATGCAAGTCATGAGAGCAAAGTTTTGGAGAGTCGCCTCTTCTGCCTGTCATTTTACTTGACTAGACATAAACTGCTCAGACAAAGAGGCAGGAGTTCACCTACTTTTCAAAAGCTATACTCGTTCACTGGCTCTATTCACTGTGAAGCAGCTGAATGGAAACAGGAGAGAGATTACCAGATTATTATACTTTAATTGAGCCCACTGCCAACTACACAATCAGCGCACTGGAGTGGAAACCATTCCTGACCTGGCCCTCCCACGCATTCATCATTAGGAGATACACAACACAGAGCCCAGATACAAACCACTACAAATCACACACACAACCCGTTGCCACTTCACCCATCACTGCTTTCAGTTCTGGAGCCCCAAAAATGCCAAATGCTAAAAATACTCCACTGCTTTCATGTATGTATTTGTTGCCATCAGTCCTTCTCTGTAGGAGTGAACTCAGCAGTTTCAAAACACGTCTTTCCACTATTTAGCTTAAAGATGTACAAAAGCTCTGGGTTATCTTCAATATAAGGTCTTTGGTTTGGGTTGACTTTGAGTGGAGTCACTGAAGTCAGAAGGTATTGCAAGAAGCCAGGCAAAGTGGCTGGGCTGTTAAAAGTTAAGCTGTGTTTTCTAACACTAGATCGACACTTTAAAAAAAAATCTGCTCTTGCTCTGTTTTATTATTTTCCTATTATATCATAAAGTCACTGCAGTTTGATCTACTGTTTGCAAACCCAGAAGGTAGAAACCAGCTTCCATTCTGCAGCTCTCACTGCCTGAGGCATTATTTTTAAAAACTTCTTCACATCTCCTGATTCTTTCTTATCCTCTTTAAGGATTCTAATGATTTCTTTGTCCATTTTCTTGGGGAAGTTCTTCCTTCTCAGTCTTTTAACATGCATGTCTGCTTCTCACTGTTAATAGCTGGGTAGAAGTCATGAAGGGGACACTGTCTGATGTAGTTCATTGCTGCAGAGTCAATTATGCCTTCTAGGGTATTTCTTTTCAAAGCAATAAGGTTCTGTGGGAATCACAGACAGGAAGAATAGTGGCGTCAGCATTTGTTCAAAACCCGTTTTGATCAGTCAGATGTTGGGCCTATCTCTACCATGTATCTCAGCATGTTGTGCTGGTTTAGGAAATTAAAAAGGGAAAAAACTTTATGAAGTTGTCAAGATGTCGCTATAAATCCTTATCCCCACAAAAAGTACAGGCTCTTTCCAAAAGATAAAAAACAGGTTATTTTCAGAAGTCTGTAACATATGCAGACAAGGAGAAAAGCAATACATATAATAAACTCTTCACTGTAAATAAAATTTGGAAGTATCTGCCAGTAGTGGAACATAAATACAAGAAAGATTTTTTAAAAATCATATTTATTCATGTACCAACCCTAAATACAGAGGACACAATCAGGTGCTGTAGTTTGCACCTCAGCCAGACGATGTCCCTACCAGACAGTGAGGTGCTCAGGTCTGAGCCAGCTGGAAAAGGCTGCAGGGTAAAAAAGGCATGAAAATACCACTGTGCCCTACAGGAGTTAGAATTTCCTTCTAAATAAGCACGTTATTGAAATACCAATCAGGCAGCCGCCTGCAGAGGGATCAGGACAGTCATGACTTAAAATATCTGTGGGAGCCTTCAGCCCAAGGTTTTTACTCCCCTGGATTTTTTTTAGGAAACATTGTTTTTGGGTACAAGTGATGGGACAGCAGGTTCGTGGCAGCAGCAAGAGCTGGGAAACCAGATCTGCCAAGAGACATCCTGCACTTCCAGTGCTGGGCTGAAAACGTCCTTGCTCCGTATCTGGGCTTGCACGGCTGTGAAGTTTTATAAATACATTCTTAAAAACAGTGCTGGCCAGCTGCTAACCCACACGAGGCCAGGATAAAAGGAGCAGAGCACCAGCTGGTGTCAGTCAGCAGAACAGCTCAGGCTCTGTGAGCAGCAGATGCAGCTTGGTGGATGGGGCTCGCGTGGTACAAGAGGGATTCTACCCCAGCAGAAGGACTTCCTCCACAGCCAGGCCTGAGGGCTCTGCCTCTAAGGCCTCATTCATCTCCCCTCCTTGCCAAAACCCTTCAAGGACTCATTTCTGCATTTTGAGTGCAGCAAGGTGTCTCAGAACGGCCATTTAGGCTAAAAATAGTGGGGGGGGAAGCCACAAATCAAATCAGAACATCTGCTTAAAATCTATAATCATAACTTGTGGTGGCTTTAATACACATTTATGGTTCGATATTATTCTTGCATTCAAGCCAAAGTATATAATTTTATCCACTTTTATAGCACAAAGAATTGAACCAAGTCTCTTAACTTGCAGCTACTTTATGTACAAATGTACCAGTGACAGAAATTGCCCCTTCCACATCAACGGGACTCATGTCATGGCAATGAAGTCTTCAGAGGTGTTATATGAAAGGTTGGAAATAAAATATTTTTAGCTATGGCTTTTCCACACTTGTTTCTTTCCCACCTCAGTCAACCACTTTGAGACTGAGCCCAGTTTGAAATTGCAGCAGCTGATCACTATTTATTTCCCTTTCTAGGAAAAAAGTTCAAAAAGGACCAAAATTGAGACAGTTTAGTTTTCAGAGTGATCCAAGACTAAGAAATTCTTTATATTTAGCCCTATTTCCAAATGGCCAACATGGATTTTTTTTTAATTACTATTATTTTTAGTTCAGCCTATCATGTGGGAATAATTTTGCTCAAAGAGGCCTAAGTCAATGTACATAATTTAAAAATATCTCCCATTTTATTTTTATTTCACAAACATCACTTTGGGATTCCCTTGTGATGCATTAAGGGATATTGCAAAAAGAACTGACAAATCCTATCACGTCCAAGTTTATTACTGAACTGTGGACTCTGTGTCTGTCTTTTTTAATAGTTTAATGGGAAAAAAGGGAGTGAATACTTCTGGCTATATGCAAACATGATGTGGGAATGGCATCCTGGCTGGGAAGTCAGTGAATGTTAGAGTGAGCTCTCTACACTCAAAATACAGGCACAGCATAAAGCTATTCATACCATCTCACAGCTGAACAAACAATATGCAAAAGATAGGCATGAGTTCTATATAACTTTCAGCTTCAGAATGGCTTTTTGGGGGGGTTAGTGTAGAGTTTTGGGTCAGCTAGAATCCATGGTAAGGTCTCTCTAGTTTTGAATAATAAGTAAATACTCTTTGGGGAATGCAGGACAATAAACATCAATTTTAAAAAAAGAAGAGCCAAAGGAGAACTTGGATTTCTTGTCTCAATACTGCAATTCAGAAAACAAGGATGAAAAATGTTCTTGTGCAAAATGAGAAGCAAAATTGTTTAGGATTGGCATCTTGAAAACATAAAAGGAAAGACACAAAGAGGGGCAGACACAGAGAATGTGGCAGAGAAGAAAACTTCATGGCACTTCTGGGAGAAACAATTTGCACTGGCTCTGGATATACCCAATCTCAGCCTCTCCAGACACTGCTCTTCTGTCCTGGTTTGAGAGATGCCACAAACAGCAAAACCCACGTGAGTGAGAGATGGAACAACACAGAACACTTTCTCTGATCTCCTTCATTCTTCAGAGGAGTGATTCAGCCACAAATATTCATACAACAAAACAAAATAAAGCTAGAGTCACAGTAAAACAAGCATTTCAGGAGTGTGATTTAATAAAACTTTTTCTACCTCATGTGAACAAAAGTTCAAAGACCCTACAGGGACAGTACAAAGACCACTGAATCAAAGCTGAATGTTAAAAGTATGCCCAGTTATGTACTTTAGACTCCTCATTAAAATATTCGAGCTCTTACTTGCATTTTACTAAATTATACCACTGAATTGTTTGTCCTACTGTTAAATTCAAGGGGGGCTGATTCTATTATTGTGCTTGATTTCATCCATTCGTCTGCTGCCACTGAACATCACCATATGCCATATAAATGTTGTAACTATGCTGGCATTCATAATGTGATTTTAAATGTCTTTGGTATGCTCCTCTGAAGAAGAGGTTAGCTGGGGGTGAAAAAGACAGTGTCCAATTATACAGCTTTTCACACACACACAAAAAAGAAAAACAAATATAAAACCCAGCACACTAATACATCTGACATCTTAGTAGAGTCAGCTTGTTGATTGTGCCTCTTCCAACTACTGAACTAAGCAATTTAATTATCTAAATTATTGCTGATATGAGCAGGAAGCCAACTGTATAAAAGAGAGATGGGACTTTCTTCCCTGCTGATCATCCCATGGGTCGTATATCTTTGTTCAATGATTTTTAAAGAAATTATCCGATGGCATTTCTGGAAGATGTGCATCTTCCCAGGCCTGATCCGAAGCCAACTGCAGTTAATGAAAAGAGGGACATTGATTTCAGTGGACATTGTTTAAAAACCCATGTGAATAATAGAGCAGAAAATTCTCTGCTAACCCAGAGCTATTCCTGAGGTACTTTGCTCAACTACAACTGAGACGAAGTCTGCTGAAATCAAGGAGGAGAGTGTCAGCAGACCCACAGTATGCTGGATGAAGCTATTCATGCACCCTGCTAGCAAAAACTCTTCAACATCTGCTCTAAGTGCTGGTGAGGCTGCAGGGGGTGGGACATCTCTTCATTTGCAATGAATGAAGATGATAGAATCACAGAATTGTTTGGGTTGGAAGGGATCTTCAAGATGATCTCATTCCAACCCATGCCATGTGCAGAGATTTCCACTGGACCAGGATGCTCAGAGATCCATCCAGCCTGGCCCTGAACACTTCCAGGGATGGGGCATCCACAACTTCTCTGGGATACATCACATTTTAAGAGCAACTTCTATCCCAGTCCCTAAAAAACTGATCAGATGCAGAGTGATGGTTAACATGAATGTGAGCCAAAGCAGTTTTTCAGCTTTATGGGAGATGAAATAGGGCAGTGGGAAAGATCAGCAGACCATTCCATCCCATCGATTTGTTTGCCTTTGCTGAACTCTATTACTGCCCTGAAGTACTTGGTGCTGGAACTGCCCAGGCCCATGAATGATTAATATTGCTGCAGTTGGAAGTGTTTGATTGTGCGAGAAATAAAGTACATACTGATCATTTAGGAGGGGAAAAATAATAGATGGTTGTTCCCTAAGTGATGGGTACCTGTCCAGGAGACACAACAAAACAGGAGTGGAAAAAATATCCTAAAAAGGAGCATAGCCAAGAGTCCTAGAGGGCCATGAAGCACACTCCAAGGATTAACTAACACGGGCATTTCCTAATTTGCAGCCTGAGAAATGTTCCTTTAACCTCTGTGGTGCTGCACGTGCACACACAAGGAGCCCTGAGGGAAGGTCAGAATTAGAATACAGCTACTCTTGACTCCTTAACCTATGCTTGGATCAGGCATTCCACAAACTGACCCCTCATAAATGCGTTTACCACAGAGGCTTTAAAACAAGCCCTTACTGGTTGTCTGCCAAATCCCTGCTATTCTAAAACATCCTCACTGCTAGAAGAGGACTTTGCAGTGTATTTTTGCCTGCTGCAGCCACACAGTGTCTGCAGGCTGAAACCTTGATGCAACATCCCCAAGTATAACTTTTCCGTGTTTTGCCCAGAGGAAGTAACTCCAGATTTAAATTGTACTCTTGCATATCAAGCTTAGAAATCTTTCTACTTATTGTCCAAGAAAACCCCAAGGTAACCTGCAATCAAAATCTGTGACTTTAGCTTTGGCATCATTGACCAGACTGTCAGGAAAATCTCCACTGCACCCTATGAATGCTTGTGTTTATGGACCAGCCAAGTCCATAAAGGGTGACCCCTTCTCACTTCAGCCAACAAGGAGTTTGAATTTAAAAATAGGTTCTACATCTAAGAGGCTGGTTCTGTATAAAATACAGTTCCTCAAGCATCTTGGTAAGCCTTACTGAAATAGTTATCAAGGAAAAGACTCATGGAAAGTGTCTCAGAGTTGGAAGGGATTACAAGAGCTGATAAGGAGAGGCTGATAAGGGGAAGCTTTGCACATCTGATCTAGGAAAACAATGCCTGAAAACAGAGTTTGCCCAAGAATCAGGCATCAGCACCTGTAGCACTTGTACTGACAGCTTCTCTCACCATGTTTATTTACTCACTGGCAAAGGCAGGAAGAATACCTTGAACTGGAAACTGAAGCATTGGTTCAATACTTCTAGATGCTTTAAAAAATATATAGCAAAGTAGCTTCTCAGGGCTGCATTTTATTTGAACTTTTTCCCATTTTTCAAATAAATTTTTCCCTTTAATTGTTACTTACTTTCCCCTGCAAAGCTGTAGCCTTCACCTCTATAGCATGGACCAGGGAACTAGCAACAGAACACTCAGAGGTTGGTTGACTTGTCATAATCTCATTTGCACTATCCTCTTCTACCCCCAAAATATTCTCAGGTATATCATTCAAGTCACATAGATTGCAAAAACATATTGGTCGATATTCTGCCTCTGCAGTGCCTCATCTTTTGGGATGCAAATTTACTTGAATCTTGGGGATATTAACACAATAATATTATAAGATACATAAAAATTTAGGAACGTTCTTGGAAGAAAACACACTCCAAACTACATTACCAAGTAGCAGGTGCACAGCTCAACCACCCTAATAATGACTGTATTACACAAGGCCAAATTAGAAAACATTGCCTATACTTTTTTGTCTTCTTTTAAACCTAGCACAATGCTGAAATGTCTCTCATGTTGTTGCTGAAGCAGGGTTTGCAGCACGCAGACCTCCTGGAAATGGAAAATCCATCACCTGAAGATAATACAAAGCACACTGGCTGTTTGGGGTGATAAATAACATTATTCCTAGAGCTGCATACATTTAAATTAACCTCCACATCTGTCTGCAGGATGTCCAGATTAAAGAGGAGTGATACAAGCAAGACAAAGACCAAAATGATCTCCAGAAAAGTTATGGTAGGACGAGTTTGTGATGGAGTGGAAAATCCTGAGATTTTTCCTCAATACTGCATATTCAAACTTTCCTTAGTGCAGTATGTATGGAACATGTTGATTTTGTACAGGGTCACAGAACACAAGTCCTTTGGCCTAAGCCCCGTAAACCTGTACTGGCAAAGTCCTACAAATCCCATTTCCTCTCAAGCAGAGGCCAAACTGTTCCAACCTACATTAGCTATTAGGAAGAAGCCTTTAACACTGAGCCCCTGAAGGCTATTCAATATGAGAGTACTCCACTCTTACAGGGCCAATTTCCTGCTTTTTATATCCTCATGGAAGTTCTTACAGCTCTTGGAATGAAATTTAATATTTTCTTTTTTAGTACAGTCGAGGATTATGTCAGTAAAAAGACCCATATGTAATGGCTTTATATAGTTAGCAAGCAGAGCTGGAGCAAGGAATCAGGATGGGGTAACAGCCTAAATCTATTTGGAAAATAGACAACATACTTTCTAACAAAGAGGAGCCTGGTGAACGCATTTCCCAGAACTCTTAACTGGGGCAAGGAAGAATTGCTCTGCATTCCTTGCTCTACCCCTTGTCATAATGGCCTGGATAACCAGAATCCCTACAAACTCCAGAAATGAGCTCATACCCATTGTCTGTCACTCTCAGGGTTATTAACAGGGCCATGCTAATTGGATGTGTACCACACACTCACCTACCACTTCCCAACATTCCTGCTGAACTATCCAAATGACAGAAAATTTCCCAACTACAGGAATGTGAATGCCTCCTACTTGAACCACGTGTGCGAGTTCCTCCTCCATGTGTTCCAAAAAGATGATGGATATCTAATGTAATGAAAGTTTGTTCAGAAACAACAAGTGCATTTGATTAAGAGATTTAGTACTGCAGAGTCTTTCCATGGTACAATTTGCATGGTCTTGACCTTTGTAATGAAACCCAGAACTCTACTGTGGACACCAACACACCAGCAAAAGTGAACGATCTGTGAATAAAGGCCATGAAAATAAGAAATATCTGTAATTACTTGTGGAGATACAGATAGCAGGGTTGCATCTGCAACTCTGAACCTTTCCATCTCCATCCAGCACTCCCAGATTTTGTATCCACTGCCTGAAACTCACCCAAGATGAGAATTTCCATGCTCTCCTTCACTGAGAACAAGCACAGCCATTTTTATTTTAAAACACCAGAGTGAAAAAGACAATTGAACAGATGTATGGAGCTTGCAGGAACCCCTTCTCCCCAGGTGCTCTAGAAACAGGCCAGTCTTTACCCCTCTGTTGCAGCAGGGCCCCAGGGTAGAAAGCCATTCACAGTTAGTTGACATTGCAACAAAGCATTTTGAGAACTGACCCAAACAAAAAGTGGCACTGGAACTGATGTAGGATTGCCTTTTATTTTCTCATAATTGTGTAACTCACATTATTTAAGGCAGGGGCAAATCTTGGAAGCCCCAACAGCAAAATCCTAAGGTTAGACACCTTACCCAGCTTAGGTGTTTGCAGAGTGGGGAGGTTGGGTGAAGAATTTAAGACTAAAAATCTTGGAAGTGACTGCTCCAGTCTCTTTTTGGCTCTGACCTGAAAAGTTTCTCTTTCTTATGAAAGGAGCTAGGCTAAGAGGAGGCAGGAAGAATCATCTCCTCTGACCACAAAGTTCTGCATTATGATGTCTTCACCATCAACACAGACTGCTAAAAGGAGAGAAATAAGAAGCATGGCCTCAGTGCAGGACAGTTTTCAGTGAAGACAAGTGGGATCTTTGGTGTGCCGCCATGATATTTTCTTAAAAATTCTTTTGCCAGGATTTTCTCCTGAAGAGCCTCAGGAAAGAAATGTAAACAATAACTATCTGCTGCTGTGGAATGCAACAGGTGCATCTTGGATTGGTCCATGTGGATTGTTTTCACTTGATGAGCAATCACAGCCACATGCGTCGAGGCTGTGAGCATGATTTTGTTATGATTCCATTCCTTTTCTTTCTAGCCTTCTGATGGATCCTTTTCTCTCAATTCTTTTTAGTATAGTTTTAATATAGCATTTTAATATAATATAATATCATAATATAATAAAGCAGACTTCTGAAACATGAAGTCAAGATTCTCATCTCTTCCCTCATCCTGGGACCCTCGAACACAACCATATTGTTGTCTCAGCCATCTCTGCCCACCACCATGGCCACACTGAGCATGGGACAGGCAGGTATGGGGAAAACAGGGGAGTCAATCAGAAGCAGAGTTTATGAAGCATCAGAGATCCTGAGTCCAAGATTGGGATAAAAAACATGCTTTACTCCTCTCAATTTCTGAATGTGACACTCAGGAAATCACTGACTGTGAATCCTTCCATGATTTCACCATGATCCCAGCAGAAGGAGATCTGCAGGAAAATTCTGCCTTGTCACTTTTATTGTCATTTCTGCCTCCAGGGTTGTGAGCAAGATGGAAAACTAAATAAGATGGGATGGATGAAAGGATGAATAAGATGAATGGATTGGGAGCAGTCCTGCCAAGAAGGAATTGAGGGTGCTGGTGGATAAGAAGATGGACATGAGACAACAATGTGCATTTGCAGCCCAAAAATTCAACCATATCCTGGTCTGCATCAAAAGCAGAGTGGCCAGCGGGCCAAGGGGGGTGATTCTGTCCTCTACTCCACTCTCATGAGACCCCACTTAGAGCAACAGTGGAAGGACCCTCACCTGTAGGAGAAAATCCATAGGAGGCCACAAAGAGGATTAGAGAGATGGAGTGTCTCTCCTATGAGGAAAGGCTGAAATAATTGGAATTGTTCAGCCTGGAAAAGAAAGAAGGCTCTAGGGAGATATTATAGCAGCCTCCCAGCACCTAAAGAGCTGAAGAGGGGCTTTTGTCAAGGATAATGTAGTGCTAGAATAAGGGATAATGGCTTTAAGCTGAGAGAGGGCAGGCTTAGTTTGGAAATTAGAGAGATATTCTTTACTTTGAAAGTGGTGAGGCACTGGCACAGGTTGCCCAGAGAAGTTGTGGATATCCCTTCCCTGGAAGTGTTCAAGGCCAGGCTGGATGTGGTTTGGAGCAATCTGCTCTAGTGAAAGGTGTCCCTGCCCATGGCAAGGAGGTCAGGACTAGGTGACCTTGAAGGAACCCTCCAACCCAAACCATTTTATGATTCTGTGAAAACAGAAGATGATCTGAAGACACTGAAGAGAAGTATAGCAAATAAGGGTCTGACAGCTGTAAATTTAACAGGAAAAGATGTAGCTGGAGAAAACATGTAAGTTATCCCTAGTTTCTTACAGGAAGGGCTCTCTTCAGCACTGTCACTCACACAGAAAGGATAAGATACAAAAGCTTGTGCTCTACAGCCCACACAGCTCTCATGTCAGGCAGCTGACAGAGGCAAGAGGGAGCTTATCATTTAGGAGCTGATAAGAGAGGTGCAGCTACCCCTGGAGCAGAGCTGGGTCTGCCTGTCTGTGCTTATGGCAAGGGGTGTGACAGCACAAGATCAATAATTCTGGTGTTGGCTGGAAGGGTTTTGGGCCATTTCAGCTCTCACCCTGTCCCATCCTCTCCACTCTGCTTCCTCCCTTGTCATTCTTCATGCAAGTTTCAGAAACAGCAGTGAAAGAGAAAGCAAAAAGGGAATGGGAGACGAAAGAAAAAAGGGAATTTACAGATCACATGAATGAAACATTCACACTCACATTTTTCTAACATTATCATTCCTTCGTATTTAAAATTTTCACAATTAACTGTAGGAGGAAGTGCCTCATATTGTCTCAAAAAGGCCTGAAACTCAAAAATTACTTAATTCCTTTTCCCCTACCTCTTTATATGCAATATCCTGATTTTTTTATCTGAAAAGAAGAGAGAGCTATTGGATAGATAATATAGGTATCAAAGATTTTATTTGATAGTTGGGGAGAGGATATTTTGAAATGGACAAGGACATAGAGTGTTTTCAGGAAAATCATAACAAAATAAAAATTAGAAAATTTGGTGGAGGAGAAAAGACATGGGAAAGTTTTAGAAATGGAAAAGAGATACCTATTTAGCCAGCAGTGCTAGAACTTAAATTAAATCTGTGTGTTCCTGGTCTGTGAAGCTTAATTTCAAATGGTCTCATATTATACTCTTTTTCTTAAGACATAGCAGAGCTCTGGCTGGGATCTATCTCAATTAAGTTTAGGCTGTATGTGTCTAAACTAACATTTTATGTGGTTTTATACTAAGATCCTTTCAAGTTCATGGAGAGAAAAAAAAAAAGACAGAAAAAAATCCATACCCAGATTGATTTTATCTCTTTCTCATGAGGAAGAATAAAATAAATTAACTACTCACAAGAAGTGATTATTTTCCCCAGACACAATAAAAGAAGCTTAGACAAAGAGCAAAGATTTAGATATTGGTGTTCCAACAGATACCAATATTTCAGCAGATGTCTGTCTGGTCAAGGTGACATAAGAAATTCAGCCAAAAGAAGCAACAGATAAAGATGGTAAAAGTAATTATAGGAAACTTTATCAAGTTCAGAGGCAGAGGAGGAATAGACTTGAGTGCTAAGTCTTTGCCTAATGGTGAACAGAAGAAGCACAACTTGACTTTTAAACAGAACCCCCTCCTTCCTGAATGATGAAATTGTCCAAGAAAAGCAGGTTTGGGAAGAAGAACCAAAATGGAGCTAGGAAAAGCAATGTATTATTGAACTTTAACACTAGTTTCCACAGGGAGAGCTTAAGAACATTCTGTGCAAAGTTCAGTCTTGTTTCTGGGTGAATCATAACAGATATGGGAACCAAAACTACAGGGCACTTTTGTATTGCCTAAAAATTGTTAAACTCCACTCTGAGTTTCTCTGTCCATGAATTGGATTGGATGCAGCCATCCCTGAGGCTCAACTGACCCAAATGCCAGCAGGTGATTCTCTGCTCCCATCGACTGCAGGGAGGCTCAGGAGCCCTCACCAGAAAAATAAAGGGTACAAAAAGACCCTGAGCACTTTGGCCTTTCTGCATCTGTTTTGGCACTAGACTTCCTGCTCCACTCAGGAGCAAGAAGGTACTTTGCTTTCTTTTCCTTTTGATGCCAAGAAAAATACTGAAGTACTAATACATTGCCATGGGCAGATATGCACATGAATTGACATCATGTTCTGATAAGCAAATATTTCCAACACAGTTGCTGTCTGAATATAACTATTTTAATCTATCTGTTGCCAAATTAAAAAAAAAAAATATGAGATTGTTCTTGTTTTGCTGTTTTGCCTTTGTTAGCAAGACTGACAGCCTGTTCTTTAAGAGATAAAACAGGTGTTATAACTTGTTTTCAGTAGATACATATGAGATCTAATTTGATGTGTGAAAGTTTGTCATATTCATGTCAATGTATTCAGAGACCAACACTTATTTATAGATTAGTACAGCTGAAAGAGACAATAATGTGCAGTCTAACCTCCCAGCCAACATGAGTCCAAAATTATTCTTAACAATCTCAGTATATCATCTATTCCTTGTTCAAAGTTGCAGAGCTTTTCCTGATCTATAGAACCATTGGTTTTGATTTATGACAGAACATTCCCCCACTAGGACTAGAAAGCTGCTTGAGTGCTCAGCTACCATCATCAGCTACCTGATGCAATTGATCTCTAAAATGAATTCATTCCTCTTCTCTTTGCAGTGTCATGTTTTAATCTTAAACCCTTCCCTGACTTCTTCGGGCTCAGAACAAGACTGGTGGTTAATAATGAAAGAATTTTAGTTTTCTCTGTACTAAGATAAATGTGAAAAGCCACAATGATATTAGCTGTTTCTTAGCCTAAAAATAATCCCAAACAGAGAAAAAATTAGAAATTAATAACACATTAGTTCAGCTGCATCAACAATGTTTCACTTGTACAATAAAGAGAAAAAGAAAATAAAAATTTACAAGCTCCTTGCCTTCTTCTGCTTTGAACAGAAACTGAAAACACAGCTGGTGCTTAACAGTGCCTGGTTAAATGGAGAAAAACTAAACACAAGATGATACCAAATCCTCAAACTGAGAAAAAACTTTTGTACAACTATACGTCAAGTACCTCAAGAAGTTCTGCACAAAACCTTGCTGGTAGCTATAGCGACTGCATTCACTGTATTTTTACTGGGAAACACTTTTTAAAACCAGGTAAGAAAGTGTATTTTTTCAGCTGTCATCTTGTATCCAACTTCCAGGCTTTTTGGTGCACTCCTGCTCCCCACTCAACCTCCACACCCCCTCTTCCACTCGGCATGCACGGCATGTGGGTTGCTGGGGTTACTCCCAAATTCAGGGAAGGAATTTTTCTTTCAAAAATTCAGCAGGCTTAAATCTAAGCTGCTGAACTGTGGCTTTCATTTCCAGTGAAGTTCCATGCCAGCACAAATACTTACATCTCTCAGGCAAATCGGACATCCAAGAGAATTAAACTGTGAGCAACAACTGGTATATGCCCCAAAACAGTATAACAGGGAGGGGAAAGGAAATAATCTATAAGAACCCTAATTTGCTAGGCCTGGAGAGATATATTTTTACAAAGGAATGACAGGACAAGGGGGTATGGCTGTGAAGGAGGGTAGATTTAGATCAGATATTAGGAAGAAATTCTTCCCTGGGAGCGTGGTGAGGCCCTGGCTGAGGCAGCCCAGAGAAGCTGTGGCTGCCCCATCCCTGGAAGTGTTCCAGCTTGGATGGGGCTTTGAGCATTCTGGTCTAGTGGAAGGTGTCCCTGCCCAGGGCAGGGGATTGAAAACAGAGAACCCTGAAGGTCTCTTCCAACCCAAAGCACTCTGGTATTCCATGGCTTGCTGCATGGGAATTCTGGTCTTGCTGTATTTGCTCACTAGCAAGTGCTGTGGAGCTACAAAACTTCAACATTACATGGGGTATGAAAGCTTTGGAGAGCCACTGCACTTAATTCATCTCACATAAATTATCTTTCCATGGCACAGTCTTCTCTGTAGGACTGGCATCACACAGTACAACAGAAAGGTTTGAAATTTATCTGTTGAAAGGGATTTCCCCACCTTTGAAATCTCTGCGTGAGACAGATGAGAGCACTGCTGGGTCCCTGTGTTACAACCAACCCTCTGAGCAGAGGACTGGTGTGGGCTTAGCTCTTCTCTCTGGTGCTCCCCTCCACATGAACCATAGCTTTGACTCTCAAGTCTGAGAGAGAACAGCTCTATCTCCTCACATTTGGCCTCCCTTTTGAGAAGGCAGAATTTTATTTCCCTCTGAGGTGTACGAGACAAAAGATTGAGAGCATAATGCAGGTATTCAGTCTTTATATTGAACTTCCACTTCTGAAGTTTTTGGAAAAATGTTTATTGCAGCAAATTGAGAAGCATATCCTGCTTCACACCCCCAAGTCTCTTCTCACTGACAATAGGTCACTTCTTGCTTTTCCACACCACTGCATTTGTTTGATGTATTGATTCATTTATTCACATGAAGCAGCTTGTCTACCTTGCCTGTAACTACATTATTTATGAAAAGTTCACCATGGAAAACAAAACAATATGCACAAATAAATCCTTCATAGACCGTTAGATTTTTTTTTCCCATAAGATTTGCTTTGGGATGCTATTCATAAAAACCAGTCTATTACTTTTCTAAAGTATTCAGTTATATCCACAGGAATGCCACTGGATATCCATAAGACCACAGTTTTCCCTGTTTTTGTGTACTTCGTGAGTAAATGCCTTGTAAGGTTCAAAGTATTAAAAGACATAAATAGTATTAAAATCTATAATAAAAGTTTCACCATTAAAACTTTTGATGTTCACCATAGGCTAGAACAGATTTTCAATTCAGGGCAACAGAAACACTGTCACACGTTGCTGTGATGTTATCACTCATGTTATTCAACTTTCCAATATATTAAAACATTATGATACCTGGAAAATATTCACACGTTGTCATCTTGTTCCTAATAACATCCTAGGGGCAAAAAGATTTTTTCCCCACATACCAATGTGCAAGAGTGTCAGCTTTATGATTCCTGCCTATGAATTACACCAGGAGGACTCAGTTTCACTGGCAACAATTCAAACCCAGGAAAGTCAGGACAATGAAGTGACTTCAAAGGAACATGAGTTATTGGAAAGATCATGCAAGAGCAGGCTAAGTATTCAACCTTAACACGCTTCAGTTTCATCACATTCCAAATTGCAGGAACCAATTATTTTTTTTGTCGTGGCAAAGCTCTCATATCTCAGAGCCTGGCTCCATCCTGATGTGCAGCTGCAGCTCTGTTAGTGTAAATCAAAAAGAAAAAATGATAACAAAACCAACAACTAAAAAAATATTTAAAAAAAAAGTAAACCCAAACTCCAAGGGATATTCACAAGTGCAAAGTAGGAACAAAGCCACACAGATCCTGGTGCTGAGGCTGACCCACCTTTCAGTAGAGGACACGCTCTTAAAATAAATGTTACCAAAGCATTGAAATCCATTCAACAGTTACTCTAAGATTGTTTTTCTTAATGAGAGACTTCTCTTCAGCCACAAGTTATAAATAGGAGCATTGCCTCTGCATAGTGTGAATCTCACAGCAAAGGGAACATTTCCAGGGGAAATTCAGAGATTTAATCGAGGAATGGATTATATCATCCTGTTTCTGATTTCAGGAAAAGAATGAGAGGCAGGAAAAGTATTTTTCCCTCCATGTGTCTCTGAGGCACTTTCAGACCTACCTTATTCCTGAGCTCTGTCCTGCAGCAGAGGATTGCCTTTAGGAATGCTTCTCCTGCAGGCTCCAGCCCTGCAAGTAAACAGGCAGGGACGGGCAGGATGTGGGCAGAACTTGGGAACTTCTCTACCCCTCCCAGGGACCAAAGTAGCCTCAGAGCCACCACAAATGCAGAGGAGAAGGACGGTAAGGAAGGGCTACCCCTGCCACGGTGCCTCCCATGATTGCTGCCCTCAGCTCCTCCTGCGCTGGGGGAACTCATGGGAACAGCTTCACACCCCTTTCCTCTGCTGGCAGAACCACCAGAGCCTGTCCTGGTCCCAGTATCAGCACTCCTGGACTGGGGGATTCACTGGTGTTTGCAGGCACTCATTTAATTCAGATGCTGCCTGGCGCTCACAGGTCAGTGAGTGAGTTCTAGTCTGTGATTTCAAGTATTTCCTGATGAAATTGCCTTGCAAAGATATGGCCAGAAATGTTCCAGCTCACCTGGTTTGCCACAGAGAGCAGTCTGAGGGCATTTTTTTTCCCCACAATCTTGTTGTACACAATTTTTAAAAAACAAGTAAGTCATCATTTTAAATCTGCAGGTTTTGACAATTATTGAAAGCATTAAAATATATTAATTTTAACAGTTATTAATTTTTTTAATGATGAATTTTAATAGTTCAGGCATGCCATCTGAATTCACCACATCAGTGGAAGCCAACATAGACAATAGTTTTTTTAAAATATCACACCCTGAGACGTGTGATTTAGTCTTTACTGACTCTGCTGATTTAGTAGCACAGCTCACAAAAGGATCAATGTTCAGGCAATCCCACTGGTCTCTCAGCACACCTCTTAGCAGATTAAAGTACTCTATAATTTTTTATTGGAATGACAGAATCTGTCCCTAAATACAGACAACACAATAAGAACATCAATAAATTGGGAGTCATTTTCCACTTAAGTCTGTATAACTTCAAAGGCACTGATGAAACCTTAAATCACAGAAAATAATTGCTAGTGACAGAATTCTTAGGCTTCATCACGGATTTATTCCCAGAAAGCATTAAGGCCATGGGAAAGATTACATTATTTTTTTTTATCACTAGTTCCCATTCTGCTTGTAGATTGTTTAGAATTGATTTCTACTGTCTAAGAAAACATCAGTGTGAACAAGGTCAGAGGCCTTTCCCCAAATTCAGGTGATAAAATGAAGGACCTTAGCAAAAGAATTTTTGAGCCTTAAATATAGAGTTGAATATAAAGTAGTGGGAAGCAGGATCAGTGCCTGCATTCTCCAGGGTTTTCAGAATTTATTCCATTATAATTACAAACTATTTTATTTCAGAATTTATTTCATTATCATTTATGAATTATTTTATTTCAGAATTTTCATCTTATTTATTTCATTATTCTGAGATGAGCTCAGGCCAGAGCCTGGTGCTGACAACACCAAGGTTGTGGGTTCCATTCCTGTATGGGCCATTCACTGAGGAGCTGGACTCTCTGATCCTTGTGGGTCTCTCCCAGCTCAGATATTCTGTGACCACTGATGGAAGATGTAAGATTTTACTCTCCTTCAGGTATCAGACTAATAATTTTTTTTTTCATTTAATAAGAAATGGTTGTCATATTTCTCCTTTGTCCCAGAAAATAATGGCACAAACTTTTGAAAATTTGTCCCTGGTACCTAACATTTTACAAGCTCCTTCTGCAATTTTTAGCTTTTAACTCCCATTCTTTTCATTTTCTGTGATTTTGTGTTCCAGGGGATGAAATTCAGAGTGTTTTGTGAGTCAGTTTGACTTCTCCAAGAAGGGCACAAGCTTGTCTTTTTTGATAAGTCATAAGATAAAAAGAACCATCTCCTGTAAAAAAAATATTTCACAAGTCCTGGCACTTGTGAAAATGCTGCTTAGATGTGAATTTGGTGGTTTAGATGATTATTAACCCAATAATCATTCAAATTCTTGGGAAGAAGACTCTGCTCTTGACTGCAGGCAAGACACTTGAAACAGCAACAGTTCCAGAAGCATGAAATGCTGATCACTGACCCTCTTTAAAACCCTGCAGGACAGCAGGACCTGGTGTGAAACTACAAGACCCTCTCAGCCACTTGTCCACTGCTCAGGAGTCTGGGTGCTGCTCTTGCCATTGTCTCATCTCCCAAGCAATGTGAAAAGCTACAAAGATGGAGATTTTCATGAAGAAAGGAGAGTTAGGCAATGAACAAAAAATGCAGGCAAGTGGTGAGACAAATGGGGTTATAACCAGACTCTTCACCTGTCACCTTTAAAATGCCATTTTTATTAGATGGGAATGGGGACTTGGGTGGATTTCAGATGAAGAATTGTGAATGTCCCATCCCTGGAAGTGTACAAGGACAGGCTGGATGGGGTTTGGAGCAATCTGAACTAGTGGAAAGTGTCCCTGACCATGGCAGGAGGTGGGAACAAGATGATCTTTGAGGTTCCCTCCAACCCAAACCACTCTGTGATTTCTATGGTTTATTTTGTGTAAAATTACTGTGACAGAGCCAGAATTGAGCTCAGTTCAGATGTCCAAGTCTTACATGAAAAGCAAGGCCTTCCTGTCCCACATCATCTCAGCTGGGACAGGAGCAAAGGGTTCCCTGTTTACCAGACTTGATCCTTGTGTGGAAAGATTTATCTTGTAATAAACAGGATTTCACTAATCCCATGGGCATACAGCATTAAAGGTCCAAAGGGCTAACATCCTCCTCAAATCTCCCATTCTTCCTGATGGTATTGAAGGAGAAAAACTCTCCTGTGAGCTTTGCAGCCATCCAATTCAGCATCATGTCACAGAACAGAGAAGGGATTAGCATTTATCATCTGATCAGGCAAACAAGTTAGCCAAACAAGAAGAGCTAGTAATGAGGCAGAAAAGCTGTTTGCACAATGGCACAGATCCTCCCACCTAGGCATGAATCAAGAGTGTTCATAATACTGCTATTTAATTGAAAGACTCCATAGATAAAGGCCAATTTTTAATTGAGACACTCGAGTAGATAAAGGCCAAGTTTTTGCAGACAGTGTCGGACTGACAAAAGAAAAAATCCATGCTCTGTGGAGCTTCTTAATGACAAATGAGAATTAATAAACCTTGTCCTATTTGTAACAGGAATAAGTGAAATGATAATTTACACAAGTGTCCATTTCACAGGAAATTGTTCCCTGCCATGTTCCAGCAATTATTTAGGTTTCAATGCAGGAGAAACACTGGCTTTGGGTCAGAATTGTCTTAAAGTTACACTAAATCAATCCAAAGGCTGGTATTCCCCAAAACCAGTGTAATCCCTCCTCTTCCATGGGCCTTGGATAAGAGACAGAAGAGGTTTTTAAAGATAATGTGCAGTCCAACAGCCTCATGCTCCCTCTGTCATTTTTACACGTGCCTGACACTGAGCTATGTGACATCACTGTCACATCACACATATCCTGAGAGATCCTAAACCAATACAAAACTTTTCAATTTATTGAATGATATTGGGTCAACAGCTGTGAGGAACCAGTCCTGCCTAGACTCTGCTGTGCCTTATTGAAATTATGGGGTTTCATCTGACCAATACAGAGATTTACAGTGTAGTTATCTAAATCTGAGTAAACCACCTGCCAGCCCTCTATAATCCATGAAGACAGACACTTCTAGGGAGTAATTTATTTCCAACAGGTCAGATGAATTACCCTGGAAAACTGTATTTTTTTCCACCATTTTTAAGGCAGCAAGGGATGTCTGGCTGAAAGTGAGGATCAACAAGAGACATCTAAAACTAGATGAGATGACCCAGCATGACATCTTGGGCAGGAAAAGCCCATCTCCACACACACTCAGGCTCTCTGCTAGAGGCAGACAGACCCAAGGCAGGTGGGTTAAATGCCACACAAACCAGTGGCACAGCCTTTTGTCCCATGTTATATCCATCCATGTCATGGGCTATTGAAGTTATTTAAGGGAATTGAGCCCATGATATGATGCATCTTCAGCTCATTAATGAAGAGAAGTACAAAGGCATAGAGCTAAGGGAAAAACTGACACTGGTTAAACCAAAATTATTCCTGCTTATTTCTGGTGGGATTGTTCTTGATCTGTTTTGTTTTGGTTTGTGGAGTTTGTTTTGTTGTTGTTTTTGGTTTGTTGTTTTATTTTTTTTCTTCTGAATCCCAAAGATCTACAAAACTGCCAGTAACTATTTCAACTAGGGGGACAGACTGCCAGAACTCCCCAAAACTCAGTGCACCCTTTGTGGCTTCCTGGGCTGGGCAGAACCTGCTTTAGCAGGTTATTGCCTTCAAAAACACTCTCTGGGAGAGACACAGGGAGCAAAACCATTGACGTGGAAATGAGGAGAAATTGAAGCAGGAGTAAACAGGTTTAAGTTGTTTATCATACCAGTGGCATCTGGTATAAGGGTACTTGATGTTTTATCTGTTTTCCTACATGTTATCAGTCTTAGCTCAGAAAACTGCCGAAGGAAACCAACAACTCTTTGCCTTCCCTGTGTCACCACATCCAAAATTAGCAACTTAATTTTGTAGCCCACTCATAACTGCCACAGCCTGCCTGGGGTCATGGCCCATAGTCTGGGAACAGCTGCTAAGGGAAGTGAGAAGGATGCTAAGTGAAGAAAATATGGCAGTACAAAGATCTACTAAAAAGGAGAAAAAAAAATCAAAGGCAACAATAAAAATAAATGAAGACAGAACAGCAAATTTAAAAGAAAAAAAAAGTAGTCAAATATATACAAATAGCTTGAGTACAAACTGAACAGAAAATGTACTCAGTAAAAAAACCCAAGGGATGACAAAGAAAGAAGATAAGATAATATAACCCCAGTTGTAAACTGTTTTAATTTCAGGAATCAATCATAAAAGTACTTATCCATATAATTAAGAAAAGCCTCCAGAAAGCATAAAAACCCTCTCAGAAGCACTCTAGAGGTGGCACCATAACTAAACAGCAAAACAAGATAAGGGAAATTGCCTTGGAATAACTCAAGCTGGTTTATGAAATATCAGACTTGAACAAGGATTGTCAACCTATCTGTTAGGAATGAGCAGCTCACTCCTGCCCCAGCCTCCCAGAACAGATTTATTATCTATGTTAGAGCTCTGTCCTTTACAAAAGGAATGGGTTTCTTCTTCCTGCTGCAGGAACATGCAGTCACTGTCCATTGCAGAGCTACACCATCAGGTCCCGTGTTCAGACTGAGCATCCTGGGCTGTTCTGCAGCACATCAGGGCAAGGAGGCAGACCTGAGCTTTGTCAGTGCTCTCACAGGAGCAGAAGAATTCCAGATGCTACAGAAGAGCTGTGTCTTGCTACCTCTTGGCCAGTCCTGAATTAATTTCCCAGTCAGAATTTATACCACTGTGCCTGACCGTCCTGTCAAGACCTAGTCAGTGGGGTTTGCTGCAGATTTTTGGGTGTATTTTGCAAAGATAAGCACTGAAAAACATTTTTTTTATCAAGCATTACAAAGGACTGAAAACCATGTGTTCCTTTCCTTGAAGATTCAATAAGGTATTTAACTTACTGTGAAGAAAACCAGCCCTGCCACCAAAATGGATAAAGGCTTTCAGGAATGCCCAGCACAAGAGATGCTGTAAAACAGGTGCCAGCTGTTGCTTCATTAGTGAGAACTGCATTGGCAATGAAGGCAGTCCATGCAGATTATTTGTAGCCTTTATCTGCTGGTGAAATTGGAATTAGTGAAGTTCTGTCATACAAGATGTAATTAGTTTTACACTTAGCATGAAACAACGTCAGAAATCCCCCAGTACCTCTAAACTTTACAGCTCAAAGAAAATCTTTGCAATCAATATGCAAATATTATATGGTAATCAGTGTTAACCAGGTTGCTCTGGAAGGAAATACCTGGGTGCTGACAACAACATGGTTAAGCACTGAAAAAATTGCACTTGAGCAATAAATAGTCAAACCACAACCAAGTGTTGGCTAGGGTTACAACAAAGACCATCAGTCCAAAAATATTTAAATCTGTCAATGGTTTAAACTTGCCTTCAAATGTGAAGTGAAATATGGCAGTTTTGACATCTCTTATTAAAGTCACTTAAGAATCAATATTCAGGACATAACAATAATCAAATCAAGTTGCTTAAACCTAACTCAAGGGATCCTTCTGTTCTGCAAAGAATCAAAGATTAATTTCTAAAGAACTGAATCAATGCAAAGTAAATAGATTCTGATGAGCTGGAGAAGGGTAACTTACATCTACTGCATCGTAGATGAGCTCTGTGATAACAGCATTCCCTGAGCACAGGAAATCTACACCACTGCATAATCAGGACTGACAGCACTTGCAAAACATGACCCATAACTCAGTTTCATTCATTCCTGATGAATAATCAGGGCTAACACAGCTTGGAGAAGCTTTGTGGCACGTGATCAGATCAGGTCCAGGTCTGGCAGTTTTTGGCCAGCTCCACAGCCCCACACGCCCTGGAGAGGGATTTGTGACTGCTCAGTGGGCTCCCAGGACAGGCTGCTTTGCTTTTTTCTGTAGAGCAGGAGTTTGCAAGTGAGCGCCAGAGCTCACAGGTACCTGCCCAGTCTTTACTGCCGAATTTCCTCCCTACTGGGAAAGAAACGGGAGTTTTTAGAGAGAATTCATTCTGCTTTACAGAAAGAAGCCTTGTAAATCTAACACCCTTCTTGGTGTACAAAGATAGCAGGTATTTGCCATGAAAGCCTCACTGTAACAAAGAAGAGCAACTCAGCCCACTTTGGTCTCCTAAACAAACCTTTATTTTAAGGTTGCAGCTAGAGCACAAGGAATCAAAAGATATCTCACTACTAGCATCACTTGATTTGTGAAATTAATTGTCCATCAAATAACATACCTGTTGTATATCAACAATGGTTCTTAGGGTGAAGGGTAGTTTTTTATTTTTCCCCACTCCAGATTAAATCTCTAAGCTATAACACAAGTCCTCGGTAGGTGATGTACCCACCTACTGCCAATACTGAAACAGTTTTCTCAGGGCAATAATAGTGTGTGCATACTTCTTCTTTCCTAGGTGAAGCAGGAGCTATTCTATTGACATTTTAGTGATGCTGAAGAATAAATATTATCAGCCCACTCCTACCCTCATATTCAGACTAGAAAGGAACAAGCAACTTGTCCCACAAGCAGAGCTATCCCTCCTGTTTCATGGCTCACATTCACATGATCAATTTTTTCAGCCTAGTTGGTGGAGCTGGACATCAGGAGCGAAGCAGGGAGATGAAATCAGGGCATGTCCCCCCTGCCCCAGCTGTGATTGCCAGCCCAGGTTTGCAGTTGCTGATCAGGACCCCTGTGGCAACCTGCACCAGCAAGGCAAAGGAGATCACATAAAGAACAGTCCTGAGACAGAAATAAGGTCTGCAGGGGTCTTGGTGCTCCATTATCATCCCTGAATATAAGACCTGGGAGGAGCTGGTTTCTTCTCCCAGGTGACAGGGATAGGACAGGAGGAAATGGCCTCAAGCTACACCAGGGGAGGTTTAGATTGGAGATTTTGAAGGATTTCTTCACTGAAAGATTTGTCAAGCATTGGAAGAAGCTGCCCAGGGAAGCTGTGAAGCCACCACCCCTGCAGGCATTTAAAATGCATGTGGCATTGGGGACAGGGTTTAGTGGTAGACATGACAGTGCTGGGTTAGTGGCTGGACTTGATGGCCTTAGGGGTCTTTTTCAAAGTGAGCAGTTCTATTATTCTCTGATTCTATGCTTTTCAAAAAACCAGCTCCAGCTAGTTTCTCTTTACCACTCAAATTCTAAAAATCTTGCCAATTGTTAGAGAATATATTATTCAATTAATAAGGAATCAGGATGCTTTGAACTTATATAAACCTTCTGATTTGTCTGGGCTATTTTTAGGAACTTAAGGTCACAATTCATATAAAATCTCCTTCCAATATTATCTCTTATTCACAGCTGGAAGAACTGACTGCTCATAAATTCAGTGACTTGCCAAAGGCTGCCAGTGCAACACCCTCAATCTATTCTTCCTGACTACACCTCAGTGGGCTGCAAGTTTAAGGTAAAAATCCTTGATTTCACCTGTAATTTACTTACCCCTGATGACATTTATAAGTCAAGAACATTAGGACTAAGATCTCATCTCCACTGAAAAAAACCCCAAAACCTAGCATATATTTCTATTTTAAACAAAATTTGAAATAAAAAACTGTAAAAGAAATGTTATGATTATTGACTTACAAGTTTTCCTACTTGCTTGCAAGGGAGAATGCAAATCTAAGTGTACCTTAAGCAGATAATTTCAAGACTTAAGACCTGAAAGTCTCCCAAAAGCACAATATGAGATCTTTGCAGAAGTTTCTTTCTGCAGAAGACATTCCTCTGCTTGGCTCTGTTCACGGAGCTGGGACAGCCATCTCAGCCAACCTTTGCTCCTGCCAGCTTCAGAAGCCTGATGTGATTTCCACTGAAGGGGATCACTAAACTTCCAGCAGCAACTGGAAGAAGCCTCTAGGAAAACACCAAATAAAATGGAGAATATGATGAAGAAAATTGCCAGAATGAGTTTGTGTCCAAAAAGGACCAATTTCCAAAGTCCATTTTCCTGCTGTACTTACATATGCTACAAGAATTAAAAAAAAATTTCCCAGTTCAGAAAATTGCCAGAATGAGTTTGTGTCCAAAAAGGACCAATTTCCAATATCTCCATTTTCCTAATGTACCTACATATGCTACAAGAATTTTAAAACAATTTCCCAGTTGCTCAGTTACAGTTCAGTGATTTCTGTAGATGCTGTCTCTCCCTTTCCTCACTCTCCAAATTTGAGTTCTCAGACTTCAAAATATCTTTGTAACAGTGGGTAGTGCCTAATACAAAGTGACCAGCACCCAGTCAATTTCCCAGTTGCTCAGTTACAGTTCAGTGATTTCTGTAGATGCTGTCTCTCCTCACTCCCCAAATTTGAGTTCTCAAACTTCAAAACATCTTTGTAACCATGGGTAGTGCCTAATACAAAGTGACCAGCACCCAGTCACCACCCAACATTCCTCTTTTTAGACTCAGCCATGGAAAGACCTGCAGGAATCAGTCTTCTCTAAACATCTTTGTAACCATGGGTAGTGCCTAATACAAAGTGACCAGCACGCAGTCACCACCCAACATTCCTCTTTTTAGACTCACTCAGCCATGGACAGACCTGCAGGAATCAGTCTTCTCTGAAGAGGCAGTTTTAAAGACAAAAATGCACCACTACATTTCTTTGCAATGGAAAATATGGTTGGGAAGCCTGGAAAGAGATATTTCAGTGTCATAGGAGACAATACATAATTAAAGTTCATGTAAAAATGCCTGGGGAATTTGGCATTGCCTGAAGAGCTGAAATAGCCCAGTACCACCTGTATCATTCAGGTGTGGTGGTACAGACAAGATGTTCATAGTGTAAGTTTTTTCTTAAAGGTTTTTCTTCTCATTGTGAGAAATGGGAAGAATTCAAGAATGTCTTTAAACAGGAGGAATTGTGATCATCCAGCAGTGATTAATCAAAACAAGTTTTAGGAGAAAGCATTACAGTATGACAAATTGAAATATCCTTTGAAGCTAAGATAATTATTGAACAAATCTCAGGAATATATTTTAGCAAGAAAGTTATCACATGCCGGAAACAAAAGGGTTCTTTTAGTCCTATTATTTTCAGTATCATAATCTCCAGAATTAAAAGCTAGCTCTGGCATGTAGCAAAGATGTTTTCCTTAAAACAGTATGAAATGCAAGAAGAAGTAAGAAAATACTTATGTATATGTATAGGTGCTGTAGACGTGCTCACCCACTCATTGTCTGGGTCTCTGAGCTCATGAAAGCCTTCCCACAGACCAAAAAAAATTAACTAATCCTTCCACCTCATTCTTCCTCTGTTAGGTCCCCATTGGGGAGGTTTTCTTCCTCTGTAGTAACATGAGTCAGAGTACCATGAGTCAGACAGATGCTTCCCCTGCAATGAGTCCTCCATCAGATGTGCTATTCCAACCCAAAGGCTCATTCATGGCACAGGTCTCACTCAAATTCAAGAGACAATCACTCAAATCAGACAGAACATTATTTTCTGCTGAAACAAACAAGATTTGGCCCCAAACTGATCCCAGGAGAGAAAGGCACTGTCATCTGCTGGTTTAAAAGTCAAAATACCTGCTTTCCTCCCTTTTGCTCCACAGTGTGCTGAGAACTGCCTGTCTGCAAGCTACTTGGAGTAATTCTCCACAAAACCAGATGACATTCATCAGCTGGTGGGCTGCCCATTCCTAAGCTCAGAACTGGACTCTTCTGCATTTCACCACAAAGGAGGCCAAAACATCCAAAACTGCCTCTTACTAGAACACACAACACACTGATTGAGGATGGATTCACAGTGAATCCACAGCACATACTCAGGAGTTTCTTTTGCAATAATATTCTATAAACACTTCATTGACATAAAATCTACCTTCATGTATTTGATATGTCCAACTGGAAGTTACTTAGGACACTGCCCCAGCTGTCCAAACAATAGTATTTGTATATTCAGAATAGAAGCATCTTAATGGGAAATATGTATGGTGGTTGGTAGGATTGAAAATTTAGTTAAAACTATTAAATGCCTAGCCTTAAAAAAAAAAAAAAAAAAAAGAAAAGAAATCATATAGCTTTTGAAATGGAATAAACCTTGCAATGGTTTGCCTGACCTATTTGGCAACACTTCTTCCTATTATTTTAGCAATTATTATCTATACAAACTCCCCCAAAACAAATGTCTAAACAGTCATTCATCAAAGAGAAAAGGGAGATTCAGGCATGCACCTAAAGTAATTCTGGTTGCTAATTGAGCACGTTGAGTAACACAGATACATTTTGCAGGTGCATCTTCCTGAGAATGATCCCACTAGTGTCCACACTGTACAGATGGGCTGTGTTATTTTAAGGCTTTAATCAAAATACATGCATACAGGCACAGCACCACGTGCATGCTAATGCTGTCAGCAGTCACTACACTCTTTTAAGAACTCTAGCCATGTAAAAATTCAGAAGAGAAGGAACTGATGAATTAGGCACTTTAGAGGAAGCCTTAGAGGCTACAGCTAGAAGGTGATGCACAGCATATTTGTAATAAATGTGGAGAAAACACCTTGTTAACACGGCAAAGTATTGCCACATACTGAGAAACTGCACCAACAAAAAGACAGAATACAAAAAAGTGTAAGGTCATCAAACTCCCAAGGTATTTATGTTGGGAGAACCAACCCTGAAAACAGTGATTACAGTGTAATCTTGACATCTGTCAACCTCCTGTCAATGGCTTTCCTCAATGAAGGCATCACACATCCCTCAGCCACTGCTTTATCACCTGCAGTGAAGTCTTCTGCATCTGCTAGTCCCAATTTGAGGGCTCACCAGACCTGATTCAGGTGACCAACTCACCTAGCACAGTCTGGTCTGAAAACTTTGTTAACTAAATGAGAAACAAATAAATCCAGCTTAAGAACAGTGGAACACAGTTCCTCCTATATTTCCTTTGTAAAAGACAGACCCTGTTAATGCATGTTTGCATGATTAAAGAAAAATAAAAATTAGCCCTCTGAATTTGATACTCTTCCCTGCTGGGGGGGGAAAAATGAACATAAAAAGACATAGCAGAGGTTGTGTTCAGTCGCAGTGCCCCGGGTGCCAGGTTTGCAAACCCGGCGATGTCCCCTTACCTGCACAGACACCGCACCACCCGAAGCGGTGCCTGGAGCCCGGCTCCTGACCCGGGCGCGCCCTGCAGAGCTCTCAGCCTGGCGGGGACGGGGCGGGCAGGGCAGCAGCGCACGGACAAACACAAGGACAGACACACGGACAGACACACGGACAGACACACTGCCCCGAGCCCCCCTGCGCTCACGGGGACAGGCCAGTGATGGGGATTGGCAAAACGCTGCGAGGAGAGAAGGAGAAGAGAAGGGGAAGAGAAGGAAAGGAGAAGGAAAGGAGAGGAGAAGGAGAGGAGAAGGAGAGGAGGAGGAGAAGAAGAAGAGAAGGAGAAGAGAAGGAGAAGGAAAAGAGAAGAAGAAGGAGAAGAGAAGGAGAAGAGAAGGAAAAGAGAAGAAGAAGAAGGAGAAGGAGAGAAGGAGAAGAGAAGGAAAGGAGAAGAGAAGGAAAGGAGAAGGGGAAGAGAAGAAGAGAAGGGGAAGAGAAGGGGAAGAGACGGGACTGACCGGACCGGGGGTGTGGGCTGGGGGACACGGCGGTGGGAGGCGTGAGCGACGAGGGACAGGTTTTAGGGACAAGAGGACGGGGGGTCCCAGCCCGAGGGTCAGGGAAATGTGCGCCCCGAAGGGCAGAGAATCGGGGAGCCGAGTCCCCGCCGTGCCGGGGGGGAAACGCCCTTTCTCTTTTAGCAAACAGGTGGTTTCTGCTTTTGCCTCCTCCCTGAGCTCACTGTCTAAATAAGAAGCCCTCAGCTGGGATATTTTTGCTTGAATTTCGGCTCTGACTTGCGAGCTGGAGCCGCTCTTCGTTCACCTCATCCAGACACGGCCCCGGCCCCTCCGCTGCCCCGGTGCAGCTGTCCCATCGGGGCGGGGGTCCCCCAGAGGGGACTGATGTCTGCCCCGAACTGAAGCCCTCAAAGCATGCCCAAAGGAGCGAGCTGGAGCCGCTCTTCGTTCACCTCATCCAGACACGGCCCCGGCCCCTCTGCTGCCCCGGTGCAGCCTCTCGCAGCTGTCCCATCGGGGGGACTGATGTCTGCCCCGAATTGAAGCCCTCAAAGCATGCCCAAAGGGCATACAAAGCATTAAAAAATGTCCATGCATTTTTTTTTTTTTTTAGCACGACTGTAAACACCTTTTCTCAGGTTGCCCAGAAAAGTGGTGGATGCTCCATCCCTGGATGTTTCAAGGCCAGGGTGGATGGGGCTTGGAGCCACCTGGGATAGTGGAAGGTGTCCCTGCCTGTGGCAGGGGGGTTGGAACTGGATGATCTTTAAGGTTCCTTCCCACCCAAACTGATTCTATCAGTTCTGATTCTATCATGAACACAGTTGCACCTGGAGGAGATCAGTGGGTCAGGATCTAGAGCAGTTTATGAAGATGTTCCTGTCTCTGCTGCAATTTCCCAGAGCAGGCCTGAGGCCCTTGGGGTCAGCAGGTTTGTGGCTGCTCAGATCTATGAAAACCCACACTGCTTTGGTGACAGATGGCAGGTTTGATGAGGTTTTTTTGTCTGTCTACTACGTGGTAGCAACAAATACACAAAGTCCTTTTGGTTGTCTTACAGCTCACCCTCAAGCTGAAGGAGCACTGCAGATACCTGTCCACAAAGTTTTCTGCTTTGCAAAGAGAAATCATTGACTGAATTCAGTTTGCTAGACTTCAGAATTTGCTGGGAACATGCATTCAACATTACACATATATTTTAAGTTGAAATGTGCTTAAATGGAGCAGATTTCTACCCTGTCAGGTACTTGGAAAGGCAGGTCTCCAGTGTCTTCTCTAACCCCCCTTGCCAGTGACATGTTATATTCACTCAGCCCAGTCTCATCCCAGCTGCTGCCAAAGAGACAAAGTGTAATTTTTTTATCTTTTGCATGTTATTAAAACAAACTCATGGCCTTCCTTTGCATTTTTTAAGAGACCTGTTATCTTTCTGTTCTTCCACTCCTTGGACAGAAATATTCTTCAACTTCTATGTGGATATTGAAGGATCATCAGGATCATCACCTTTGCTTTTCCTTTTCAGGTTTCCTGCAGGGATCTCTACCTCAATACAAGTTAGAGACTGAGTCACCAAAGCACTTTGCTGTATTTAGTGAATTGGGACTTGAGATTTGTGTTCATTGTGTGGCTGTTTAAAATTTCTTGACAGGTTTGCATTTTAGGCACAGGTTATTAGGCAATCTGTTCAGAGGCATGCAAGAAAGCATCCATGAGTGCAGGAAGGTAAGAGGTTTCTTGAGGATTCACAGCCTTGCTGACCTCTGCCCAGATTTTTGAGTGGTAACATGGTTTATTCACATCTCTGCCATCAGAATCAGCTAAAACGATTGGTCTACAGGAAACAAATGAAGTATTTAATGCTGCATATGCATCTATAAATGAGAAAGAATCCTCTGCCTCCAACTGACCCCATTCCAGCCCTCATAAATGGCATCAGAAGGGTGAGCAGGCATTGGAACAGGCTGCCTGAGAATGTGGTGGAATCACCATTCCTGGGAGTGTTCACAAAACCTGCAGGTGTGGTGCTTATGAACATGGTTTAGTGATACATCTGGCAATGCTGAGTTAATGGTTTCACTCAGTTTTAGAGGTTTTTTCAATCTTAAGGTTTCTACAGAAAGAAAAAGGAGGGCAGGAGGTTGCTCAGCTCCAAACTGAAGCAGCAAAGCAAAACTTTCCCCATATCAGTGTGCTGGTTTTTTTATGCTGGCTTTCTGCATAGATTTTTCTTCAGGCTGCTTCCCTTTCCAACCCAGTAATTTATTAAATATTATCTTTTCCTGATATAAAATGTTAAGCCTATGGGATGCTGATGATTTTCTCCCTAAAGCTTCACCTCCCCGAGAATATTTTTTTCTCAAACAAGCATCTTCTCACTGTCACATTAGCTTGATCTGTTGTAAGAGATTAAACCAAGTGGTGTATGGCAGATGAGTGTTGTGTACAATGAAGAAAACCTAATATCCTCCCTCAGCCTGTAGCAGTGGCCTGTATTTAGAGGGGTTTGTATTTAGATCTTGCATTAGTTAGTATTTCATCTACTGCACGTAATAATCATCTGTCAACATTCTTACAGCAAGCTCAGTTGTTACTTCTCTTTACAATCTCCCAAGGTGATTAACAGAATCATTTCCCTTTGCAGATACTTTGTCTCCAATGATCTGGAAGAAGCATAAACACCCAAATGGCAATTCAAGCTGCTGTTTTATTAGGATTTCTGTTGGAAACAGCCCTGAATCAGCAGCTCAGAGGATTATGACAAACATTGATGCACAGATACATAACTCCATTTCCCCGCATTTTTCAGTTCTTTCTGTTCTGATTGTGAGCCTTTGATTTCCATTTTCACCCTGGGGTTAGGAATATAAAAGCTGGATGTAGTGCATGGAGAAGAAGGTCTGTGTAGCCTGATATCTCATCCCCAGGAACAGATGCCTCAGCAGGTGTATAGGAAAACAGTAATCATTCCACAATGCTTCCCGAGAACGGTGTCTCTGTCTGTGATTGTTGCACAGGGATTTCCTCAGGAAGTCATGGAGTGTGACTTGAGCTGCTCTCAGTCCTTTCTTCTTTGGTAAATTTACCAGCCACGTCTGAATCCGGATAAATGTTACTTACAAATGTTTTGTGGCAACATATCCTGCAATAGTTCAGTCCCGGGAATTATGCAGTCTGCAAATCACAGTGCCTTTGCTTCCTGTAAGATCCAGTTTGATCACAGAAAAACTGGCTTTTTCTTCTGTCCAGTTAATGGTGTCTCAGGGATCTGACAGGTTTCTTACATAAATTCCCTGAAAATTCTGATGCTGTCAAGGCTCAGATAGTAGCTGTGTGCTGGCAACTCATAAATTCTTAAGAAACAAGGATTTGCATCACTGGGGAATACTCTTGTGCCTTTTTTATCCTCATATACATTCTCTTGTGCACATTGTATATTATAGTCCCCAAAGGCTTACATTTCAAGGCATGAAGCAGATCCAAATGGTCTCTCATAAGAAAAAGTCTACCTAGCAAAGAAATGTTCTCTTCCCTGCAGTGTAGAATTTTCTATGCCAAAACCCGTTGAGAGCAATGAAAGAAAAAGACCAAATTCTGCAGAAGAATGTGTTTTATGTTATTGTGCTGCATGTCACACTTTAGTTTCCATAGGTTTTATAGGACTCATGTATCATGACAGTTCTCTGTTTTGGTCTTGTTCTTATCTTACTTTCTTGTTGTTAGTGAATTACAGGATTTGTAATTCCGAAATCCTGACACAATATCTGTTGGATGAAAATTACATACAACTTTTCATCCAATGTCGCAAATTACAAAGTCATGAATTATGGAATCCTCATAGTGAAGCAAAAACGTATAAATTTAATTTAAAAACAAATAACATTTCTTCTAATCCTACAGTAAGTTTTGAAATAACACGTTCAAGAGTGAAGAGAAATGGCAACAAAAATGGAAAAATGTACCATCATCATGAGAAAAACTTTCAGTATTTCCTTCCTACTCTTCAGAAAACCAGTTGACTCTTTAGCCACATATAGTTTGTTCCTGTATTGATAACCAGCTATACCTAAATCCTAGGTAATATAAATAATGTGTAATATAAAATATTGTAAAAATATAATAAGTGTAATATAAAATGGTTGTAAGAACAATAATAACTCACACAATAAGATAATTGGCTTATCTAAGCTTAGTCTCATAGTTCTCCATCTCTTTAAAGTACAGTGTTTATGTTTATCCATCTCTCAGTCACCAACTTCTGATTATTTTTTCACAAATTTATATTTTTTAAAAATATTTTTTATAAAAATTCCATTTTATAAAAATTTAATCTTTGATTTTATAAGTTAATACCTAAACCATATAAAAATGTACTATTTAATAAGATCCCATCATCATCAAAATTTGTTCAGGACAGAACTCAATGTTGAACATCACCAATCCTTTGTTGTCTGCACTTCACCTTTAAAAAGCAGAATAAGCAGAATTACTTCTTTCTCTCTCTTCTTGAGAATGTAATGCAGACTGAGTGAAAAGATACAGACTATACACTGCCTCTCTAGGTAATTTTACTTTTACATATATTGTCAATTTCTTTAAAGCTAATATTGCATTGAAATCAAGATTTATTCTGTAATTAGAGACAAGCAGAACAGGTGCAAGAATTAAAGAATCATAGAATAATAGAATCATTAAATTGGAAAAGCTCTTTAAGATGAAGTCCAACCATTAACTCAGCACTGTCAAGTTCACCACTAAACCATGTCCTCAAGTGCCACATCTACATGGCTTTAAGTACTCCCAGGGATGGTGACTCCAGCACTTCCCTGACCAGTGTATTCCAATGCTTGGTAACCCTTAACCTTGGTAAGTTTCCCAAATATCCCATCTAAACATCCCCTGGTCCAACTTGATGCCATTTCCTCTGGTTCTGACAATTTTACCCAAGAAAAGAGACCCAGAAGAAGATGAAAATGTTTGTTAGTCTAATGTGCCAATAAACATAAAAAAGTTGTGTTTTAAGGAGACAATTAACCAGATTGATGACCTTGTGTCCTGGCCTTGAAGGTCAGACTGGATGGGGTTCTGAGAAACCTGTCTAGTGGAGGATATCCCTGTCCATGGCAGAGTGTTGGAATTGGATGATCATTAAGGTTCCTCACCATCCAAGCCATTCTAGGATTCTATGACTGTGATTCTTGACATCACTCATGACCTTGCAACAATGCCTACGAGAACAGAAATTTATACTGATAACTCAGTCAGCACTGTGACCCTTATTTCTGCTGGAAGACCCTTTTCAAGCAGTTGGTCTGAAATGTTTCTTTCTCCAGCTGGTGCTCTGATATATCCTGTAACTCCACGCCAGTGAAATGTCTTCATGTTCTGGGCATCCCTGCCTAATTCTAGAGCCATGCTGGAAATCTTGCAACTGAGCTCACCCTCAGCATGACAGCAGTAAATCAGATATGGGAGCCTGTGCATGTCAGACATAAAGGACACAAAGGAGACAGAAAAGGGTGAGTGCTGTGGGTGTAAAACTTTTCACTGTTCACAGCTGAGATGAGGGGTTAATTCAAAATACAAAGAAACTGGGCAGCCCAAGCAAGTGCTAATCATCAATTTCCTTTTTGCACTCTATTACTCTGTCAGCTGATATCTTGTTAAATGGTTGCAGGCTGGTGGTGTTTATCCTCTCCACCACAGTTTCCCATTCTTACACTACCTTTCTCTACCCTTCTCAGTGAAGCCCTTTTAAAAACCCAGAAATATTTCTGAAACATTTTTCTCCATATATTTTCAATGCAAAATAATATTTTCAATGCAGAAATAACTTTCCACTGGGAACAATTTTACATCTTGGCAACTCCTAGGTCTATAAGTTATATTTTATATCCCATTGAGAGGAAAAAAATCACATTTTAACCAAAGATAAAGTCAAATTTCTTCTCATATGACTTCCAGAAAATAAAGTTGTGTAGATTTTTATATAGAGAAGACAAAAATAATGACCCAGGCTGAATATGGCTTATTCATGGCCTTTAGCCAAGACAAACATAGAAGGAAATTTTAAAGGATTAAATTTGAGAGATGAAGAAGAAATTCACAAACAGGAAAACTTATTTTAAATGGCAACTGACTGGTATTTTTCCAAGAGTTGAAATATTCTAACTAGTCTGGGAAGAAAGGTTAAAGGACATCAAGCTTGTGACATGGTCAAAGAGAAATAATATACAAATTTATTACATGGATATCTATAACTCATGCATAGTATATTTACTGGGCAGAGCCCATTTTTTCCTTTCCATTGGACTTCAAAGTACAGAGAAAAGTCAGTATTGATGGTAACATTTGCACCCAGCTGCTGTGAATTTACAAATTGAGCAACATGGTCAAAAAAACCCTATGAATATGAAATACATTTTTCAATTGAAAATATTAATGCATTTCTTTTTGGTGCCTTTAAAGAAATGCTAGCACATTAGATGAAATAATTTGAGAAAAATCTTGAGAAAAAAAAAGAGACATTTTGAAAGAAAAGAGGCAGGAAAAAAAGCCAAGGTTTGTCCTATCAGAAAGGAGGGATGAGTTGAGTTGAAAGCAGGGAGAAGAGCAATTTTGAAGATTTTTCTGTCCATATGAATGAACCACACAGCTGAGTGGTTGACAGTGCAAGTTTGGTCCTCATACAATGTAAAATATGAACAGATGGAAAATATGGGAGGAGGAAGAACAGATTTCTGGAGGAGCACTTAAAGAAGCTTGAATTTCACAGAGTGAACATCAGACTCCTCAGGGCAGGATGGTAGGGTGACTTGGCAAAGTGGCAAACCAGAAGAATGATTTTTCTGGTTGGTTTTGGAGCTTGTGGGATACTCTGCATGATTTAGAAATTGGAAGAATATAAGAAGAGCTCTACAGTTAGACCAATGTTGCACTTGGTCCCTAATCTTGACTTCATTAATAGCTAATAAAATATTCCTAAAGAAAAACAAAGTGAATCTACAGTAAAACTCTCCAGAATGATCTCTCTAGCTGCAGGAATTTTTATTTTTGTGTGTTCCTAGATGAGAGGACGGTACTTAACAACCTTCAGTAGATTTCTCCCTTATGAAATGTACAATTCCTTTTTGAATTAACACAAGCTGATTCTGCAGCAAGTTTCAAAACTTTGCCACATTGTGCAAAAAAAAAAGCAACTCCTTCTACATATTTGGCACTTATTCATTTTACTTGTTGACCCTTAATACCCTTATTAGTCTAGAATGCAATCCTTCCTTGTTCTGACTCTCCATATCATCCATGATTTAATTAAACCTCTATCATAGTCCTCTTCAGTCTCTGTTTCCTGCAGGACAATAGCACACTATTTTCTTGACCTTCATGTGAAAACCTCCTCAAAATTCTGATTATCCCTGCCAGTCTTCTCTGTGCCTTTGCAAATTTCAGTTTACTCATATTAAGGTTGGCAATTTTTTGGGAAGCAACAAAGGAAGGAAGTTATCATTTGCTCCTGCCATGATGTGCACATGCAGTGACTTAGTTCTTACTGCTTTGGTCTCAGTTATTTTCCTCATAATTGCAAATTCTCTTGTCTTTGACTGCTACTGAGCATTTCATGGACCTACCTACTGTGATCCCAACATCTTCTAACAACTGGGTCAAAATCTGTAATTCTGCGTATACATTTTATACTTATCAATAAGAAATTTCATCAGCAGTTTTGTTTCCTCCTTCACTGTCCTTAAAGCTTTCTGTCTCTATGTACAGTTGGTTGATGTCTCTTCTAACATTAATTATTTACTATTGATGCCTGGAGAGGCTGCCTAGAACAGAGGCTAGGCAGTATTAAAGGAATAAAGTAGGGATTTATTAAAAAGGCCTTCAAAGGATACACTTTGGGCAGTGCAAGAGCCTGGCCATGGCTCCACCCAAGATAGACTCTGACACACAAGTTTTCACACTTTTATAAGTTTTGATCTATTTACATACAGTGTTAAAGGAATAAAGTAGGGATTTATTAAAAAGGCCTTCAAAGGATACACTTTGGGCAGTGCAAGAGCCTGGCCATGGCTCCACCCAAGATAGACTGACACACAAGTTTTCACACTTTTATAAGTTTTGGTCTATTTACATATTGGTTTAATTGTCCAATTGCAGCTTCAGATTATGAAGTCCCACCCTCCCAGAGTGCTCCCCCCAATTTGTTATTGTTTATATTTTTTGGACCCGAAGCTGCAATGGTGTCCTTGGTTTTGGGGCTGGAAAAGGATTGTTTTGTCTGACTAAACTGTGAGGAGAACTTGCTAACACTTTATATGAAGTTAAGAGTTATAAACTAATGCAGTACAGAATCTGGAAAATATGAAAGCTAAAACTTAAGGCAGCACTAGTATTAGATAATTTTGCCTTGCTGTTATTAATTTCGTTTTCTAGGACAAGATCTGCTCACACCAACCCCAGTGAGACTCCACAGGTGACCTCTGACCACTGTGAAGCTCTGCACTGAGCATTGTAGGAAGCTCAAAGTAAGGGAAAAGGCTGCCACTTGGAGTGGAGGGGGAGCCTGAATAACAGGAATAATTTTCCAACTTTTGCTGGCCATGTCTAGTTGCTTTCCAAGAAAGTGGAGTATATTAAGAAGACAATCTGCTTGTAAGGTTCCTCATGTCATTTGTTCTGGGAAACCTTTGCATCTTCCCAATATTGAACTTTTCCCTAAAATGCAGATTAAAAAGCACAGGTGCTGTTCAAAGTAAAATTCAAGTTCAGCAGGTAAATTATGAGATCTTGCTCCTTTGTTTGGTCTGACAAGCTGCTCTCCCTCAGCGAAGTGTCACTGAATCACAGAATTGCAAAGACTCTCAGGAGCATTGACCCAGTGCTGCCAGCTCCACCACTAAACCCCGTCCCTAAGTGACACATCTACAGGTCTTTTAGGTGTCTCCATGGATGGTGACTCAGCACCTTTCCTAAGCAGATTTTTCCAAAGCTTAAGGACACTTTCTGGGAAGAGATTTTTCCTAATATCCAATCTAAACCTCCCCTGGCACAACTTGAGGTCATTTCCTCTCTAACTCTGGGTTATTACCTGGGAGAAGAAACTGACCCTCACCTGTCTACACCCTCCTTTCAGGTGTTTTAGAGGGTGATGAGGTTCCCCCTGAGCCTCCTTTCCCAAGCTAAACAGCCCCACCTCCCTCAGCTGCTCCTCATCAGACTTTTCCTTCATTCCTTTCACTCCACAGTTCCTCTGGAGTCACTGCTCAGCAAAGTCTGCTGCCTCACTGGAACCCAGGTGAAAGGTGGGGTGAAGTGAGATGAGATGTGGTGAGAATACTTCCTACACTGGTAAAGCCCTTGGGTCATTACCCATTGCTGCTTTTTCATGCAGGAAGCGATGAAGCTGCAATGACAAGTCTAAGAGCAAACATGAGAGACTTCGGAATCTTGGCCCGAAACAATACCTAGTGTTCCAAATGAAATCTCACAGGCTTTAATTGCAATGGAATAATTGACCTTCCTGCCCATTAATACTTTCCAGTATGAGATTTTTCATTTTCTGCAGTAGAATTCTCCTGCCTGTTGCTGGAAATCTACATCTGGGAGTTACCTGCAGTAAATCAGATATAAAATGCACCTTAGAAGAACATGGAAAAGGAAGGCAGTTTTGTTAGGGACATGCACATCCCCACTGACAGTCACTACAAAAGAAAATGCACAGTAAGACAAGCCCAAGAAATTACGGAGGAGGATAAATAGCCAGACTGTAGGAAGAAGAAGACAGCAGTGATCTTCTGGATTAGACACCAGTGTTTTGAACCACAGATAGGTGTATGAGGAGATTCATTCAATTGTCCTATGAAAAAAATATGTAGAAATAATAAAACAAGGAAAGAAACCCAGCAGCATCAATATAAGGTGAAATGCCTCACTACAAGCATTTCCTGTGGAAATGTCCCTTTCTCACTCAGTATTTTTAATGTGAAAATTTTAATTTTGAGGATTGTTGATAAATTTTATGTTGGGGCAAAACTTTGTGATGCAATTTGATTCTCTTTCTAGACTCTTCATGAAATTTTTACCCAGTTCTCTAAGCTAGCTCATGCACAGAATAACTGTCTGACCTTCAGGTTTTCCCAGTACACCCAGTCATGGCATGCATGAAGGAAGGGACTGCACCTGGGGACTACCTGGGTAAGGCCAAACTCTTTTCTGGTAGCAACAAATGTGGTAAGCACCAGACACAGCAATCAATCATGATCAGCAAGTGCAGCTAAGAGATGGGAAGGCAGATTTGACCTTTACCACATCTTTGCCCTCCCAAATGTCAGAGCAGTTAAAGGATTGCTCTTGTTTCGTCAGACAGGACATTAATCTCTGCCTGGTCTTTTCAGCTTGTTGTGTTCCTTTTACTGATATAACAGTTTTGTGGGTCTGGTGAAAAGCCCCATACAACACATTCTTCATGGGTTTTTTATAATTGTTTTCACTAGTGATAAAAAGAAATACTACAATGGAGCCAAAACTGATTCAGTAATTTTGGTGAATTGTTCAGTACAACTTCAAAGAATGGCTTCTCTGTAGGATCTAACTGATGGTATCAAAGGGGGCCTGAGACCTTCTCTTTCTTCTGTCAATGCTGGGAGCTCCTCTCCCAAACTGAAAATCCTATTTAGGTGTTACAAATTGTGATGATTGTAGGAGGTCTCATCTTCCCCACACACCAAGCAAAACCTGGATAATGATGACTGCCCTCGGAAATTAGTATTTTCTTAATACTTTGTTTTAAACTATTACTGCTGGACCTATCACAACATGCCCCATTAAAATGTTTGTCCTGACGAGATTGAGTTGCCTCTCAGAATTCTTATTTCATATCCTCAAAAGCTTTTGCCAGCCTTTTTGCTTTTTTCACACTTCTCTAATTAGTCTCTGTATTTAAGTCTATGTCAGTAGCTGCACATAGACATCTACTCATAAATAGACATAAATAAATTCTCAACTTTTTTTCCCCCTGGTCTTAGTTGTACATTTACTAAAATTCACTCCCTTCCATCATTGAAGTCTTTAATGAAGACATATCAGTAACTGTGGATTCAGCATCTCCATTCAAACTGACTAATACTTTTGGGAGTGATTTTCCAATCTGTCATCCACCTGTCATCTTTTGCTCATTGTGTGTATCTGAAAATGTCACATCAAGCCTTACCAAAAACTAGTATAAGTCATAAAGTACCATTATATCACTTCCCTTGTATCTGCTCATCCATTACTTCTTAAGGAAGGTGAATAAATTGTTTTAATGGGGTGTCACAGACTTCTGGATCCCAAAATTTATCAGTGTGAGAACCTGATCAAGCTTCATGAGTGAGAATTATACCAGGCTTTTAAAAGAGGACATAGTCTATCAGATTTAAAAGCATTAGCAAATCTCTCTCTCTCATAGGATTAAAACATTTTTCCATACCCACAGCATCCCACAGTGATTGCCTATGAGGTTAATGGGACCATCTTTCTCAAAGATGACAACCATCAGACAGAAAATACTCCCCTGGAGGACCTATGGGTCTGTTTTTTCCTGAGGTGCAGATAGGATGTGAAAGAGAGCCTTCAAAATACTTTTCAGAGTACATTTTTCAATCTGCTTTCGTGGGTTTGTTCACATTCCAAATAAAAATTCCTCGAGAGTTACTTGGAATACAGGCAGATTTGTGTAATCCCTTCACCTCTTCACCTGGAGAGAGCATTACCCTAAATAAAAAAGAAAAGAGAGAGAGAAAAGATAAATCTGTGTTGCATTGACAACAAGCACATGGCAGAACAGGTGCTTTCATTTGCAGACTCAAAGTTGTCTATCCAGATCTCCCAAACACCAGCTTTTTACAACACTCAGGGCTGTGTCCTGCTTTGGGCTCCAAATTACAAGAATAAAGTGGCTGAGCTGGGCATTATTCAGAGAGTTGGATGAGTGCTCAAAAGTCAGGAAAACATAACCTAAGAAAACAGATTGGAAGGACTGGATTGTTTAGCCTAGCAAAAAGGAAATTGAGGGTGGACATGGCAGAAGTCCTGAAATATGTAGGAGTTGCTGAAAGGAGAAAGGCAGTAGATTTTCCTGCATACCCATCTGGGTTAGGTCAACAAGCCGTGGGTTTCAGCTGTCTTTAGGGAGATAAACTGTCAGAGTAAAAACAGAAAGGAATAGTCATGAAATATTTATTCTTGAAAATATAGGTTGAGGGGGGGTAGGGGTTGGAATTTGAAGAAGCACTGCTAGGACAGATTTGTATGGAGGAGAAACATGGAGTAGGTGGGAGTCTCTGGAAGTCCATTAAACCCTGTTCTCTGTGATTCACCACACAGCTGTGGCTCCCTGGTTATAGCTTCATCCCTTTATTGACTGCAGTGGCAAACATCAAATTGTTTGTCAGCTTAGTTATTGCAGAGACAGCAGTGATGGCACCAGTGACTCAGTTCTGGATGGGCTTCCAGGTACATCCTTTTTGACACTTGAACTCAGGGCCTTTTTTCTCCATTTTACTTAGTAGTTGGGAAGAATTGGTAGTTATCTACTTTTGCATGCAATGAGATGGAAAGATTTCAGGGCACATTTTTGTTTGAAGCAACCTGAATCCAACAGCTTCCAGTTTTTCAAGGTTTGTTTTCTTTACTGTGAGCATACTCACTTCAACTCACTTATCTAAATGCTCAAGATTATCTCACTTGACCATTCTTATTTAAGCTTTCCTTCTCCTGCTGAGACAAATCAAATTTGTTTGTTGAGATACACTCAGCCTTTTCCTTTTGGTTCTAGGGAAGGAGAACAGTGCTTGTTTTAGCATGACCTAAAAAGAATTTATCCAGAATAAAATTGTTAAGAACATGAACTTGCTCTGTTCAGCCTCCAAAAGAAGAGACTGAGGAGAGACCCCACTGCAGTTAAAACTTTCTCATGGCAGTTTTTCAAGGTTTGTTTTCTTTACTGTGAGCATACTCACTTCAACTCACTTATCTAAATGCTCAAGATTATCTCACTTGACCATTCTTATTTAAGCTTTCCTTCTCCTGCTGAGACAAATCAAATTTGTTTGTTGAGATACACTCAGCCTTTTCCTTTTGGTTCTAGGGAAGGAGAACAGTGCTTGTTTTAGCATGACCTAAAAAGAATTTATCCAGAATAAAATTGTTAAGAACATGAACTTGCTCTGTTCAGCCTCCAAAAGAAGAGACTGAGGAGAGACCCCACTGCAGTTAAAACTTCCTCGTGGAGGGAAGAGAAGGGACAGACACTGATTTCTGCTTTGTGGGGACAGTGACAGGACCTGAGGGAATGGCCTGAAGTTGTGTTGGGGTAGGTTTAGGTTGGATATTAGGAAAAGGTTCTTCCCCCAGAGGGTGGTTGGGCACTGAACAAGCTCCCAAGAGAAAGGGTCACAGCCCAGTGCCTGACAGAGCCTAAGGAGTGTTTGGACAACACTCTCAGGGCACAGGGTGGGAATATTGGGAATGGTGCTGTGCAGGGCCAGGAGTTGGACTCGAGGATCATGTGGGTCCCTTTCTACCCAGCAGATCCCGTGGTTCTGTGATTAGCAGTAGCAGTCCTTAAAAAGGAGAGCTGAACCAGGAATGGAGTTTTAGTGGCTTTTCTTTAGGGGACTGTGAATCTTTTCATGTCAGCAATTTGCTTTGCTTTGTCATATTTGTCTTTCTTGAGCACCACAGGGTTGTTTTCATTAACGAGTCCAGAGTGGAAAAAGAGCTGCTGTATTAATCAATAGCTGAAGGAAATAAATCTCTACTCTTTCCTGCAAATGTGCTGCTGCACGATGTGGTTTCCTTGAGAAAGTTTTATTCCTGACAGAAGCCAGCCATCTGCTGGAGTGCTGCTGCAATAACCCTTTCCAGGGCTGCAGGACACAGCCACTTGCTGATGTTTGGAAAACTTAAAACCCCAATTTTTTCTTCAAGCTTCATGAAAAATAAGCTTCATGAAAATAAGCTTGGTAAAAAAATATGGGAAACTATGCAGAGATACCTTAAAAATAGACCATTAGAGAGGTGCTAATTGCTGATGGAGGTGAAAACATTTACAATGAGGAAATGGAGCACAAAATGTTAAGCACAGATATAGCATCTATGTGCATGTTGAAAACCTGAACAATGATAGCAGAGTGATGAAAAGATCTTTGAAAGAGAAGGACTTCATCACCATGGAATGGAGCCCACCAAGAGGAGGCAGCCACAGACATTCTGCCCATATAAAGCCCAGCCACCTGAACAGTTTGTTTGCATAACAGGATGCAGGATTTAACAGGGGAAGAGCATTTTAAGATTTTGTAAGATTTAGGATGTAAGACTTTTAGGGGGATTCTGCAAATGTGCAAAATTAATGATGTAAATGTGAAAAATTAATTATGGGATGATTGAGGGAAGAATTGAAAGTGGGGAAAGGGAGGTACTAAGTTGAACTGGGGAGAAAAAAGCCAGGAAATAAAGGAGAAAGGAGCTGGATATGTGTTACCATATTACTGGTGAGTGGACAGTGCTTGATCACTACAATCTGTCCTCATGAAATCCTATTTCCAGCCGTCATCTCTATTCCAAATTCAAGTCTTAGTCCCAGTGAGCTTCCAGGTGACTGGGATGAGAGATCTGGGTGCCAGCACCTGGAGGACACTGAGGTTCAGAGGCTGCTTATTGAGGGAGGTCACAGACCAGCTGCTGAAATCCACATTGAGAATGTGTATTTCAATAGCAGCCTTCAATCCTGGTCATCTAGAGGGGAGGAGAGGATTGAGCCATCTTTGTTCATGTTTATGTGAGTGCTGGGTGTGTTTGTGGGGACGTTGACAAAAAAAATTCTCTTTCTGCATTGATCTGTGTGTCTGGGCATGTGTGCAGCCTGTAGGGTGTGTGTGTGTGTCTAAGACCAGCAGGAAAATTATCAAAATAAAAATCACCCAAACAACTTCACTGCATAGATTCAGTTTGCAAAAGTGACTGGAGGAGGAGGGAGGCAGGTGGAACAAACTGTTCACCATGTTTAGCTTGGAAACTAGAACTGTGTTTTTATCCTTGCCCTGATGGAATCTGTATCTCCTGGTCCTATGCCTGTCTTTGCTGCTTGCCACCACAGCCAGATGGACAAGGGATCATGTCACCTCAGCTCTGAACACTCTGCTCTTTGCCCCTCAGTCTGAGTTGATTTTTAGTAACAGTGCAGGAAGTGATATCTCAGAAGCAAAAGGCTGAATATGCTGCTTCAAGGCAAAGCTGATTAACATCTTTCCTTGGGCAGAGAGGTGTATCCCGTTAGCTAATGGGGCTGAAATAATAATGACTTGCTTAATAGTCTCTGGCAGTAACCTGCTGCAGCACTGCTTAGAAATGACAGCTTGATGATAGGACAAACTGGCTGATTTACCAAGTGAATTACCTCTGGAAGTGCACCCAGACCTCAAACTGTGATTTTTAACTTAACACCAAAGTTTGTTTCCCACCCACACAACACTGGCTTGCTTACATTTTCATTACCTTTCACTGACAGGTCTCTAAAAAAAAAAAAAAAAAAAAAAAAAAAAAAAAAAAAAAAAAAAAAAAAAAAAAAAAGCAGAGGAAACATGATGATGGAAAAGCATTAATTGAATTAGAGGCATGAAAATACATGCTCACTATCAAGAGGAAAAACAAAAAATCCTCCACACTTCTTCCAGACAAGGTGTAGTGGTGGACTTGGCATGTCTGGGTTGATGTTTTGATGTATTATCTTCAAGGTCTTTTCCAACCTAAATGGTTTTGTGATTCTCTGATTTTCTGACTAGACCACAGATTATCTCTGGAATTTGTGTCTAGGGAAGAGTGTCAGGACTTTTCTCTGTGCATCCAGTGGCATTGGTGTGGGACTGGGACTTTTCATAGATGGAAAAAGACACTCACAGCTAAAAAGTGGCATCTGGGAAGACAGTAAATCCACAGCAGGATCCCTTACCATCCCTGTGGGCATCCTGGAAAGCTCTGGAGTGCACTGGGTGTACCAGTGAGCCCAGGAGCTGCTGCCGTGGAGAGCCCCAAGGGGAGCAGCTGTCCCTGAGAGGCTGCAGCCCAGGAAAGGGCCCAGCCTGGGGCAGGGAGGAGGGAGGAGTGTCCCAGAGGGACTGAGAGGGACTGACTGCAGCCCTATCCCCACCCCTGTGCCCCACGGGGCAGAGGAGTGAAGGGGAGAGGGGGGACTGGGAAAAACCGTTGGATGGAGAGAAGGTATTGTTTGAATATTTGTCTTTGTTTCACTGTCAGAATCTATTTTAATGCTTTGGTTTGGTTTGATTTTTTTCTCTTTCAAATCTATTTTGCCCTCGACAGTAATTGGTAAAGGATTTTAATTTCCTTACCTAAATGCACAAAGTGGAAATGCAAATATAAGGGGAAAAGCTCCCCCCAAACTTTCATTTTGCAGCAAATTAACAACAGGAACACCACACTTCCTTCTCCACTATGTAATTAATCATCAAGCAACTACTTTTCAGTAATTTGTCCCCCGTATCCTCATGCTAAGTCTGAACCTATATCTTAAAATATGGAGCCTGGATAAAACAGCCACAAGCCAGATAAGTCAGCCAAGTCACCTGAAGCTGGCATTGTAGAGAGGATGTAGCTCACACAACCCAAGTGAATTCCATCTAGGACATCCTGGGGTTTGCTTTTCAGGTGTTTTAATGCCTCCAGTCTGAGCTGAGGTATCTCTCCCTGTACGTTTGACTCCTCTCTTACATGAGGTGCAGAACTTTCAGAGTGAATCCCTGTCCAGGTGTCCATCAGGAGCAGGACAAGTGTGACTGCAGGAGGCCTAAGTAAAAAGGTTACCTCAGAAACTCACTCAATTCTGCTGATTGATTCCCATCGACTATGAAGCCACAGAAAAAGTCTTGGTCACACCAAGGCCTTTTGTACTCTTTGCTCATCTCAACTTTATTGGACTTCTTGGATCTCTTTTGTTCTGAAAATGTGGCTGATTCTTGCATGCTGTTTTCTGTTCCTTACTGGGACAGGAACACTTAGAGGGCCTTTAATAGCTTCTGTCCCTCTTTTCAGCAAGAATTAGCAGGAAAAGAAATATGAGTAAAAAGGCACTGTGTGTTTTGTACCTCTAACAGCTCATTTGGGTTTGCATCTGGGTTTAGCTGGCGGCTCCACACATCCTTTATTTTAACTGAGCCAATTTCAACTTTGCTACAATAAATTTCAAGAGATGGAAGTGTCAGCAAGCTGCCTGTGTAGAAGGCAATGCATTCAAGGAGCATAGTTAGAAGTATTCCCTGCTAATGATATTTGAGCACTGCTCCTTTTATTGACGTTCCTGCTGCAATTGCCTGAAAGCATGTCACCCCCAGGGCCTCAGTGAGTATTCAGAGAAAGCTATTATGTTTAAAATCGTGTCTCACACACACTGAAAATTAAGGCAACCTGTTGGCACAAACATCCTGAGAGCATTAGCACATGGATCTCAAACACAAACACAATGCCAGCTCCTTCCTGAAGTTGTAAGTCTGTTTTCCCAGGGTTTAGTGTGCCCAGGTTACAGGAGCAGGAGCAATCATAGCTGTGCTTGTTTTCTTCCAGACTCACACTCATAACAAGAAATCTCAGTTTGGTAGGTTTTTCCCTTTGCTGAGCTCTTCTGGAAAGAGCCCTTTGGCTGCTCAAACTCAAAGCCAGCACTACCAGCAGGATCACAGACTCCAGAGTGGGATCCTGCTCCCTGTGATTCGCCCCAGAGAAGGGCATGGACAGAATCTGGGGCAGTGTCTTTGATTCATTATTAGTGGGCCTGACTCAGGCTCCTCCAGACTGGCATGGAGATGGAGATGAAAGATGGAGACTTTGGGATTTTTAAAACTTCTGGTTTTTACAAGTTGAAGAGACAGGGGAAAGTTTACATCAAGCACTAATGACAGTTGGAATGAAAACTGTCTCTGGAGTTCTTCTTGGGTTTGTGTTTCTGGTTCCTCCCTTTCTCTTCTGCTCCTCCATTGATGACTGTGCTGTCATTTCCTGAAATTCCCACAAAATCCATATGGCAATCCCTGAAAATGTAAAGGCAATGGCAAAGAAAATCTAATAATAAGCAATAATAAAAATTTTAAAAATACTTTTTTTTTGTTTTGGGGGGGTAAAAATGTGTGCTGTTTTAGGTCCTCACTTCTAACACCTTTAACCTTTCCTGAATCCTGTTTTCTTTCCACCCAGGACTGAATTATCCTGTTGTGACTGAAAGGAGAAAGAACTGCAAGCAAATACTCAAGCAGTCTCTTCAGGGACATTTCTACACATCCTAGGGGACAGCCAAGACATTTGGCTATTTCATAGTGTGCCCATCTGGTACAAGTCATGACTGGGACCTATTTATCTCTGGGCTGTCCTCTTCACACTTCCAGTGAGGGAACATGTCTGGCTCTAGAGGTCAAAGAATGAATCAAGAATTTACCCTTTTTTCCTCATCCCATCAAGTGTTATCCTGCTGTTCTGCAAAGCCTGTAAGACTCTGTAGGAGTGGAAGGTGCTGTTTATGAAATATGTGCTATTCCTAAATTCGGTGATTGTGACATTAGTCTGTAACTTTTGCTCATGACTGATTTGGAAGGGATCTCACTATGCCACTTATCTGTGTTTGTTTTGTCTGCCCACTACCTCTTTATTTTACATTGAGGCTAAAATGTTGGAGTGGAGACCATGTTTGTGTCCTGCTTTTTCACAGCCTAGGGGAAAGGGATAGAAACTGTTTTTACATTACACAAATGAAATCGCCTACTGGATTCCTGAGTAGCAAAAACATTGGAAGCAAAAGCAAAGGAATATGCAATCAAAGAGGTTTTTTTCTTGGAAAAACCTACTGAACAGAGACATGGATATGAATCACTAAAACACATTTATTCCTCTATTAAATTTATTTGCGTAGGAATGGATCCCCCTCCTTACCAAGTTGCTACATTTTTTTTCCTTTATACTCAGTATTTGAGAACATCTTTACGGATCAATTAAATCTCAGCTCCACTGGTTGCATCATCCACTGTTCAAACACTGGTTTGAAGTTCCTGAGTCATTTTCTGATGTCAGTCTGAAGCAACTGAATTGACTCAAGTGACTGATACTCCATGTTCAGAATTTAGCTGGGAGCAAAGCTTGGTTTCCTTTCCATGATGGCATGGCCAGAGTTAAGTTGAAAAGAAATGACCTCTTTTGCCCTAATCTTGCCTTTTCAGTGGGATTGTTCTGAAATTGAATTTGCCATCCGAATGTTATTTTATCTGTGCACAGTACTGCTTTTTCATTTCTCACTTTACAGGCTTGCAAGCATTAGGTAACATTGAATCCCACCTATTTTACTGGAAAAGGGAAATACTTTGGAAGCATCCTGCTCTGCAGTTTGTATAGGTACCAGAATTCCCCTGGTGCTCCCACACTGATCCAGTTTGGTGTTATGGAAAATATGACTTTCACCACATTTCACACTGGATAGATTTAAGACCACGATCAAGAAGAATGAAGAGATCCAGAGAGCAGAACAGCCAACACTGGATAGGCATTCCTAAAGAAAAGCCACCATAATTCTTCAGTCTCAGAAGTCTGAGGGTGGAGCCCAGGTATTTTAAGTATTTGTACTGTCACAGAGCCCACTGTGACCCTTGGCACTTGGATACAGTAGTTTACTGCCTTTAGAGTATAATTTAGATACACTTCAGCATGACAGAATCCCAGCCAATGGCCAGAATGAACTTGTTCTTCGCTGTCCTCATCTCCCTCATGCTGAATCAAGCACCACTGGAACAACTCACTAAATCAAGCCTGGTGCAGATCCCAGTTGAATGCTCATCTTTTGGCGGAAATTTCAATGTTAAATTTACTGTTCCAGATCACTGTGCTGCTGTTTGAGAAGCAGTGCCAGCAGAAGAGGCTGGTGGGGAGGTCTAAGCAAAGAGCCAGGGCAGAATGCATTTATATTGAACAGCAGCAGGAGTTAAAATTAGTTAACCCAATTCCTACATTAATTTCTCAAGATTCAACTTCTGCTAAATTATTTATATCTTTTTTTCCCCTCTTCTTCCTAAAGAACCTTTTGCAAACCACAGCTCAAACTTCTTGCCTGTCTCATGGAAGGTAAGTTTCCCAGAAGTCAGATTAGCCCTCTTACACTTTTCCAGTGAGTGAAGATGCTCTTTGAAGCAGGGGACACAGAGCATAAAATTCCATGTAAAGCTGGATGCCGAATCCTGAAGATACCATTTCCTCAATGACCTTCCTGTGCTGGAGATGGAAAAGTTTTTAATCCCTTTTCCCAATCAGAAGTCTTCTACCTGTGCATCCAACAACAATTTGTCATTGCAGCCATAGGAGAAAGTTGGGACCTGTAAGTTCTTTTCAGTCTCATTGGTTCACATTTTTTGAAGCAACACCTAATCACCTGTTCCTTAAAAATGTGTTTTAAGGCATTAACTTGCATTAAAAGATCTCAGTAAAAGAGTAGAGGAATAGAAAGTCATTCTGACAGCTGTAGGGTCTTCCCACAATTGGACAGTTGGAGGAGTTTTTCACCCTGGTTGAGTGGCTACTGTATTTCCAAGGCAGGAGACTCAACCAGGTGGCCTCAAACACCCATTTGAGGAACATTCCTCCACCACAGCTTAACCAAAGGCAGCAGCTTCTGAGCTGAGCCAGGCCAGGCCTAACTCAGCTATTCTCTCCTGCCATTCCTCTTCTACTGAAAACTGCAAATCTTAGGAGCATTTTCTTTGGATATCCCATTAATGCTCTCTGGAGCACTTTCTGGCTGGGAACATGTTAGATGCCAACAAACACATGGGAATTGCAGTTTCACATTCACAATTTAGTAGCTGCAGTGAGTCAGTTGCATTTATTAGTTAAATTATTATTTCTCCTGATTGCCCAGACATCACAAGGAGGACATACCTCTCACATTTTATTTTTTTTTAATTCCTGCCTTAACATCTCATTTTAATTCCAAGTTATGTGTTCAACTACTACAAAAATCCTTATTCACCTTGGATTATCTGGCCTGCATAGCTGTGAGCCCTCATTCCCCAGGTATTCTAAGCATAGAAAATTGACAGATGAAGGTGGTGGCAAGTCACAGGGTGACTGATTTGTATAAATACAGCTACTGCTGCTGTGACAAGCCTGGGCAGAGTTTCAATCCTGGCAATGCCTGTGTTCTCTTCAGCAAGAAACACTCAAGAACAAATTCCAAAAGAATCTCTGGCTTGTGGGCTTTCTCTTACTAAGAGAACAATCAGGAAACAAACAATCCAAAAAAAGTTTCATGTCTTCTGATATTGTTGAAATGCAAAAGAATGCTTAAATATTTTTCAAGCTTTCGTCTGCTCTGTCTTTAGCTGTCTTTAGCTGGTACATGGCAGAAAGAATTAGAGGCAAAAAAGGCTCACCTCTTTTCTATACCAAAAAAATCTTCATTCTTCTTTTCTCATCTCCCACCAACACCAGCATGTTTAAATGCTGAATTCTGCTGTTTCTACACACCTTCTGTTTTTTACACATCCATGTATTTTTACCAACTCCTGAAGATTTATGGCAAGTCTCACCATTTGTTTTTTAAAGTCCCAGGTTCTAAGATAACTTGACCGCCTTTAACAAAAACAAATCAGGCAATCAGTGATGTGGCCTATCATTGAACATCCTAATTCTTGCTGTAAAAATAATTTATAAAACAATTTTTATTGCATCTTAATCTTATTAATGATATTTACACCATGCTAGAATCTCTTCCAAATTGTCATAATACCAGTCTGAAATCCCATGAAACAGGTTTTTCTCCCTAAAAAAATTCTAAGGGGGACTAAGTTGAGATTGCATATACTTATTTTATTCCATTTAGCATAAACCCAAAATTCAAACTTTAAAAGATGAATAAGATCTTAGAAAGTGACCAAAGGTGAAAAGGTAAAAAAGGCAATGCAAAATATATAGGGGTGAGCTGTTCCTTCATTTACCAAGAAACTGTGAAACAACAGATGTCTGAAGAAACCAAGGGAAAGCAGCATCAGATGCTGCCTTGTGAAGAATTCAATGAATATGAGCTGTAGGACACGGAAGAAGAATCAGTGCAAGGTGAAAAGTTGCATTTATTGTACCTTTTTTGCTCTACATGGCTTAGTTAGTAGCCCTGCAAGTGGACAACTGAAAAGACAGACCATATAATATAACAAAAATTAGACTGAAGGACATTACAATCATCCAGTCCTTGTGTGTGAAAGAAGGATTAATTCATCTGAAAACATCTTTGGCAGGTGTTTGCCTAATGCATTATTAAAAATTTCAGTAACAGAGATTCCCATCTTGGTAAACAATAATCTTTGGTGTTTGTTGTCCTTAAAAGCTTTTCTGTTTTTCTGACTTGAATGTCTCTTGCTAAACTTACACTAATTATTTTTTGTTCTGCCAACAGTAGATATGAAGAACATTTTAATCTTCTCTTTCTGAAACAAACTTGCCACAGTTGGGAATGCAAGGGCAGTATTCTCAGGAGCAAAAAGCCACCGATACAGTATTTTCTAGGTTCCTGTTTTCCTCTTGATCCCTCCACCCAGTCTCTTGGGTTTCCTGCTGTCGGGATGACCCGAGAGTCCCTTTTTCCCAGCACGATGGCCAAAGAAAGACTCAGGATTCTTCAGCTCTGGTTCACAAGGTTGTTTATTATCTATTATCTAAAATATTTTCTCTCAGACCCACAGAGGTCTGATCTGCAGATCTGTCAAGGGCACACTGCCTGCCCCTGGCCTGGTGTCTACATTTTATACTATGAACTACTTTATTTACAGTTATTTTCCAATACCTGTCATCTATGTTAGACTGACTGCTTGTGTTCTAAACCAATCCAAATGTGCCAGCATCACCCAGAACATGGAGGTTAGGAAGGAGAAAGAAGGACAGGGAATGCCCAAATTCCTCCATCTTGGGACTCTAAATCCCCGTTCTAAAAATCCCAAAATTCTACTTTTCATCCTGTGGCAAATACTATTATGCTACTTAGACTTTTGTGACTTGTAATTCTTCATACAAAGTTGGTAATTTGCTCCATGGGTTAAGATTGAAATCCCAAGTGTCTTTGGCTTCCTGCCAGGACTCCCCAGCCCCCTGCCAGGACTCCGAGCCCCTGCCAGGATCTTGAGCCATCCAGGGCACAGAGAGGGATGTCCTGGGTTCTGACACCAGTCCACATCCAGATTTTTTCTGCATGGTCCATGTATCTTGAAAAGTCATACTACATACTGGGCTCAGGATATCTGAGGCCCTTCTAGTGTTCACCAGAGGAGGTGATTTTCTCTGAGCCACTTGTTTGAACATCTCAGAAACGACAGAGTTGATCACCAGTATCACCTTGTTTTTATTTAGTGGATTACTAATGTCTCCACACCCTCTTCTGAAGACTTCTATCTAAGCACTCAGTCTAAAACACCCTCCTTAGTACCTGTGCTGTGACATTCAGTCATCATCCACCTGGATGATGTCTCCCAAAGCCATCCTCCGAATAGACTGCCTCCTCACAAGAGAGGCTTCATCCATTTCCCTCTGCTTTGCTCCTCGTTCCTTCTGCTTTTTGGACACGTTTTCAATGAGCTTGCTGGCGTCACTGAGGGTTTTTTGTGTTCTCTGACCTGCAGTTTTCTTTGTGCCTTCTCCCACACTTGGATCCGTGGCCTTTAAGGGTTTGGCTTTCCCGGTGTCTTCTTGCTGCTCTTTTGTGTGTCTCAATCTGAATCGGCGCCGAGAAACATTTTGGCTGGGGTCAGGGGTGCTGTCAGGGCTGTTGGGGTCTCCATGCATGTCAGACACCTGGAGGATGGGGATTAATGGCTTAGAGAGTGTCTTGGGAGCCTCCTCAGCCCCTGCCTGCTTAGTTGGCTTAGGGGTTGTCTCTGAAGGCAAAATGATTTGGATTTCTCCAAGGGGTTTGCTGCTTTTAGGGGGTAGAGGATCATCTTTGTTCTCCAGAGCAGCCTTCTCATTCAGCTTTATCTTTTGGAGGTTTCCCAGCTCCCCCTGAGCCAGATTTTTTACCCTTTTCACATGGGGTTCATTCTGCATTGCGTTGATCACCATCAGCTTCTGGGCAGCCATTTGTGCTTCTCTCTGCATGCTCATAATCTTTTGGAGCTGGGCTTCTTTTACTTCCACGGGGATCTCCAGAGGGGCCAACTTCACTGGTCTCTTCAGGGTAATGTTCTCTGTGCTGCACAACTCATTTGCGCGATGCAGGCTGGGAGACAAAACTCCCTCCTTTTTCACCTTTTCTGGACACAATTTTTTCTCTCCCTGGCATAGCTTCTCTGAAATCCTTGGAGGTGGAGGCTGGAAACCAAGGTTTCGATGATCATTTCCTGGCTTCCCTCCTGCCAGGAGGAGAACTGGATTTTTCTCAGGCTGCAGGTTCACAATTGTGACTTCACTGACAGTGCAGTTATGCTTGGGCTTTTCTTCAGCCATTGGGGCACTCTGGAAGAAAACAGATGTAGAGATCACTCTCCTACATTGTGTTAATACCCAGTTAGGTTTTTATGCAAGGTTTAGAAGTTTGAAAAGAGTGTGAAACTTGGTGTCTCTTGAAGTGTACTCCTGTTAACCTTAAATTCTAATCACTGTGCTCCTTATACTGCCTTCCCCCAGGGTAATACAAAATAAAGGGCAAATTTAGTCTCCATATCTAGAGAATTAATTAACCTGACAGCTGAGGAATCAGGGCTTGTCCCCTCCATGTCTGTCAAACATTAGCATCCCTCTTCCTCCTCTGTCTCAGATATTGACTCCTTTCTAAGCAGTGAGCAGGGCCAGACTGTACACAGAGCTCACTAATCTAAACAAAATTTAAACTACAAAACATGGAAAATACCAGAGGATAACTGTTAGTTTGGGAAAGCTGCTAGTTGAGGTTCAGACATGGGTCCTTCTCTTTTCTTCTGACAGTCTGTGATCTGGACTTTTGCATATACTGGCATGTGCTTTAAAGGATAGAGTAAGTTCCTTAATTTCCACCAAAATTCTGCGTAGTTTCACAAAGTACTTGTCTATAAAGAAGACACCAACAAAGAGATAATGATTTTGCTTGTGTCAATGGAAAATACCCTGAAATATGCCAAGATGTTTGTTCAGAATACTGTGGATATTGTTCAGTTTCAAAAACAGTGTGTCTGGGGTATTAACTAAAGACACTGCCAAATGGCAGAAGTGGCAAACAAGGAGTTATTTACTTGCCCTTGTTCAGAGAAATGTTATGACATGGCTGGGAAATAATATAAGAATCAATAACCAATGATCATTATTGTCAATAATATAAGAATATCATGATACACAGGTCTTTGCAGTTCAACTTTCTAGTCCAGTGACAGGCTCATGGGCAGCATCAGGAGATGGTGTCTGCTCTTGCTTCTGCCCAAACAAGGAAGTCCCCTTCCTTAAGGTAACTTTTTAATTCCCAGTCTGGTGTTTGTACACACAGTAGGTTTTTTTGGGAGAGACTAAAACAATGTTCTTGGCTGTATCTCAGTATCTCAGACTTCTAGCCCTTATTATCACAAAGATATGTTATTAAATTATAGTATTAACCTGGTTTTCCTCTGGCAAATAAAGAACATGAGCTCCTTTCATCTCATCTAATTAAGTCTGTTTTGCTAATTCCTGTTCACTGTTATTGGTGGGATTTTTTTTTAAGTGCCCAAGTTTAGTATCATTGTAAATAAAAATGATACTCATCTTGCCCTTTCTTTCTGTTTTCCAGGAAAATGCTTAAGACTGCCCATGGCTCTGTAAATGTGATGTGAAATAAAATAAACATAAATAAGCCCTTGTACTGAAATGTAGGCATATAAAGCAATAGGGGAGAATGAAAGCTCTAATGCAAATGGAGATATGGGAGTGGAAAGGAAGAAAAGGCAAAAAATGTAGTATCAATGCATTATCATTTTGGAAAATATTTTGGTTAAAAAGACTTTTACTTGCCTTTAAAAATCTAGTATTTGTGTAAAGCCCAGCCACCTAGCCAAGCCTACAGAACAACCTGCCTAGACAATGTATCTTTCTGCCCAGGACCATTTTTGGTTCTTGTGCTGGTTTCAGAAAATAGTGACCAAGTGATTGGTTCATTCTCTGCTGCACTCTTCTGAGGACAATTCAGACACGTTAAGAAGGCTTGGAGAAATCTTATACACTACCTAAATCTGATTGGAGTCCTAATGTTAATGCACTTAAACCCCATCCAAGGCTAATGTGCAAGATAAGCTGCATCCTCTGTTCCCATGCACACTTTACTCAGTATATTCCAGAAATATCTGTCTGCTATGTATATACTCCCACGTGAAATTTAATTAAATAATTGGCCCAATCTTGTGTAGGTAATTGCTCTGTGCCCAAAATTCCCTTTGCAGTCAATGAGAGACCCATGTAAAGAATGGCTGCTTCAGGTCCTCTGGATCATAGGGTTATGATAGTGATATTATCAAAGAGACCACCATCCTTTATTTAGAAACCACAACCTTAATGTAATTTAAATACTTTCCTTCCTGGTCTCAGATTGCTGATCCTTCTGATATAAACTGCACAGTAATGGGACAGCAGAAATAGAAGTGTCACAGTACATTACCCCTATTTAACTAAACTTACAATATGCCCAGTGGCAAATTGGCATGGAGTGATTTCAGATCTAGGAAACTTGGTGTCCCCTTTAAACAGGAATCTGATGTCCCTCTAAAGCCATTTTAGTACCCAGACTTAGGTCCCTAGAGACAGGTGCTTCTACTGCTTGTAACTTATTTTGATTGCAGGAGTCTGCTCATTGCAGGGCAATAAACACTTGATTATAGTCTATAAGTGAGATTTTGGAAGAGTCTTACAGAAACCTTGCACATGAGCTTGATGACTGGATGAAGAGAAGGGATTGAGCTGAGGTTCCTTTCCAGTGCTGGTCCTCACCTATGTTGTTCTACATCTGATGAAATCCGACAGACACAAAGCAGCCTCAGGCACCCTGAGGTGCCCTATTGGCACACACCTGGCAAAAATGGGGAACCAAAGCCAGCCAAGCACATAGCATGAGTTTAGATAACCTGACAACCAGCTGGACTTCAGCCAGGAAGTCAATCTGTCAGCAGGGAAAAGAAGCAGGTTGTTGTGCTGTCACAGAGCTCTGCAGGGCTTGAGATCCAAACCACTACTTTATGCACGTCACTTCCCCATATGGCTCCAAAATACTTCACCAACTCAGATCTGTCATGGATATACCTGCCAGGAGGTAGTATTTGGTTGGTACTATACATGATTATAGATACATCATGACTGCAGGGAATCCTTTAAAAATCTGAAAGTGTTCAAGGTCAGGTTGGATGGAGCTTTGAGAAATCTAATAATCTAGCAAAGTTGTCGTTACCCATGGCAGGGAGGTTGGAATTATCTTATTTTGAAGGTCACTTCCAACCCAAACCATTCTATGGATCTACAATCTTCCCTTCCTTTAAAAATCCCTGCTTTCTTAGTCACCCTCATGAGGTTTCCTCTCCTTTCTCAATGAAACCAAATTTGTAGTGTATTTCATAAGAGATAAAAAAATAGAAAGCAAGCACGTGCATGGGCACACACACAAAACCACCACTCTAAATCCCGAACTCTTCCTACATAACAAAAAGCTTTAATCTCATTGCTACAGGATAATCTGTAGTGATAAGCAGATGTTACACAACTCTGAAGCTTTTCCTTCCCATCATCACGTGTATCAAGTGATTGCTGCAGTTCAAAGGGGAGGACAGAAATACCTAAGAAAGGAAGTTCACAGATCAAATCCTGCAGCTTATCTAGCTGAAAGCTTCTCCCAGAGTGGATTTTATTTTAGTTCAGTTCCAAAATAAACACCAAGCCTTCAGTGTGCTTTAATTCTCCATGTGATGCCTGAAGCTCTGCCACTGAAAACCCCTCTGGCATGTGGAGATCCATTACACATGCTGTCATTCATCAGGGGAGAGAAACAATTCAGTTTAAACATCTGGGGATGAATGGCTTTGCTTCCACTGCAGATTGTTTATGTACAGTAAATAGCTCAGGTCATCATGAATGAACAATGCAGAAAACAGAGCCAGCACCTGAATAATTCCCAGAAAAGCCTTAAATATGCAGCCTTGCACTTTGTCAGGTGGCATCATTATCACACCTGCAATGTCAGGGACTTAAATAATCATTTGCTGTGCTGGAAAAATTTAAGAATGTTATATTGTCTGTGAATCTGAGGAGGTCAGAGGGTCCATTGGGCTGAGAAAGATAAAACACAACTGTGTTCATAATCATCAGTACTGAACACAGTGCTAACATCACACCTGGCTGTCTTGGATCCCAAAACAAACAGGTACCAAGGTGGACTGACTACAGGGACTTCATACAAATAAATTCTTGCTGTGTTTCCTCAGTGCAGGATGCACAGATAATGTCTCATTCTGCCACAACTCCCTTTGCACCACTGGTATCTTAAAACAGCAGTGGCAGCAAGAAGAGTTTCAAAACAGAATAAAGAAAAGACATTTGAGTGCTCTGAAAACCAGCTCATTATAAGGAACTGGTTTCAAATCCCTTTTCCACCACAAACTGCTCATGAGATGGAAGGGAAGATGTTTTTTTCCCTGTGTGACTGTGTTTTTCACCTGTAAATTTGTATTGACTCCCTCTCCTGAACCATAGGGCGCCAGAGAGTGCAAGCTACTCAGCAACAGGGGAAATGAAGTTACATTTGTTTCCAAAACAGGTTCAATTCCAGGTAATGTAATTTTCAGAAAACAAGTGCTCTGTAAAAGGTGGTACCTGTTGAATAATCAAAGCCTGCAAACAAATTTATGATTACTTGAAAATTATGTCAAGTACAAATTTTGCTTGTAGAGGAGTTCTTACACATTGGGTTTCATTTTGCAGGGGAGTGAAGGTGAAAACATTGTGACACATGTTGTGAAAACATTTCAAATTTGTTCATAAAATTTGGTGGATCTTAAGAGTAATTACCCAATTTTATACAATGTGACACACTCTTATTCCTAATATTATTGTTATTTTAATAGCTCCTCCCTGAATTCATGAGGAGACCATTTTGAGTTCTAGGAAACCCTCAGCAGATTGTCCCTTGCAGGAACACTCAAGTTCCAAACCATGGAGTATCCAGATTTCCCATATGGCTCCCAAGCTTTACTGAGCAACCTCAGTCTTGGGAAGCTTCTTACTCGGATTTGCAATATTGCAGGAAAGAAAGGGAGGTGTAGAACTCCAGTCCTAATGACAAGTCATGTAAACTAACTTTTCCAACGTCCACCTCTAAATAGAGACATTGTTCCTTATTTAGATAATGACAAAATTTTATAAAAAATGAATTATAATAATAGGTTTCTAAAACCAGATTTAAGATATAAATAAATGACCTGTTTTTCAATGGCAGCACTGGATTTGACTCCTTAAATTCAGCCAACTTATTTAAGGATCTAGACTGTAACTCAAAATTCTAGCTTCAGCCTCAAAAATCTTAGTGTCACTTATTTGAATAAGGAGATTGATTTCCCAAAGTTCTGAACACCTCTGAACACCTGCCCTCTCAACAAGAATGTGTGAGAAGGGCCTGTACATGCAGGTGGACCACTGCTGACCAGGGGTGTGTGTCTGACATCACAGCACAAGCCCAAACTTTCTCACTGCTGTGAAGGAAGAGAGGCAGAGATGAAAAATGCAGTATTTCCTGCTAACTACCAGCTCCTGCTGCCCACAAAATCACAGCATGAGCAGAACTTGCAGACAAAGAGATTAAGCTCTCCCCTTGATTTTTTTTTTTTTCTTAATTTAGGGTTTGGCACTGTAAAATCCAGAGTGATGGAGCTGTCTGCTGTGGTGGGAGCTCATGCCTAGGAATTAATGTGGTGCCCTGCCTTATCCCACTGATAACAGAGGCCAGCACCTTGGAGTCAGGGAGAGCAGCTCTGCCATCACTCAATCTGCCTGTTCTCTGGGTGCCACTCATCCATTGCACTCAGAAATACCCAGGGAGACAAGCACCTTTTCTCAGCTCTGCCAGGCAATATTTCATCCAGAACAGAAGAATGAGCATCCCTGTCTTCTGAAAAGGAGGTGTCAGCAGTGCCATTATTTTTCTTAAAGTACATGGACTAGAAAATTCACTTCTTCAGAGACCCTCAAGCTCACATACCCCATCTCTCCACAGAACTGGGGGTTCATTTCTCCTGCTAGAATTATTCCTTTTTTTTTTGTTGTTTTCTTTGGCCAATTATGCCAGAAGTGGAAAAGTGACATGAGTGCATGGTCTGCTAGTAAGGGGAGCTTTGGATGCACCCTCTGACAAGGGCAATTTAACACAATTGGCTTCACTGCCAAAATCTTCTAGAATGTCCAGTTGTAAGGCTAAAAGCTCCTCTCTCATTTTCTTACCCCCTGCTGCAACATGTTTTTTATCTCCACATCTCTTACAGAAGGATTTGAGGTTGTTTCTAGCCCAGGATTGTCTCATGTTTTCACTAGGACATGCTCCCAATGGGTTGTTTCAGGTTTGGTTTCATCAGAACTGTGGATTCCCTATAGTGGGAAAGGCTTTGGGGAGGCATTTGGGAGCAATGTGAAGGCTGTGAACAATGGACAGGAGCCAGCTCTGCCCTGTTCAGCTGTTAGAATCCAGTCTGAGGTGGGTGCCTGAGGCAACCTCCACAGTTCTGGGTAATGAGCAGCTCACACTCCCTGAAAGCAGCTACTCCAGACATCATTTCAGACTGGGGGGTGACACATCTTCCAGAGATCCTGTCCCATTTCAATGACTTTGTGGCTCCAGTGGCTAAAGTTAAAGGAGAGAAGCTCAGACCAGGGAGCCAGCAGTGCTCTGGAGCCTGCAAAGAGACTCCAGCTCTTTAATGTCTGGGATAGGCCATTAAACCCTTTGTGATAATTTCCTTATCCACATTCTATAGATATTACTCATTTCAGACTCTCACTCCTTAAATACATTTTTCACAAGTTTCTATTAAACTGTGGGTAGCATATAGTGTTATACCAGTGTTGATGTTAAAGCAGAATTACCTGCTAGTCCTGCTAATCCACTGATGCTTTGACAGCAGGGATCTTACAAATAGAGATTCTTCGTGAAAAAATGATTAAATATGAGCTGAAAGGCCACAGCCTTCCAATTCCCTGAAAACTTAGCTTCCTTGTTGAACGCTGTAGCCTTTAAGGCCAGAAGAATCAACGACAGCCCATCCTCTGATCCACTAATGACATGGATGTTGAAGGATTTTGATGTCACTTTTTTTATCCTCAAGCCTATTATCCGTCTCTTCTGCCTTTCACTCTTCAAACAGAGGCTGCTTTAGAGGGATTGCAGTGGGTGGGCAGGGAACGTAGGAACTGTTCTACTTTTTGTATGGACTTAGTCCACAGCAGAGACAAGTCACTGAATATCTCTGAGCCTCACAATCAAGGGATGTCCTTTAGATTTTTTGTAGGAATTGGGAGTCTGTTAAATCTGCTGCACTGCTCGAGAAAATTGCTATAACCTTTTTCAACCTAAATTTACCTCTGGCTTCAGCAGGACAGTGTTTGGTGTATTCCACTGTGCCCAGTGGTCCTAAAGTACTGCAGTGTTGCTCAGTTCCTGTGCTCTGATCTGGGAAGGGCTGCATTTCAATGACATGTGGATCCCTGCACCACTTGGAGACTGCTGTAGGACGTTCCAGATGGTAGGCAGAATTCATTAATCTATGTCATGAGAATTTAATTCATATGAAGGTAGTAAATTGTTTATGTATAAAATAGGCAGGACTAGTACATAAGCATTCAGGGCTGAATCACACCAGGATACAGGCACACGCAGCTCACAGTGAGCTCAGCTTTTTGGCTGTTACAACAACAATCAATTGAACAGAATTATTAAGTGCAGATACTCTGTATTTGGGTAGAATATGCCAACACAATAGCTGCTGCACTGTTAAAACAACCCACCCCTCCCCACAGTAATTTTAACTCAATCTTAAGAAGCCAGCAGTGATTGAAGAGAGAAAAAAACCATAATAATACAGAGAGCATCTAACAGCCTGGGCTTGCTGCTGCATTTGCATTGACGTCAGAGCAAACAAGATTAAATGAAGGCAAGCACAGCTACAGAAACGTGACCTTAAACACAGCCTCAGAGTTGCAGATACTGCCAAAATCTTAGCAGTAACTCCACCTGGCTGACCTGGATGTAGGCACAAAGATAAAGTCTGTGAGAAGCAGCCGGAGATCCCAGCAGCAGCTGGCACAGGGAGAGCTTGGGGCACGGTGCCACAGAGAGGAGCCAGGGTGGGGCAGGAAGGATCTGCACAAGGAGCCACTGAGGCTGGCAGAATGTACAGCAGCCTCTTACTGCTGGGGGTGCTTCAGTCCTGGCCAGGATTAGGGCAAAGATGGAAAAAGCTTGATCTCATTTTCCCAGTTACTCATTCTCTTTCCCTTTGCCCACTGTAACCTTGACACTTTTGAGATCCAGTCTTGGAAAGCCAAAGCCACAGAGAGAAGCAGGCCACTGGGAACAATGGTTAATGGCACCTTCAAAAAGCTGAGAACAATTGCAGCTAGAAGTTTGTTACCATAGGAGCAAAGCCCATTCAAGTCTACTCAATCAAAAAAAAAAAATCATGATTATGTGGTGACATTGCCAAAATCTGAACCATTGTTCACTGAACAAAACCACAAAAAATTATCCACAACCAATTAAAAAACCTCTCTGGCAAGAGAACATCCCTTCAAAAATCCTAAGCAGGGAGATCCCAACTTCCCCAGACACTATGACTTAGAGTAAATGAAGGTATTTCCTTTGATTTAAAGGATGGAATTACCTGCTGTGCATCATTTAAACCTCTCAAAACCAGGCTGACTCGGGGTATAGAAGATTTAATGAGTTCACTGGGTCTGACTGCTCTTTGCATTATTTCACTTTACATTTGTCACAAAAAAGATTCCATTTTGGATCTGTGGGGTAAAGCACTTCTCTAAAGATTCAAATGGAATCAACCAGAACAGCAATTTTGGGCTGTTTCCCCAGTTTAGAGAAGATAGTCCAAACACAAAGATAAATATTTTTATGTCTCTCTATTGATGAGTTGTTCTAGAGTAGTTCAAGCACACAGGGAGAGCTTTGGCAGACAAGTTATGTTGTAGGACCTTCCCCAATGAATTTGTCTCATCTGAAGAAAACTGGAGGTAGTTTATCTGTGAGCTACTGAGAATTAAATTTTTATCTGGTTTGCTCTTTAAGGTATCTACAGACAGCTGGACAATTTTGTGTCACCTGCAGCTTAGAGTCCATAATAAAACCAGGTATGTTCCCTGGTGGGGTAGAGGGAATAATTAAACTTAGCCTAATACAACCTAAACTTAGCCTGCATTAACTCAGAGCTCCATCCAGATGCTCCTGTTATGGGCTAAGCAGAGTACAATGAGGAGCTAAAAACCCTTTCAAAATTTTGTCCCTATGGTGTACAGAGTTCATGGGGGCTTATGCCTTTCTGGTCTTGTTCCAGGCACAGCATTCAGACAGCATTTTGGGGAAATACAGGAGCTTTTGAGAGCCTCTTGGATCAGATTTCAGAACCTTGCATCACTTTCTAATCCTAGCCTGAAGAAAAGCAAAGAGTTGTCGCGTTATGTTGTTTGTTTTTTGTTTACCCATGCAGCTTTGTGGGTACAAATACCTCTGCAGGGATATTTGGATTGGACAGAGGTGGGTTCGCAAAATCCAATAAATCTCTAATCTAATCAAATTTCACCAAGCAATTGTTCCTCATCCTAAGGAGCCCAGGGATCTAAGCTGTATTGTGCTAGCTTATTACTGAAGGTCACTGAAGACTCAATGGATCCTTCACTGCATTTCTTCTGTCCTCTCTTTGATGTGTCAAAGAGCTGTTGTTGCAAGAATTGCAACTGCTCCTGTTTTAGGACCAAAAATCTTAGATACCCCATGCAGAATTTGCTGATCCTTCCCACATGGATCACTGGTGCTGTCCTGGAGACACTTAATGTACCATTGAAAGGCATAGAGCAGCAGTTTTTATTTCTTCTGAATCATGAGGTATGAGATCTTGGCACTTGTGACTTGTGCTTTTAAGCCTTTTCTAGTTCATCAGACAAGAGTTGCTTTTTTGATTCAACACTTAGCAGCTGACTTTACTTAATTTGGAAACACAAACAGACCCTTTGCTTCACTCTGTGTGTTTAACCCTTGGCCAGAAGACAATCAACTTTAAAAGAGACAAAAGCTGCTTGCAACTCTAGCCCTGGCTTCCCCCTCTGTGTCCTGACTTACAAGGAACCATGTTATTGGAATAAGGAGCACCTTATCCACCAAGCCTGGGAGCATCTGGATTTTTATGTGTTGGTGATGTTCCAATGACCTTGCCAATGAATAGGACACCCTTACTTGCAGATTCCCCCATTAATCCAAATGTTCGTGTGGGAGGAAGGTCTATTAATTTCATTTTGGAATTTCTGAATTCAGCTTGCCAGCTCCATAGCAATTTTGGTGACTGTACTCATCTCCCTCTATTTTATTTCTTTATCTTCTACTTCTTGCCGTTGCTTTGCACTCAGGAGTCAGGATGTAAAGGAAAACAGCTTTTTTTACGGAAGTTAAACACCTCTGATTGCACAGGACAAACAAATCCTGGAGAAATATCATCTTTCCAGCACAATGCCAGGACTAAGGTAGTTGTGTGCTTCTCCAGGTAAGCTGCTGCCCCTCGAAGGCACAAGGACCTTTTCTGCTGTGTGAGCTGGACACAGAGACAGTTTCAGCTCTCCTGGAGAGTATAAGGTAAAGTTAGAGCTTTTCCAGTATGTTCCCTAACACCAATCCAAGTAATTATATTAACCATAGGTTTGAAGACTCTCCTAAAAATTTGGGGCTGTTCTGCCTTTGTGCTCAGAAATTCATCTCTCAGTATAAATCTTTCTGTTCACTTTGGTGGGTTTTAGAAGTAAACTAGCAAGGAAATCTTCAGTATTATCCAAAGTCAGATGTCTGTACTGTAACAAAGAGCTACACTCAGGGAAATCCTTGCAGATCCCAGCAGGCCTTGATTCTGCTCCCTTTTATAATAAGTGATGGCACTGCCCTTGATTTCAACAGGGGCAGAATCAAGACAGGGATGGTTTCAAACCCACCAGGACAATGCAACTAGTTGTATGTAGTCCTCACCCCATTTTATGTGTAGCTAAGGAAAAAGGATACCTCCCACACACATTCCTCTTGGGCATTCCATATGTTCCTCATCTGATGATCCAGTGAAGCTCACTCACTACATATGTCCAACCAGCTCATTCAAGCATTCTTAAAAGTGAAGAAAAGTGAATATGAAGACTGTCCCTGTTCAAAATTCCATGCAAGGCCTCAAATTCAAGTGTTAGTAGAGTCTTGCTTCCTCCTGATTTTCTGAAAAAACACAGGGTTTTCCTCATCAGTAGAACTGTGCACTCATTAGTTTCCGTAAGATGAATATCTTTGGTCTGTTAAAAATATCTCTTTCTATACCAACAGTTTTATTTTCAGCTTCAGAAGTCACCCAAACCAGCACTGTCTCTCAAATGCTCTCAGATGCTTTCTCTTAGCACTGTTTAGCTCATCTTGTTCCTAGCTCATGGACCTTGAGTCTCAGGTCTGTGGCTCTCCTTGCTTTGTCTCACCACAACTTCTGTTCCTGATCCCTGAAATTTACTTGAGAAGGAGGCAATTTCTCCCTATAAGGCTTGGAATGTTTTTTGGGATTTTTTTTTTCTCTGCTGAGAGGTACAGTGGGCTACCTTAGCCATCAAGGTGGTGTGTCTTGGCACACCCACACATCTTTTGTGTGTCTGTATTGCTTATTCTAATTCAGCAGCCTACTGTCTTATCTAGTCAGAGTGCTTTGAAAGGCAAATCCTATCAGAGCAGAATGGGAAGGGAGTTAAAGCTATTAACAGCAGATTCTTAGCGGGTCAGGGGGCAGAAGGGGAGCTCTCTAATCATCTTCAGATACATTTTCTTTCCTTTCTCATAGGCTTGAATAATAACTAAATATCAGCTCTCAATAGCTTTAGATTCTATTAGCACATTCAATCAGTAACTCAGAAAAGGAGATAAAAGCACAAATACATAGAATTGCACAATCATAAAATCACAGAATGGTTTGGGTTGGAAGGGATCTTTCTATCCCCTGCCATGGGCAGGGATACTCCTCTAGGGCAGCTGTCAAAGCCCCATAAGAACAGGCATGGCAGGAGGCAGGATGTTCACTCCCCATCCTTGGGAACATCTCCAGGTGAAAGGGCCCCCCTCAATGGAGGAAGGGATCTTTCTATCCCCTGCCATGGGCAGGGATACTCCTCTAGGGCAGCTGTCAAAGCCCCATAAGAACAGGCATGGCAGGAGGAGGGGCTTTTCACTCCATCCCTGGGAACATCTTCAGGAGAAAAGACCCCCCTCAATGGTGCCTTGTGCTGGCTGTCCTTCCTGATAATTGTGTTTCTGGTAGAAAAGAATAGAGGCATGGAGAAGCCCAGAGTGAATCAGGAAAGGACATAATTCCTGTGAAAAGGAGGCCTCACTGAAACAATATTGGTTTCCTGACATCATCTTCTGGTCAAGTAACAGAGTCCTCCTCCTGCTCTCTGTCTCCTTCATGGCCCTGCACTGCATCCCCTGGCTGAGCTCCTTACCTGAGAAATTCTATATCATAGTGACAGGGAGGCATTTTTCATGGCTACTGTCATTAATTAATTACCTTGATAATTTCCATCCTTAAACTTCAGGCCTGGATTATTACTCATTTCCCATCCTGACCAGCCCACTACCCTGTCTAGACATCTCGTTTGGCAGCTAGACCATATGAGTGCTGCTGCCTTGACTAAACAGTTGGTACAATGTGCATCTTATTGTCCTCAGTTAAGTCCCTGGTCAGGGTTGTTTTTAAGCATCTCCTTCCCAGCAGCTGTTGAATCAAGGGTGAAGGTATTCAAGGGAATCAGGGAAGGTTTTCAACATCATTCAAGGTGATCTTCAGCCATTTTGGGGCAATGAACAATACCTTGTGCAGTGGAGGTGTGTATAAACTGTATATTAAATGCAGGGATTTTAGTTCCTCTTGTCTAAACCAGACCAATATTGGGCTTAAGCCTCATCTCTTATTTGTTTTAAATAATTAAAAATCAAGCACTCTTGGTGCCTTGGAGGACATTTGGTCCATTCCATCATGACAGATTGAAAAAAGAAAAGAAGAAGGAGGAATTAGCAGATATCAGCTCTTAATCTCCAAATGCTCAGACTCAGGAGCATAAGCAGACTTAACATCTCTTGATATGGTTCCCATACTGCAAGCAGACTAAATAAATATCTCTGTGGTCTTAAGGCTGACATCAAACCATCATCTCATAAAAAGAAGATGCTGACTGAAAAGTGTGTGGATCATGGCGGAAGCTGTTCTTGTCTAATGTCTAATGTTCTTGTCTAAACTTCTGCCAGTTTGTGAGAAAACATTCCCAGAACACCACTGTCATCGGCTGGGTTGTGATAGCAGCACCACAACCAATCTGCTTTGGGTTACCCAAAAAATTCAGATGTGCAGGTTTTATCTCACAGCACAGTCCTGAAGAGCTCCTTTATGCTCACAAGCTGTGGAAGGTTTGTGTAGTTCTGTCAGAGAACATGCCCTGTGCTCTCTGTCACACACAAATTCCCTCTCAGCATTGTACCTCAGGCATGACTGAAGCCAGCTCTTTCCCCATTACTCCAATAAGCACCTGAAATGTTTTCCTCATTTGGAAAACCCAGTAGGACCCAAGTTTACAAAGTCCCTGTGTGTAATCACCTTTTTGTGGGATTTTCCTCCTTATCTGCATTTTCATATTGCAGAAATAAGACCAATACTCTCATTTGTGTCCCATCAATTTCTTTGTTCAGTTCATTGATCTTGGAAATCTCCATAAGGAAATTAGGCAAATCAGGCCTAAACTTTTCCTGAATCCTTTCCCTGATATTGAAACCTTAAGGTGGTTATTATTAGCAGCTTGGCTTTAGAGTTATGTATGTGCTGGGATAAACTGGTCTATTTTAGTAGCAATTTTCTAATTTGAAGATACTGGAGATCTCAAGACAAATATGTAATGAAAAGCTAAAAGAATGCTTTACTTACAGAAAAATCCTAAGAAATGTAATGAGAAAGGATACAGAAGACTCGTAGATACATCTTTAAAATACATAGAGTTTAATAGATCTCTCCTCAGTTTTGCACCCATCCTAGAGGACTGAATAGGAAGACTAGACATTCATAGATTCATAGAATGGCTTGGAAAGGGCCTTAAAGATAATTTTCTTCCAACCCCCTGCAATGGGCAAAGACACCTTCCACTAGACCAGCCTAGCCTTGAACACTTCCAGGGATAAGAGGAGTCCACAACCTTTGAGAGACCTGTTCCTGCATTTCACCACCTTCATAGTGAAGAATTTCTCCTAATATCTAATCATCCTGACATCCAGGCTAGCTCTACTCTCCTTCAGCTTTTTTGGGATTCAGTGATGTTGAGGGGAAGTACCTTCCTTTCACAGCTTCAGGCCTCTCCCTCTAAAGACTTCACAAGTGGTCCTTCAGGGAAAGATGCCAAAGGCTGGAATATCATACTGCATAATGGGAGACAGTCTCTGCAGATGAAGAAATCTGTAGAGCCTAAACATCCAGTTTCCAGCTGTGTGAAATCGCCACACTGTTTATAATAACTAGAAGGATTGAGATTGCAAACTTATCTGGCATTTTTTTTTGCAGCATAATTTTCAATTTTTACATGCTCCAAAGATCACAGGTTCCTGTTCACAGCCCCTGTTAAATATCCTGAAATACATCTCCTCTAGAAAACTGTTCTGTTTTAGCCATTCTTTTAACTAGATGCTTCCACGAGGAGGGATTTTCAGCCCATTTTTGCTCTACAGTTCATTGTTCCTAATCTCTCCATTGCCATTGCTATAGCAATCAAGTGCCTGTGATATGCCCCAACTAGAAAATGTCTTTTTTATTTCATTAGCTCCCAAGTTGAATCCTATTACTTATTAATAACCTCATTCCACCCCTGCTCTGCATTGATCCCTCTTATCAGCACTGGCTCCTGCTGCCTTCTCAGCTTTCTCAGTGTAATGTTTTCAAAGGTAAAAATTTCCAGCCATCTCTCCAGGCAGGACTCCTGTGCAATCAATAAGAAGCTCATCACTTCCACACTTACCAGCCTCCCTGGCAGCTCTTGCTTTGCTCGCTGTTTTATCATTCCCAAATGTGTCTCCTCTTCCTCCTCCTCCTCCTCCTCCTGATGGGAATGGTTTACGCACTCGGTGGTGCTCAACCTGCTACAGCAGGGAACCTCCTTCCTCCTCCTCCTCCTCCTCCTGATGTCTCCTCTTCCTCCTCCTCCTCCTCCTTTACTCACTCGGTAGTGCTCAACCTGCTACAGCAGGGAACGAAGGGACCAGGTGCCTTCTTTGCTCAGGAGGACTGCAAGGCTTAGAAATCTTACAGAGAGATAAGTAGGAGATTAGGGTCAGCATTACTGCAGGCACCTAGGGACTGAACAGATTCCAATGTTAAAAAAAGCGCACCGGAATGTGTTGTATTCTACTAATTTCTTCAAAGGGAGGAGTATTCTTTAAGAACCCATCTTTAAAGAATCCCCCTCCTCCATCTGTCTTTCTCCCATCAAGCACTTTTTTTATTCTGCTTCCTTCTCTTCTGTGCCCTGCTTGTTCTTTACCCGGTCTTTGCTCTCTTTTTACAGGAGAACATGACCCCAAAATCCTCACATCTTGCACGTCCTGTAATTAAGGTGTTGATTCCTCAAATAATGAATTTGAAACACTTGTGTTTCAACATCTGAGTAGAAGCTGTCTGATTTTCTGCAAAACCAGTGATGGGGTTTCTAGGTATGTTTGGGTTCTGAAATGCCAGTTATTCATGTTGTATCCTAATTTCAGTGCATAATGGGGGGCCTAAGTCCAGGGAAATCTGATGGCCTACAGTGAGGAATGTTGAGAGAAAGGTGCTTCAAACCTTATCAAGCCTTATCATTCAGATACATTATGAACATCCATTGCATGGAGTAGAAGAACTTTTCTAAGCTCATGCTGAAAGTGCAGTACGTTTTAACAGCCCTAATTCCATTGACAGCACTCCCAGCTCTGTGCCAAAAGGGAGCAAGGCAATGTGAGTGAGCAATGAAAGCCATGAGATCACCCAGCCTGTGACACCTGGGAGCTGACAATGATGCAGGTAGGGGCTAAATTAGTTAACAGAGATATACAGTGCATTTTAAATTAACTGTATATGTTCATCGGGTCAGGGTCTCACTTGGAGGTGGATAGACTAAGCTCTAGAGGTTTTCACATTATAATGACCTAAGTTCATCTAAGGACACATTTTTTGCTGATCCAACTTGCATAAAACTTGTGGCACATTGCCAAACACAGAGTCCAGTGTCTAATTCAAGGTCTCTGTTCATGTTATCTCTTCACTTGTTTCAAAACCCCTCTGCAAGACCTTGCTGTTTGCCACTTATCAGACTCCTATTTACTGCTCTTTATGATTCACTCTGCAAAATCTTTTCCTAAATTATTCATCCTTCACACTGCTGGTTAGCAGTTCTTACAAAGCACCAGTTGAAGGCATGATTTGAATCCCTGCTGCTTCTTGATAGCAGTGCTGCAGCAAGACAGACCCCTGAGTTTAGACTGGTCCTTCCAAGTTAAACCAGCCACACTTTGCTGTATTTTCTGGCTGTGTTTATTTGGTGCTGCTTAACTGCCCTTCAGTGTCACATATGCCCAGCTCTTCTGCATTGTCCTCTTCCCATGTCCTGCCACCTCCAGGCTCCATCAGAATTACATGGATGTCCTGGCAGTACACAGATGCTTTGGTCTGTGCTGCCTCACACCCATGAGTCTTTTAAAAAGAAAAGCCTGATCTTCAGAATTTTTAAATTGTTTTTTTCCACTGATCCTCATTTGAAGAAGATGCAGATGTTTCCCATTTGGCCTCCATGCATACACTGACAGATGCTCAGCAATGCCAGTTGTTATTTCCAGCCTCTCCTCAGATGCACTGATGAATGTCATGTTTGCAGCAGTCTTGTCTCCAATGTTTTTCTAAACCATGCTATTGTGGCAAGCAAACCTATTCACAATTGCTGTCAACCTGTGGGTCTAGCCTTAGAGTTGTTCCTGAGCCTATTTATTTTTGTTTCTGTCTTGAACAGCTACAGGAGCTGGGTTTTATCCACACCAAGAGGAATAGATAAATTCAGTAACAGACATCCAGGGAGGAAACATGAGAACTTCAGAAACATTCTGGAATTTAATCAGGTTGAATATACACTAATAAATTAAATATGCTTGGGTATATTTTTTTCCAAACTGAAGCCAACTATTCAAAGTGCACCTTGCCAGGTCTGGATTGCTGATCACAATGGGACTGTACTTGCAGAGAATTCATTTATAGAGCCAAGAACAATGTCTGTTATCACTAATGCCACTGAGGAGACCAGTGCCATCTCTCTCTTGGTTTGAAGAGTCCATGATCTTAATCTGAGAAGACTTTATTGGTTTTGTAGGGAAGTGTTTTACAAGGACATAAATGAATATCCAATATTTTCCCTGTACACTATTTATTCTGAAAGGTCCATCATCTTCCCTGCAAAAAAATAGATATATCATCCCTCCTGCTATGGTATCCACCTTCCTCATCCACCACTGGTTAGGAAGATTACTCTGCCATAGGTATGGAAGCCAGGGAAGCTGCAAAAATCTCTGAACTGCAGATGAGCCTTGACTTTTAACAATAACCACAGTAAACCACATCACTCCAACAAATGTGGGACAGCACAGACAGGATAAAATTCCATAATATTCCTCAAATTACGACTTTGAGGAGTAACTTGCTTAAGTACATGTTCCTTCTGTCTGCATACAAGTCTGGGAAAATCAGGGTTAATGATAATTTTGTTCTCGGACATTTTCATCCAGGAATGAAAAATTCACAGCCATACCAAATGCTAAAGGCCAGCTTCAGGCAGTTCACACACCCAAGCACAAAGAGCAAGGGCAGTTTCAGAGCCTGAATGTCCAGCTGTTGGCTGATGCAGGATCAGTGCATGCAACCCCCAACCTCCCTGTGGTCAAGCTGGCCACCAGGACTTCATGAAAGCTCCTGGGTCCCTTAATGCTGGGCACAGTGTAAATACCACTGAACAATGCCTCTCAAACATTTACAACCCAGACAGAAAATGCAGTCTGGGAGAGGATGTGGAGGCAGCAGAGGTGATGCACACCAGTCTCAACAGGAGGCAAATTGCAGCCATTTGGGTAGCCCAGCCTTCCAGCTCCCTGGCTGGTGTGGGCTGTGTGTTTCTAACCCTTTGGAATCTGCTTCTTTCTTAGCACAAAAGTATTTTTCTTTGTTTTGTTTTGTTTTGTTTTTTTGGGGTTTTTTGGTTTTTTTTTTTTGGTTTTTTGGGGTTTTTTTTCTTTTTGGTTTTGGTTTTCTTTTTTGTTTTGGGTTTTTTTGTTTTGTTTTTTGTTTGTTTGTTTTTTCGGTGGTTGTTGTTGTTGTTGTCGTTGTTGTTTTTTGTTTGTTTGTTTGTTTTTTTGGTGGTGGTTGTTGTTGTTGTTGTCATTATTTTAAATTATTGTTTTATCCTGGTTGAGCTGGATGGCACATGATAACCTTGGCAAATGCAATCCTGAGCCATCCCTGCCTCCAACGAGGAGCTGGTGCTCCTGAAGACTCTCAGGGCTTTGCTCTCCCAGAAGGACCAGAATGACTTCCCCAGATAAGTTTTAACAAATCCTTCCAGACAATGATGTTTAATGCCTGTAAAGATTCACCAGTGCCAGTCTCACCTTGAAAAAGCAACAAAACTGCAATATATGAATTTTGCAGAAAAAAAAATCAAATAAAATCCTACATTTTGCTGTTAACAATATGATTTGAACTAAGCACAGCACTATGGAAACCAGCTATTTAAGAGAATATATTCTTTGTTGCAGGAGCTTTTACTTATTTTGCCAGGGTCCTTTCCACAGATAACAGTCCATAAGACAAGTTCTTCAACCCCTGTGAAAATGGGCTATTGATTTATATTTTCATTTAAAATTGCGTATTTTTTCATCCCTGATGTGTTTTTCTGTTTTTTGTCCAGAGTTCACTAACTCACACTGAACAGATGAGAGATATGTGCTCACATTTTGGCAGAGAAGTGCTGAGGTGGGGAGTTTTCAATAGCAAAAAGAAAGATGGAAATGCCTAAGCAGTTATTTTAATCAATTGTTCTTTCTAATGAGAGCAGCTCAGGGGGTGTAGTAAGCAATTCAGCATTATGTATTAATGTTTAAAATCCTCCTAAATCAAAGCTTGGAACAGACTCTCTGGATGGGGAGTCAAACAAAAATAATTAAGATATGCCAATACATTTTCACCAAAACCTTTTGGGAACCCCAGCTTGTGTAGATTACTACCATGAATGTGTAGATTACCATGGATGTCTAAATTAAAATGATCTCTTTTTTTAAAAACACAGGCTTAAAAATGTCTGAAAAACATTGTGGAAACAGCAGTCAATATCTCTGGGTCAGTGCAGAGGGTTACTGAAAGATTTACCTTTTACATGGGCAGATAGTGATGGACAAGGGGGAGAGGTTTTGATTAGGTATGAATGGGTTGGGTCCTAAAAAAAGGAGAGGTTTAGATTAGATATGTGCTGGTTTGGGCTGGACCTAAACCAGCCCAAGATATTATGAAGAAATTCTTCCCTGTGAGGGTGGGGAGGCCCTGGCACAGGCTGTCCAGAGAAGCTGTGGCTGCCCCATCCCTGGAAGTGCTCAAAGCCAGAAGCAACCTGGGATAGTGGAAACTTCTATATAACCCATGGCGGGTTGGAATAAGGTGAACTTTAAATCCATTCCAGCCCAAACCATTCCATGATCCTTTGGTTATGTGATTCTTGCTGACTCCTCTGAGCCTTTTCAGGAACATCAGTAAAACACTCCCTCCAGAGATAACCACACACTCACTCTCTTGCTTGTGCTTGTGTGCACGCACACACAGCAGCAAGAACTCAGACACATTTCAGGCTCTCAAGCCAGTGCTCTGTCCTGGTTTTTCAGCTGCCTTTGAAAATGAAATATTCAGAAATTGACTCAGGCACAAGTGAATATGGCTCTCGAAAGATTACGTGGGGGGGAAAAAAATGTTTTTGCAAGACAAGTTAGAAAGCAAAAAAAAATTACCAGTTTTTCAAAAGAAACATTATACACAATCTTGTTCTAAATGTGAGGAATAACAAAAGACAAATTGCACTGAAAACTGAAATACAATAGAGATGGGGTAATCAGCTTATGGACTGCTTTCATACAATAGAGAAAACCATGCATAATTTTCAGAGACACCTTCAGATCTCACTGCCTTCGAACAGCATCCTTATGTAAGCAGAGGCTCTTCAGAGCAGACCTCTTCTGTTTTCTGCCTTCATTTGCACCTTTATAGACATCAGTGACAAATCCAGTCAGAACCCTCTATTCTCATGAAAATGAGAAATAATTTCAGCTTCATCTGTTACACACTGCATGTTAAATTACAGATTTGTTACTGTCTGCACAAAAGAAGTCTAGGTGGCCTCTTGCACCTATGTACAATAATTATGTTAACAATTATGATATATACACAAATTCTCTTTTCAAGTCAATGACAGTTTTTTATGTGGGTTTGACTTCATGAGCTGCTTGCACAAGGAAGGGGCACTTCTCCTGTTTTAAAAATTTTGCTCCTGCTGAAATGTTGCTGCAGTCAGAAGTTGAGAACCTTGAAAGCAGGTGCGAAGAGGAAAAGCAGAGTGCACTCTCCTTTGCTAAAGTTCACACTTTTATGGTAAATAATAAATTAGACAGGAAGGTAGCCAGAAATACCAACAGTGTCTGCACAGGTAAATTTTTGCTGGCTAAGACTTCATACAATATATCCCCACTGCCCAGAACAGACAGATCAGATTTAATCTCCCATAGAGTCTCTCTCCAGAACACTGCTTAGCTCAAACATCTCCAGTGTGAGGCCCAGGGAACTGGAAAAGGAAGAATGGAAAGAAGGAACCAGAATGCTCACTGGTACTTTTTATAGATTGATGATGGACTTCTAAGCTGTCAGAGTCTTGCTGTGGGAAAGGAGGGATCATACCTCACAGGGTCATGGAATTCTGTGAATCCATTGTTAACCAAGTTAAAAATTTTGTAATATAAACCAAAACAAAACTCCTTTTTTTTTTTTTTAATATTTTTGCTCATTCTTTCAGTGCCTGTCTATCTCCTATGGCTGACCCTCTCATCCTTACTGAGGAAGAATGGGAGGTGGGTTGTGACACGTTGCCAGTGCCCTGAGATGTCTGTCACAAGCAGTATAATATCTGTGGTGGGGCTTCCTTCACCTTCTCCTTTGGGAGGTGTGTGATGTTAATGCTGATACTTTGCTTTTCCTCAGTTTTGGGTCTGCGGGGGCATATTTTTAGACATTCTCTTAACAAATTTTTTTTTTTAATTCTCTTCATTATGCAGTTTTTCTCTTTTTGTTGTCTCCAAAACTAGCCTTTACCTGAGCAACATAGGGCTGCATTTCTGCAGTGACCACTGACTGATTTTTAATATTTGTGATTACAGTTCGGGACCTCTGTTATCATCCCATGCTTGTAATCTTTCACACCAAATTTTATTTCAAACTTACAGGCTGTTTAGTTTGCACTGTAACTCTTTTTTATCACTGTGAACTGAAGCTGATCTAAACCAGACATAGACCATAATTACCTGACTGCTAGACAATTACAATTGTTAAAAAAACAAAGTTAAAATCCACTCAGCCTGGGCAAGACAAACTAGCCATCAGTCTGGACTGACTAAGCCTTGAAAGTAAAGTGCAAAGCCTGTGCTTTAACTTGTATCAACAGAAATCAGAATTACCAGGCTGCAAACTCTTCCTGCTCTACATATGTCAAGACCTGTCACAGGAAACTCTAGAAGAAGACATTTCTTGGGATGTTGCCACTGGTAGGCTCCAGCCATCTGATAAGCCCTGGCAGCTCCCATCAGCTCATCTGTGGCACCAAAGCATGCCTGAATTCACATTGGGTGGCTGCTCCTTGGCTGCTCTTTTGGTGCTTAGCTCCCAGTCCCAGGAAGGGCAGGAGGATTTTAAAATGTCCCCACTTTCCAAGTCTGCAGCCTTTAATCACCACAAAAGACCCTCTCTAACCTAATGGATAAATCAGAATGTTGGTTTGCCAGAATTTCGTGCTACACTGCCATGCTTTCTTGTACTTTTAGCATTGATCTCAGCTTCCTGTGTAACCACCTGCCTCTCACTGCACTACAATTCTGTGGTTGCATTTCTGTGTGTCAGCAAACCATAGAATCAAAAAATCATGGCATGGGTTGGGTTGGAAGTGCCCTCAAAGATCCTCTTGTTCCAGCCCTCTGCCATGGGCAGGGACACCTTCCACTGTCCCACTTGCTCCAAGACCCAGTCTGGCCTTGAACACTTCAAGAGGCATCCACAGCTTCTCTGGGCACCCTGATCAATGCCTCACCACCCTCACAGTAAAGAATTTCTTCCTTATCTCTAATCTGAACCTACCTTCTTTCAGTTTGAACCATTTCCCCCTTTCCTGTCACTACATGCCCTTGCAAATTATGCCTTTCCTTGTATTACAAACCTAATAAAAGAACACTTCACCTCATAATCCTCTTAACTAACTCTTTCTTCTGTGTGTTTCTGTCTCACTACAGTACTCCAGTCTTTGTGTGGGTGCAGGCTGCCATGAAGCAGACACTGACTTTTCAGCAGTTTCTTTAATTTCTATTCATAAATTTGAAAGTGTTACACAGAACAGCTCCCAAAGTCTTTGACCAAGAAACTTCTCACTGAACTGAAAGGTTAAACATCACGTATTTTGGCTCATTAACTGCATAAGAATTCACAGAATCACAGAATCAGAGAATAAGCTGAGTTGGAAGGATCCACAAGGATCATCAAGTCCAGCTCCAGCTCCAGCTCCTGCACTGAACCACCCCCAAGAGTCACACCATGTGCCCAGGAGTATTGTCCAAACACTTCTTGCACTCCAAAAATTGAACTTGGTTTCCTGGACCTATTAAGTTCTTAGTACTTTTCTTCTCTTTTTATGAGAGGAAAGTCAAGGTATAAAAAAAAATCTTTAATTGAGATTTCCCATGCCACAGATCAGACCACACAAACAAATAAGTAAGTAATAAATCAATCCAAGCTTGTGATTTGGAAGTTTCCCTGGAACTCTTTGATGAACATACCCAGAAGTACAGGATCACAGGACCTCTAGAGACCATCAGATCCAACCTCCCTGCTCCAGGCAGGGTCAGCTGGAGCAGGTTGCTCAGGGCTGCATCCACATCCCTGCACTGTGACTCACAGCCCAGCTCAGAGCTCTGGGGCACTCGCCAGGCTGCTGGGCAGTTTGGCCATGGAAATACTTCCAAAAATCCTTCCAAAAATCCTTCCGAAAATCCTTCCATTCCTTGCATGCTTGATGGCAGTGCTAATACTTAGTTTTATGTATTCTTGTGTGGATACCTGCAGAATGTAGGAGAGCCAACAGCTTTATGAATCCCTGGATGCCTTCACTCATCCTTTGACTGGGGCATGACCTCGCTGCTCCCTTCTGCACAAGGACTGAGTGAGAGCCTGCTGAGCCCTGAGCCCTGTCACACCATGTCACTGTCCTCCTGTGCTGGGACTTCTTCTGGCCTAATACTGCACTTTGGCAACATAGCTCTGGATAACTTCCTCCCTGCTCTAAAAGAATGCTGTGCTTTGCAGTCAAAATGCCTGCAGGACTCTCTGATGGCTGGTGCAGTGCATGTGATACACTCAGGAGATGGGCTGGTGTCCCCAGGCTTTCATTCTCCTGCAGTGCTGCTTTAACTGCTGTGGTGATGTCTCATTTTAGAGATGACAGCTTCCCCTTCAGTGGGCTCGCTGAACCACACCACATTCTGTGTTTTGAGAAAGTAAAAGGATGTAAAAATTTGGCCTTCTTCTGTTTGCCATGTTACTGTGTTGGCTTTTGAAAATATTACTTGCTGCTAATTATCCTTGATGCTAATATTAAGATATCACGGTTGAGCTAAGTAATTAGAGGAAGGAGAGCATCTATGTTCTTATTAACTAAACCAGCTAACAAGCACAAGCAGATGCTCACTTGCTCCAGCTTTCTCCTGTTTTCTGCTGTTTATCTGTTCAAGTGCTGTTTGGTGGCCTCCAAAGCACACTGGACTGAAGCTGAACCCTCACCCTTTCCATCTGAGTGCCTTATCAATGTTCACACTGACAGCGCTCAGAGGCACCCATCCTCCTCCAAATTTCCCACACAAAAGGAAGACTCTGGGACTGTATGAGCTGACACAAAATACCAGCACACTCCAAAGTCATTACTGATGAGTGTGCAAACAGCAGTTAAATCACTGTGGGCATCCTTGAAGATTTATAACATGCCCCATGTTGGACATCCAGATATTTTTCTCTTTCTTAGAACTGTCTAAAACACATCTTCTGTGCTGGCAGTTGTCTGCTTGAGTTGTTTTCCTTAACTTTTATGGAGGGTTGGACATCTGCAAGGTGCATTCACATCTGATCTTTGGGCAGATCTCAAACCACAGCTGCTCATCAACAGGCACAAACAAAGTTCTCCGTGTTCTGGAGATGAAAAGTGCATTTATTCTTATTAATTGTACTCTGGTCCTCAGACATCCACCTTCTTCATCAATATTTTTCTACTCCACTAAATTGATGGATTAACTTCCAGGTAAGCAGATCATCTCAAAAGACCCGAGAAATCCCTGTTGCAGCTTTTCTCTTCCTGACAGTCTCAACACCTCCAGCAGGGCTGCTTTATGTGTCTAGAGCTTTGCCTTTATGTGATTGTGTTTCTGACCTGTTTTCTCCCTTGCCTGAGTCTAGGTTGAACTGGGTTTTGCTTATTTTTTCTCATCCAATTCACATTCTTGGCCAGATGACTTTTTCTGTCTCCTGTGCTTCCTTCAGCCTGAGCCTTTGCATTCATTCCTCATTACTTGTTGTTTTTCACATTGTTTAGACAAAGTGTCCAAGGTCTGATCCCTTACCAGCTCCATTCTGTTATCAGGACAACAGTAGACCAACAATTGATCCAGCTGTAGTTGAATATCAAGAGCTCTTGGCCTCTCCATAATTTTTTCCCTTCTGCCCTTGCCCTCTGCTCTTCTAATTCCGGCCAAATCTCTGCTGTCTCAGGAGATGCATAAAACTCCCTTCACAAACTTCTGCACTTTATACACAAAGAAATGCACTCTATCCATCTTTGAAATTGAAATTACAGATGAAAATCACTATCCATTCCCACTGGACTAATACAGGATTGATTGTTCCACACAGAATATTATCCAATCTGACCAAAAAGAACACAAATGACAGGTGGCTTAAGGCTTTTCCTGGGAGACTGTGACACATCCTGCTCAGTGTCTTTGTAAGGAGTTTGTGCTGATAATCAAATTCATGTTATCAGTTTTAAATTCAACCTGTTACTCTGAGTTATTCAGTACAATCCTTAGTCAATTCATCATTATTATTGTTGCTGTTTACATAATGAAGTAAGGAGAGGAAATACTTGGCTCCAGTAGAATGTTTGCTGGTTTATATGTGTCTAATCAAAGTCTTGCTTGAACTGCAGAATTTGTAATCTCTGTAGGATTTAAGATGAGGCTGTTGCACTGAAGACTCATAGTACAAGGACAGCAAATACATATAATGAACCAGGCTCAAAAAGAGGCAATCTATCCTCCTGAAACCTGATGTGCATTGATTGATTACGAAAATATTTACAATATTTTTAAAAAAATTATTTTCCAGGGCCTTCTGGAAAACTGCTATCTTTTTGTGTTTACACCTAGACAGTCTCTGCCTCAAGAAGTCCACAGTGTAAATAAAGGGATAAATAAAGATACAGAGATATCCCAGCCCCAAGTGCAACTTTCCTCAGTATTACCTTTGAGTCTTTATGAAACAAATGAATCAGTCTTCCTTCTTAATGAGGAATTCAGTCTGGTGTCTAACTGAGTGATTCACAGTGAAGCAAAACACAATTGGGCAACTGTGGATTTTTGGAACTAGATGATTCTTGATGTCCCCTCCAGCCCAAACACTTTTGTGGTTCTATGATTTCCAGTTATAACAGTGTGTGATTAGAGAGAGTGATGCAAGGTCACTGTTTCTGTCTTGCTTAAAGAGTGTCCATTACCTGAAAACTCACCCTACATATATGCAATTTTATCAGCCAAAGCTCTTAGCTGGGCTGTCCCTGGATTTCAGTCCCTTGGTAAGTGAGTGAAGGGCTTGACTCCTTCCCCATCTCCCCAAAATGCTCCTGAAAAAACAATGGCATTGCTTTTCTGGGTATGCTTCTCCAGCCCAAAATCTCCCTCAGATTCCTCAAGTTCTCATTTTGTCTGCTTAAATAAGTCCATCAAGTACTTAAACCCTGTAAAATTGCCTTTTAGTTGCCTATGGCTGCATAGATCTGCAGTGACAAAAGCACCTGCTTTTTGCACAAAACACTATTTACTTATTCCTTTAAGGTACAAAGCTTTCAGAACAAAGTATGACAACCACAGTCAGGCTGAGTGCAAAGGTATTAAGTTCACATTCACAAATTCACATCCTTTCATCCTTTAGAGGTAGAAATCCCACTCTGTCACCACACCTTTGTCTCCCTGACTTTCTGTGAGACAGGGAAACTGTCAGCCTTTTATGAACTCACGTTAGCCTTACTTACCCAAGCTCCTCCCTTCTTTTCAAGCACTGTTAAAATCTTAGACCCCCTTTGATTTTTATGTCACTTTTAGCTTTGGGAGAGTAACACTTTCCAGCTGAATGGAGCCATCTAGGCTGGGGACAATTTCTCCCTGTAATTCATGACCAGCTGTTGATATGTAAAGGTCCCTAACTATGTACTTGAGCTGCTTCATCTGTGATGGATTTATCTTTCTAACTTGCTACAGTGCCTTTTTCCTTCAACCAGGTTAGAGAAAAGGGAAAAAAGGAAAAAAAACCAACCAAAAACCATCTTCAATCAGATTATCAACTTGATTGAAATTAATGGTGCAGAGTAAGAAGAGCAGGCCAGCATAAGTTAAACAATATTTGAGTAAGTGGAGTCTGCAAGCCAGGGGGGACTGATGAACTGTGCTGCAGGGTACTTCAGTAACTACCAAAAGGAATCACTGCCTGATAAGAGATTGTCTTTAAGATCTTGTGGAGGAAAAGCAGCAGAAGACAAAAAAAAAAAAAAAAAAGAAAAAAAAAAGAGCAAACAGTGCTGTCATGGAAAGAAAGGTGAATCCAGATGAGTCAGCCGAACTTTGATGCTTGGAAAGAAAATGACCAAATAATGAAACAGTTGATACATAGGTACCTCAAGGAAAGTGATAAAGAAACATCCAACATTGATTTGCCAAAAACAGATTGCTTCCACACAGCTGAAGACAGGACAATGTTACTTAGTAAGGGGAAGCACAAATCTTTGACATTTCTCACAAATGTGATCCACCATCATTGTTAAAATTGTAAATTCTCCAGCTTTTCCTGCTGTAGAAATATAGCTACATGACTTTCAGCAACTTCCTCTGGGTAGGCTGTAACTTTTTCATTTAGTTTAAATTTTAATTTTTCTTGTTGTTGTTGTTCTTTAGCATTTGTAGCCTAATTTTCCAGGTTATTTCATTCCTGAGTTAATGTGATGGTGATTAAAGTACCCGTGCTGCTTCCTTGAGATGTACCTGTTTACCCAGGCTGTGGTGCCAAGGGAATGATACAGCCTAAGCATTAAAAATAACTCTGAAACAGATGCATTTCTTGGAAGGAGAACATTTGCTTGTGCACAGAGAAAAAGCATACACATATTCCTCAACAGAAAAACATCTAGAGGCAGCTCAAACCACACTTATCCTCCATGTGTGGACAATGGAGCTGAGCCCTGGTTACCTGCAGAGAACCAACCAATATAGTGACAGAGCAGAGCAAATGGGACAATTACTCATTGTCCATGGGGTTGTGCATATTTTTAGCACTTTTTACCTGTAATCTGTAAACTGCAGATTGCTTTTTCCAGGCAGAGGAATCAAGGGCATCTCAAAGAGAGGCAGATTTCAGTAAAGGTATGTCCTGAAGGCACCTCCATCAGCTAAATTAAATGTAATCTCAGAAATCTAACTTGCACAGCAGCAGAAACACCTCCACAGGTCTCTATAGCTCCTTAGTCAACACAGTCTGAGGCTTCTGGCAAGAAATTCAGCTCACCCTACAGCAGACACCAGGGTTCAACTAAGTTGTACCCAGAGACACAAAACAGAACCTAATGGAAATCCTGCCTGCTGGGACTGGTGTCCAGAGGTGAGGTGATATTCCCTGGGCAGCTTCAGCAGTCCTTAGGCACTCAATCCTTGCCATTCCTCTGGAGTGGCTAAATTAAGACACCCTGCTGACAGGCAGACAGCTGTCTGTGGGCAAAAAAAGGTAGAACTTCATCTGGGCTGAATTCCACCTTTGTTCACAGCTTCACTTTTGAATGAAATCAGGCACTTGCTGTTAATGCAAGCCTGGAGAGTCCCTGCAGGGAACTGTTGTGGAGCAGCCAGAGCATCTACACAGAAACAGATTTCACAGAGCCTGGATTCTGTACTCAAACCCTGTGACACTGCTGCAAACAAGGTACATGGTACTCAGGGACTTCTTATACACCATCATTTCCCTAGGACCCCTGGGGGAATTACTCACTGAACCTGACAGGGTGGAGGCTCCAGCAGGAGAACTGTGTCTGGTGCTCAGCACTGCTCTGTGGGAGAGAATTGGACAATTTGGAGGGAGCCCAGAGCAGCAGGAGTGATTCAGGTGCTGAAAAATGTGGGTGATGAAGAAAGAATGAAATAATTTGGTCTGTGTCTGTATGTTAATCACCTTCAAGTGTCTAAAAGGTTAATAGCAACATAATTCTGATTCAGGGTTCTCAGTGTCCGTGGAGGGAAAGAAAACCTGAGTGGTTTTGAGCACAGCTAACAGGAAGGGGAAAACAGGCAAGAATGTTTTTGACATGAAGGACAGTGGAGTTCTTACACAAGTTGCCTCAGAAGACAGTAAATTAAAAGCTAAGAAGCATCTAAAATGTTATGCAAAATTCTGCTAGTAGTGGCCAGATTTTAATTTTTATAGAGAGTGGAAAGAATTTTTCTGTAGAGTAAATTCTTCTCCATCCCTTCTCAGTCTACTTATTTTATAAATGTATTTCAAGCCTAGTAATATTTTAATTATGTTGAGTTAGACAGATGAGAACACAGAACTGAACAGGGAAATAGGTGTGCTCCTGTATTTCATTCAAAATAAGAAAATCTTCTTTCCAGTTGAATGGTCTTTCATACAGACTCTATCATCCTTACTACAATTTAGTGAACTCTTGATAGCACCTATAAATGCCTCAAGTGAAGGTGTCTTACACACGGTAAGAGATCAGGGAAATGCATGGGCAGGAGAAAGAGGAACAAACAGAAAGTGAAACCTGGTAAAAAAAAAAAAAAAAAAGAAGGAATTGGTGGAAGGAGAAGTGATGTGGAGATGCAGAGTAAACAATGCAATGCAAAAGATGGTAAGAAGAAATGCCCTGTGGCAAAAGAAAGCAGAGAGAAAGCAAAGAAAACTGTACAGCAAGCAGGTTAGGGATGTTGCACTACCACAATTCAGTGTATTTCACTTGACAGGGAGGGAAATAGGAAGTTAAGCACTTTTTTCCCATTCAAAACAGGAATAATGTCCCTGGCCATCCACTGCTTTATTGAGCAAGACAAAATCTGCAGATGAAATGTTGTCACTGGTTCAAATGAGAGAGGAACAGGAGAGTGGGAGAGAGGATGGAAGGTTTAACCATCACATGGGAAAGGAAGACAGAGGGGTGCCAGGAGGGCAGAGCAGGTGCCTGACTTGCTCCAGGGCCCTTGTGGGTCTCACTAAAACACAGGACAGCCTGACTGCCCACAGTGTATGGTCCAGCACAAGCCTGACACCAAACTCACACAGTTGTGTCAGGAGAGGGTGTTTTTTCCTCCTGTAACTGGTGAGGACACTCATTTCTGATTTTGTCAGGCAGAAATTATTCATCTCAGCTCAGTGGCTTATGTTCCAGCAAGTACTGCCTCTCTCCAGGGCAAGCATGATTGCAGGGTGCACCATTCCCATATGCTTTCCAGAAACACATCCGTTTTTCCAGGAAATTATGATGCCTGAAAACACAGCCTGTATTGCTGCAGAGTGCAGCAGCAGCCAAAAGGCAGATTGAAAAGGTGGCTGGAAGAGAATGGTACCAGCACTGGTCTGTTATCTTCTGTGTATTGAGATGTCATCAACAGGTCAGGTTTGCAACTCCCTCACACAGGTTACATTTTTTTTAAAAAAAAAAAAAGAAAAAAAAAGAAATAGAAAAATTAGACACTATGACAAAGAAATCTTCAACCTGCTATTCAGAGATGGAGCAGTTAATAGGGGGATGGAAGGTTGTGGTCACCCTTCTCTGCAAAAGTCTTGAGAGGAAAAGTATCAGTACATGAAAAGTATAACTCTATTAGAAACCATGCAGAAACACAATTTTTTTTTTTTCATTCTCAAACATTATCCTGCTGTGTGTGTATACTGATCTCCCACTCATGGCAGTATTTCTGTATCAGGCATATGGATAGTACCAGATCATTCTCAATGACTCAGTATTTACGTGCAAAATGTCATGCACATCTGAGAGTGTTTTACACCTGGAATGCTATATTTGGCAGCACTGAGTGACTCAATTTTGCCAGCAATGTTAGCAACAGTGAGAAAAATAAATGGCAATTTTAATTACATTTTATAGATATTTTACAGCAAGAATTTTTATTTTGGCAAATAAAGACATCTGGAGTCTAAATATTTTACCTTCTCTGCTCCCACTGCTTTAACATGGCAGGGAAGGGATTCTATACATTGCTGTTCCCATATGTATTTGCTTTGCTGTTCACAGAGACATCAGAAGTGTAGCTCCAGTCAGAAACAACAGCAGCTCTGCACAGCACTCACAGGATCTGCTGAAGGCAGGTGATGCTGCAGAGGTGTTTTTTGGTGAGGTTAAGCTGTGCACATGACAGGGAGGACTCACCATCAGCATATGATCATTTTTACCTTCCACAGTCTCCAGTGACAAGGCTCATGACAGGGAGGACTCACCATCAGCATATGATCATTTTTACCTTCCACAGTCTCCAGTGGAAGGCTCCAAGGCTCAACAAGAACAAGAAAAAAAAGAAAAAAAAGAAAAAAAAAGCTATGATTTTGGGCTTTATTTAAACCATGATTTTTCTAAAAGAAGAGCTCAGAATTTTTCTCTCCATTTCTAAATATACAGAGTGCTATTAAAAAAAAAAGTCATTCCATGTGCTGGAGACTATCCATAAGGGACATTACTTTAAATGCTTTCTCTATTGTTGCAGCAAAGAAGCCATTAGATCCCTCTGCAGAGCAGGGAGAGACACCACCTCCTCTCCTGAATTTATGATCTGGGAGCTAATGCTCTGTCTAATAGAAATGCTTAGTGACTAATGAAGAAATAGAGAATGCAGACAAGCTTGGCCATACATTGGGAAGTTCATCAATATGCATTTTCCCATAATGCTCCAAGATATTTCCCATAAGAAGGCAGGAATCAGGCTGTAAGATATGAAAGCATGAAGCAGATATCTCTACTCCGTTTACCCTGAATACTCACCATCACAAAATATCCCTGGACACTCCAGAAACCATAACTTATACTTTAAAGTCTGAACCTGGAATAAATATTTCATCATGATCCTAAAACTTCTAGCTTCAGTGAAGCTGTATTTCAAAATCTGGGATACCAGATTTCACATGGGGAAAAAACCCTTCCCTTTGGAGGTGTGGATATATGGGTTCATTTGCTTTTTAGCCATGGATGTGGGAAGAAGTGGGTCTGCTTATCCAGAATACTCCTTTTCAGCTAGTTATGAAATGGGAGACAGCTGATTTTAGCAATGTTCAACAAACTGTGTTAAAGGACTAAATAAATAAATTTTAAAAATACACTGTTCCCTGCATTCAATTAACTGAAATTGGGGGAAGAGACACACATGAATAGCAGAGAGACTAATTTACTCCCATTTGGCTGAGTCAAAGCCTCAGCAACATCCTGTGTGTCATTTACCTGGCTTGGTGTTGCTAGGAAGCCTTTGGCTAAACCCAAATTTTAGCTGAAAGGTTTCTAAAGCACATCAGGCCACGTAATGAACAGAACTTGAGTTGAGCAGGGATAAGTTAAAGTTCTTAATTTGCTCATCTTTCCCCCAATTTAACTTTTCCTTAAGCAAAAACAGGTCAACCAAACCAGGAATATGTGAACTAGGAGTCACATATCTAAAAAAACCAAAAATTTAAAAATAGTGTAGAGCCTTGATTACCTGCCTGTACACTCAATTTCACCAGCTGCAGTGTGGTTGCCCAGATGGTTTCCCAGCTTTGGAGACTATCCACCACCACACAGCTGAATCCAAATTTCCATCTGGAGGTTTTCACACGCAAAAATAATACCAGAGCACAATGCAAAGGCCACTTCTGCAGGCTGAGTGTGAGGTGAAGGTCTGTATCTGTCAGAGGCTTTAGTTAACAGGTCATCAATTATCTCCTTTGCAAAGAAAAAACAAAACAAAAAACATCCTCTCTTTGGATCTCATAGAAAGGCTGCTGAAGACCAACAAACCATCCCAGATTTGCAGGGCTAAACTGAACTTGGCCTTGGCAAAGACTTGAACACTGCCCATCCCTGTTTACCTGTTGCCATGATGTCCACCACAATTTTGACAGCACTTTCTTAGTCAGAGCTGTGCTGACTTTGGAGATAGCATGAGCACAGGATACTTCCAACAGGCAATTTGGACCTGGCCACGGTGCTCACCCACAGAAGCAAAGCTCAGCCACTCACCAGAAAGGCAGAAATATCCCTTGCTTTTCTCCTTTCTGACACAAATGGAGCTAAAGAGGATGACTGGTCAGACCAGATAGTTAGGGCAGTATGGCTTTTATTCCTCAGTCTGGTAAATCATGAACAAAAACTCTGTCTCTTCTCCCACAGGATACTGTCAGGAGGCCTCTGGTGTTCCATATTTTAAGCTTTGGTGTCTCAGCCAGCAGATCTTCCCCCATCATCCACTTCTGCTCTCTTTCCAAGCTTTCTATCAGGGGAAGCATTAGCATTGCAGTGCCACACTCAGAATCATTAATAAGGGCTCAGGGAGTGGAAAGAAGAAGGAAAATATTCTGATGTGACTGGAATGGATGGGAAACTGGTAAAGTAAAACCTAATCAATCTTCTGAAAGGTGTAGCTGAGGGTAGAGGTGGGGTTAGTGCCAGAGTAGAATAAATCTGTGCAATTTCTCATGCCTTTTCAAAATACTCTCCAAAAGTGCTTAGGGGCTTCTTGCACAGGCCTTGACTGGAGCACTCTGGAGCCAAGCAGGCAAAAACTGCTGTGGGGCTCAGGCTGCTCTGGGCTGTGTTTCTCTCAGCCATTCTCCAGAGGAAGGTTTCAAAGTCAAAGCAATCAGAGCATTAAAGTGCCATTAGTGCAGAAATATTCCTGGGTTCATGAGCTGCTGCTCTGCACCTTCTAGACACACTTGCACTGCACACAGAGAGGTAGAGGGAACTGGGAGATGAACTTGTGTGAAACCCCACACTCCAGACATTACAGCTGCTCAAAGGACCTGCTGCTGCTTTTAAATCTATTCAATAACCAAGGTAGCAGGAGAATATATCAAAAAAGGAGAATTTTTATGTATACAGATGAACTCTTTACTGCATGTACCCTTAGTTCAAGTGCCCCAGATGCATCGATATTCATCACTGGAGATGCAACTCCTGAGCCCCTGAGCAGGATAAACCTGCAAGGCAGGAGCTTGTGCTGGATGCAGATACTCTGTCAAAACACCAGATCAGCCAAAAATGATGGAAATGCAATCAGCCTTGCTAAGATCCTCCCTGCTCTTCCACCACATTTACACTGGGCAAAGTATTGATTCAAGCCCATTATTTTCAAGCATCATTAAGAGTACAATGAAGAATGATAAATTATTATTTTAATGGGAATATAATGGCGTAAAGACACTTTTGAAGTAATTAGATTCTCAGCCTTCAGAGTTTGGAGTGTCTTTTTCCCATCAAACTCATGCAATGTTGACATTAGTGAGGCTTGGGACGTGCCAAGGGGGATTGAGTGCTGCCTGAAGAGATTCTGGCAGGGAAGGGACCAGCTCCCACAGAGGGAGGAGCTGTCTTCAGGATTTCTGCTTGGTCACTGCACAAAAGGAGCATGGGATTGGCAGGAGGGGAGAGCAGGAGAAAAAGTCTTGGTTATAGTATTGGTTAAATGTGACTAACAGGCCCTAAAAGTGTTCCTTGTTATTTGCACAGCTCCCTTTCCCTTTCCTGACAAAAAAATCATGAGAATGGTCTTCTAAAGTGAGGTGCCCATGGCTTTAAACCCCATTGCCCGGCTAAAACAGAGATGGTTATGACATCTTGCTGAGCACAGGCATAGGGACCCTGTTCTTGTGTGCCTCAGTTTACCGAAAGCAGCAGATGCAACCTTCTAAAATCTTTGCACACGCACACTCAAGCACATTGAATCTAGAGTATTCCTGCACATGAAAAGCTCTCTTGCTGAGCACAGGCATAGGGACCCTGTTCTTGTGTGCCTCAGTTTACTAAAAGCAGCAGATGCAATCTTCTAAAATGTTTTGCACGTACACACTCAAGCACATTGAGTCTAGAGTATTCCTGCACATGAAAGGCTTTTCACACTCTCCAGCACCCAGAAATCCCAAGAACAACCTTGGGCTCTCCCAAAAGCCACAAAGGAAGGTGTGAGCACAGGGGAAAGTTTCCCAACAAAAGCCAGGCAAGCTGCTCACTCCAATAGCTCTCAGGCCCTGGATGCTGCACTGGGAGAGAGGGAGTGCCTGGGTAGGGAGAAGCCAGGCTGCTTTGGGGTCAGCATGCACAAATATGATAAATAACCTGATGACCATGAGGCCCCAGGTTCAGGGTGCTGGTGTCATGAAGTGCTTCTGCTGAAGAACCTCTGCCTTTCCATGTTAAATAGGATTAGAGCATCAGTCAGGTCAGGGATGGAGAAACATAAAACTCATTTCAGTAAATTGCTCCGGAGCAGACACCTTGTATAAAGATAGGAGATGTTCAAGTAGAAGGGGCTGTTGTAGAAAAACAAAGCATTATTAAAAAGTCTAATTGTTTAGCTGTGGGGATTCAGGGCATCAAATTAAGTTCCTCCTCTCTCAGTCCAAATTATTGTAAACAGATCTCTGGATTTGACCAAGAATGTCTTCTGAGTTTTTAATCTTCTAAAAAAATCAACTGCTTTTCTTGTTACACAGTGATTTATACAAGGATTATCTCCTTTCATTAGTCTCTCATGATGATTAAAGACTAAAGTAATGACCACTAACTCTGGGATTAAACTTAAATGTCACTGCCTGAAACCAAAGACAGCAAAAGGTGGCTGCAGGAATACTGGCGTGTCACTCTAATGAAGATGAGGGAGCAGCAGCCAGACAGTGATTAGGACATGATATGGGGAGCATTCTGGGTGGAGACCAGAAGGGACCATGTGCCAATTAATTTAAAATTAGATTTAATAAGGCTTGAACTGCAATCTCTTTTCTGTAAGTACAGCAACTGGTTCGCTGAGGAGAAACAGCTGACGTTGCATTAGGGCTAAAATTTTTCTAATGCAGATTCCCTCAAGAACAGCTAATGCAATTCACTTTTGATGTGATGTTTAATCAGAAACAAAACCATTTGTGAGCCTAAATAAAGAGGTTTCCCCACAATGTGGGTATAGTATAGCTACTTTGCATCCTTGCAGCTTTACAGATCGTAAAAGCAATGAAGTGCAAAACAATTCAAACTGTCTTAAAAGCTTAGAAAGATATTTGTCCAGGTGTCCCTCTGTCCTCAACAGAAAGAGAAGGAATTTAGAGTTTAGGATGAGCTTAATTGGCCTTTGAAGGTCACCATACCTTGCCACTGACTTCCCTCTTGGAAGTTCACTTAGGGTTTTAGATGGTCCTTGAACTTAGTGGAAAAATGTCATGGTTGCTTCTTTCATAGAGATTGCACCTATGATGCTAAAGGGAACCTCACTAAATTTAAAACTGTAACCATATAATTCTTGGTAGTCATATTTTAAGCCCTAGAAAGCAAAATGGGATGGAGCTGGTGATGTTGTGGTGGTTTGTGGAGAACAGGAGAGAGGTTTGCCATGTAGCACTGGCTACTGCAAAAGAACCATCACACATCCACAGTGCCCAGAGCCTGCCCAGGGCCCTGCCAAATCCTTAGGGGTCAGCTCTGCCAGATGCCAGGAGCTGAACTCAGTCCCTGAACCATCTAGCTCAGTGTTACAGCAGCACCTGCAGACTGCAATGCCACTTCCTAGAAACCCTCTGGGACTGTCTGAGTTCTGCAAAACCTGGCACAGAGGGATCCTGATCCATACCTGAGCTTTCCACTTGCTGCAGTGGTGCAGAGATCTCCCAGGGATGGTTTGGAAAACATGATGCAGCAGAGACTTTAACACATCTGATGTCCTGCAATGCACAGGTAGATGCAAGGTGCATAGTGCAGAGGTTCTCCTCTTAACACTTTCACCAGTGGCTAACACAAGGATGGTTTGGAAAACATGATGCAGCAGAGACTTTAACACATCTGATGTCTTGCAATGCACAGGTAGATGCAAGGTGCACAGTGCAGAGGTTCTCCTCTTAAATAACACTTTCACCAGTGGCTAACACAGACTTTGCTGTGGAGATCACTCCCACCCTCCCACACAAAGAGGACCTTCCCAGTCTTGCTGCTTGGCCCTGTGCTGCAGATGTTTCTTCATAAGGGAACTAGGGGGTTGGGATAGTTTTTCTGTGGCAAAACCAGCTTTTTCTGGACACATGCCCTTTGGAGCTATTTAATAAATACAACACAGCCCTGTCATCTGGTACATTCAAAGTATTGCTTCCTCAGAGGGATCTGTATTAGCCAGAGTTATAAGAACATCTCTAGCAATGAAGGATGACAAATTAATTGTATTAACATTTTCAAAGTGCCTGGAAATGCGTGCTCTATATGTTCAAGTAAATTAATATTTAGTAGGATCTAGAAGAAAAGACAAATGTCACCACAAGCCAGGGCATTTTAGAGTCCCACTCCTTCTTCACTGGCACTCATGATGTGCATTTTAGTGGTGAGCACCCAACTAGATGTGCACAAAATGTTGGATTTGCTGGTGATGCTGATCACTGGAGAATTTCTTTTTGTACGGAATGGAATAGTTCCAGTGACAGAGACAGGGAGATGTTAAAGAGAAACAGGATTTGATTTTGTTGGGGGTTGATTGTGGCTGGTTGGTTGGTTGGGGTTTTTTTATGTATTTAATGCAGGAAACCAATGTGAAACTTTGAGGGGAATGTAGCAGAGAGGTTCAGGACAGTTGAATTTTGTATGGAAGTTACTCTGAGAGCTGGTACAGATACATGGGGCTGGAAGAACTGGGAATGGAACAAAAAGTTGGAGACAAACATGTTCAACAGTGCAGGAAGAAGCAGCCAGAGCGGGGATGAGCAAGAGCTGTGGGTACACACACAGCAAGGCAAACAGGTCCTTCTTTTGCTCGGATGTGACTCCCTGCACAGCCCTTGGCAGGAGGAAGACACATGATCACCCTTCCATTTCACCTCTGCACATATCATTTTCCCCATCTGCAACATGACAGAAATGAATATTCCCCTATGGCTGGGGAAGTGAATTTTTGATTGCTGGAGGATGTTACAGGAGTGCAAAGTGGGTTGCTGTGAGTGTGTTTATTTTGTGGCTGACACACTTTCCCCAGGCAAGGCAGAGGAGAGGTGACTGGGTGAGATGCAGGACACAGAGCACAGCAGACATTTTCAAACCAGACAATGCTGTCACATTTTGCTGACTGCTGGCACCCAGGACAGTGTGCCAGATGCCCATGGAGGGCACAGCACCCTCCTTTCCCTTCCACAGAACTGCCTGGCTCCTGTAACCAGGAATTTCCCACCTGCCCAGGTTGCTGGAGCATACACAGAAAAAAAGGTATTATGGAGAATTGCTAAATCAGGATGGGGAGTCAGAAGATTTGTATTCCCTGCTAGGAAATCTTTTCAGTAACTCCATAAAACAGTTTGCAGAGCCATAGGGAGTGACCTCTCCCAGGGTGGTGTCAAAGGGTTGGGTGCATCAGATCTTCTTGGGGCCTAGAGCAGAACCTGTGGTGTCCAACAGGAAAAACATTTTGGGTAATTCTAATATTTTGTTTTATACTCTGGGAGCATCAAAGAGACTGAAACAGATCACAGACACACTGTGCCCATGGGAAGGCTCCTCTATAGAGCACAAACTTACAGTATATTCCGAATATGAGGGCCCAGCCTCATCCTCCTGTTCTGCAGCACTTCTAGAGTTTTCTGAACCTGGTATTTCTGACTGGGGAAATCCTTCACATTTTTGAGTGTTTCTCCCCATCCTCCTGCCTTCTATGCACAGGGTGCCCCAACACCAGGCCAGGGCTCTGCAGGGAGAAACCTCTGACCAGCACTCAGCCTTTCGGGCTGCCAAAGGGCCTTTCAGAAGGGCAAAGAAAATGCACTTGTTCAGATTTATGTGTCATTAAGGACAGCTTTAGGTGCCTTTTCCATCTAGATCAGAAAGAGTAGAGAACCTTTGCAATGGAGAAGTGGCTTGGCAGTTCAGGTCTGTGGGGATATGTGGAGAGAAGGGGAGGAACCAGATCAAAACTCTTACCAAAAGGTAAAAATCTGAATCAATAACCTTCCCTCCCTCCTCCCAGTCAATACTTCCCTCCCCAAAGACATCACCTGACATTTTTCAGCTTCTTTCCCAAGGTCTCCAATCAATTCCTAACTTCTGCCTGACTCTTAACAGGAATCTCAGGGGTTTTTAGACACAAGGCAGAGAGGTGGCTTTGGATAATGAGCTGATTCACAACAGCTCCTGCTGAACAGGCACGTGGGCAGCACGTAATGCTCTTTTCCAGTGGGCAGCTGCTCTGAGATTTTGCTTCTGCCAAAAGGCTGCACTCTCCCCTGTGTGGAGATTTATGTCAGGGCTCAGATAAATGGAGATGAGTGTTTTTATTGTCTGTATGAAACCATGCAAACGCAGAGTTCAGGTTACAAGGTGATGAAAAAGGCTTCATTTAACAAGACAGAAAAGCCAGTTTAGGAAGTAAATACAATGTTGGCACTTTCCCTTGTGGATATGGTGATGGAGGGAGAGGACAATTTCCACATGTGAATGTGGTTTCCAGAACTGACAGTAAAAGACCCCAAAGAAATGTAGTTGCAGAAGTTGCAGAAGTGAGTTTAATGAGCAGAAGTCCCATCAGAGAAAACCAGGAAGACTTTAAATAAAAAACAATAGGAATAGAAAGACACAGTTTAATCTCTGGAGCCCCTTTGGCTGTGGTTAGAAGTTTCTGCTGAAGTCAGGTACCAAGGCTCACACCAAAAAGAACACAAAAAAAACAAACAAAAAAAAACCAAACCAAACCAAAACAAAACAAAAAAACCCCAAAAACAAACAAACAAACAAACCACAAACAAATAAACCACCAAAACAAACAAAAAAAACAAGGGAAAAAAAAAAAAGAGAAACTCAAAACAGTCAAACTCTACAAAAAAAAACCAAACCAAACCAAAACAAAACAAAAAAACCCCAAAAACAAACAAACAAACAAACCACAAACAAATAAACCACCAAAACAAACAAACAAAAAAACAAGGAAAAAAAATAAAGAGAAACTCAAAACAGTCAGATTCTGAGGAATCAAACAATCCAATAAAGGTATTTCTGCCAATTCCCTGCATTACAGATCAAGAGATGGCAGATATTACCCAGGCTTTCTGGAAGATAAGATGGAACTTACCCATGCAGGAACGCCTGAAAAAATGAATGATCTCTGGCTTTTATCCAACACAAAATAAGTACCCCCAGGAACCACTGGAGGAAGAAGGTCAGTGAGGTGACTGATGCTTCCTTTGAAAATCAAGAGCACATTCTTTTGTAGCTGTAGACTGAGAATCCAAAAACAGGAAAGCATTTTTAAGCAAGGCTGGGGAGGCAAAAGAACCTGAAAGTTTGTTTCTAGAAGCAAGACTCATACAAGTCACCCAGTGACTTCAGCAGGACTGGTCATGTGAATAATCAGTACTCACATGCATGGGGGTAAGCCCCTGGCTGGATAAAAAGCAGGTTAAAATAGCATTTGTTAGGGTGAAGAAAGTGAGGTTAATTTATTTTAATCTAAAACAATTTTGTATCCAGTTAAGGGGCAAGAATACATCTCTACTGGCAATTTCCCAAAAGTGTCATCAGCAGGGTAGTAGTTTAAGAGATTCATAGATATTATCTTTAGACGTAAATAAAGTGTTTAAGGACTCTTGTTGACTTGGGCAAGTCACTAATGCTCAGCACCCAGACCTTGGTGTGTGATGGGATCACACCCTCCAGAGGCAAAAGCCAATAAGTAAATTGTCTGCTGAGAAGACACACTAATGATTAACTCCTATTAATGTAGTTAGTTGTGAAGCTATTAGCAAAATACCCAGAACCTCTTAGTCTGGTTCTTTTAAAGGTAATCCTTGGAGCCAAACACCAAATTGCTTCGCAAATTAGGAAGATTTAGCTATAGAAAATAAAACTAAACTCAGTTATAGTCCATGTCTCCTCCTTAAAGCAGGATTGGGTGCACATAAGCTATTCCCACTCAGTATTTGTTTACACTGTTCCCATCTTTCCCAGTTCTTTAGTAACCTTACTGTTACAAAACATTTTCATAATCAAAATTTCTCTGTGATTTAAGCCCTCTACCTCTGGCCCTATATACCCTGGGAAGGGAAGTAGTATATTCTGTTACTTTCTGCAGCAAGAGTAATTTCTGTCCTTGGGGGGTTTTTTTGGGTTTTTTTGCAAGGTTTTTTGTTTGTTTTGGTGGTTTTGGTTTTGTTTGTTTGTTTGTTTTGGGTTTGTTTGTTTGTTTTTATTTTGGTTTGGTTTTTGTTTGTTTGTGTGTTTGTTTGGTTTGGGTTTTTATTTTTTCTTTTTTTGTTTTGTTTTTTTGGTTGTTTTTTTTTTTTTTTTTGCCACTGTCCCCAAAGGAAAAATATCACTTAGAGTAGTCTGGTAATTTCTATAATAAAATTTGCTTCAGTATATGGTTTTTTTTCAAAATCAGTGGTAAATGCAGAGCAGAAGGAATGGACTGGTCATCATCCTTGTGGCTTCATTCTCTTGTCCTCTCTAAGATGACTCCACTGGCCTCCATGGGATATGGCTCCTCACTCATTTTTTGTCCTCATGTCCTGCTGTCCTTCTGTCCTCACACATCATTGCAACCACGGCTGTGCCCTATGGACTCACACCTGGGGAACTTCCAGCCCTGCAGAGCTGCTGCTCCCCATGTTTGCTGCCAGTGGATTCCTCCTTGCTCAACCCTTTAGGGCAAATTTCATCAATAATTTGGGCTTGGCTCAGCCTTGCCTCCTGGGCACCATCTGAGCTGCAGTGTTTCACCACCCAGCAGCACAAAGCAGACAGGTGTTACTGGAGCCCAGTCAAACCCAGTTTAACCATTTGCAATGAAGTGCTGACAGAATGAGACTGCTCACCCCGCATGGCATTTTTCACAAGCATTGTTAAATGTTCAAAGCAAAAGGTATTACATTGTTAAACATAACAAACCTAATGTTCAGCTATAAAGAAATTCAAGTTATTCCAGATTTTCCTTTATTCTATTTTACCTAATTTGTCATTCTTTTTCCCTCTCCTTTTTGCATGTTTCTATCAGAAAATTTTAATCCATGGAGGTGAGACTCTGAAAATCTTCAGCTGAAAAAAAAAATTCAATAAATCTAGAATTCTTTAAATTTTTGAAAAGGTAACAATGGTTTTGAAATATTACAAAGCTTCACAACTAGTAGTCTATATTTTATAAGCTAAACATGTCTCTGAGCAAATTTACAACCACATTTACCTGCTTGATTTGCTGCTGCAATGAGTTTAATAAAAAAAACCAGCCAAAGCAATGGAAATTCTAGTAAGAAAATACATAAGACCCTTTATATGTCCCTGTGTGGGCTTGCTGAAGTACTAATATTTTTAATTACCTTCACCTAGGCTGACTTGATTCATTATGATTAGCTCAGAAACAGGGCATGATGTCATCAGTGTTCCTTCAGGAGCAAGAGAACAAACAACACTTAATTTTTATACACTCTGAGGACCATTACCGATTGTTTGCTTCATGATGAGAGTCCCAGGCCAGGCACAGCATCCCTTGTGCTGCATCATGCACACAGTGACAGACTGTCCCATGGCACTGCTGTGCAGAAGGTGTTTGGTCTCAATGCCCTGAGGTGGGACAGGGTGGGTCAACCAGACACCAGATGTTGAACAAAGCTCATCCCCAGTGCCTGGGTTCTCACATTTGTTGTTGGATTTTTTCTTGGTGCAGCAATAGTTAAACACCACAAATCATAGAATGATAGAATCCTAGATTGCAAGAGACCTTAAAGGTCATCTTGTTCCAAGCCCCCTGCCATGGACAGGGACACCTTCCACTAGACCAGGTGTCTCAGAGCCCATCCAGCCTGATCTCAGAATGAGAACAAAGGTTCATTGGGCTAGACAGTGTATGGGCACACGAGAAAAGATGGAGTGTACCCCAAACAGGCAACAGGAACAATTAATCTCTATATTTCATTACAGGGAAACATCTAGCCAAGAGCAGCAGAGGGATCCTGGAACTATTGCCACCATGAGCCTGGTCTTTTATGAGTATTTCCCTTCCATCTCCGGCCCAAAACCTGACAGAGTTAATTTCCCCACCTCTCTGGGCTGCAGCTCCTAAGGGATTTGCTCCTGCCCAGAGCAGAGAAGAGCAGTGGGTCTCCACCATGCCACAGACTTTTCCTTTATGAGATCTGGGCAGTTACAAGTGGGGAGCAGAGCCTGAACACCATCAGACCGTTGTTGACTCCACTTTCTTTGCTGGGTCTGTGCTCACCAACCTGGCACTGTGGAGCAGAGACTTCTGACTAATTTGAGGAAGCATCATCAGGCACAATTTATCACCTTGGGGCAAGCATGGGTACAGCCAGCCTCCACAGTAGGGGTGTGCAGAGGAGGCACTGACATCAAGGAATTCATTTTCTCATATGAATTATTGGTATAAAGAGACTCCTACACTGCCAAGGACCTGAGATGAGAACCACAAGCACAATGACAGCTCCTCTGTTATTCCCCAAGGGTGCCATGTCTGCATGCCCAGCACTCACCCTGCTGCTTCTGCAATGAAAGCACAACCCAAGACTGGCATTTGCCAGCAGCTGTCTTATATGGATATGCTTGGCTTGATCACTTGCACAGTCAGCCTAAGAATAGCTTCCTCTCTAACATCTGATTTCTCTTAAAGGATAAAAATAAAACAATCAGAGCCTGGATATAAAAGAGCAAACCGCTGAACACTGCACTGCATGCATCTATGTTTAATGAAGGAAAATTTCACTTTACAAGGGGCATGAGTTATTTCTGTCAACCATATCTGGCCTCAAGATCAGTATCTAAGCTGCCACTTCTTCTGGTCTGACAGTTAAATGACTTTTCATATTACAGAGCACTTCAGTGCTCCAATCATCCCAGGCAGTTCAGAATTCATCACGACCCCAGTGGGCTTGCAGACTGTGACAAGCTCCCCTAGCCAGTGCCCAGGAAGGATGCAGGGACCATCACAGCCAGGATCATGTTGAAACAGCTTTTTGGAGGCAGGCACGTGCCTCAGAGCAGGGTTTGTGCCATGTGCTTGACCTCAGTGGCCAACAACAGACCTTGGCTGGTGTTAGTTGTAGCTTGAGAGTCCTGGGGCCATATCAGGCAGCCTGAGAAAGCTGCTTTTTTTAGGCATACAAAGGTCATGACGCGTCTGTTCAAGAGCACTGTGGATAGCCCAGTTTAGGCTTTCCAGTCCAAGTGTCAAGGTCCACTGCCACTGGACACAATTAGTCACAATATTTAGCCCAGATGAATTGAATGTAGGCTATAAATAGCACTTGGTCCCTCTCCTTCTCCCCTCTCTATTCGCAATCTGAATTCTATAAGCAGTTCTCCCATACTGAATCCTCACAGGACATCTGCAATACATCATATCACTTATAAAATAGATTTTGGTTTTCTCTTCAGAAACAAAAAACCAAAAAAACTAAAAAACCAAACCAGTGGGAAATCAAATGTGATCACCATTTTTCCAAGGATAGTAAGACTGGAGGATTCACAAAACAAGGAGGAAATGCTGAAATCAACATACATTTTTATTGTTTGGAGGTTTTTTATGCCACAAGCAACAGACCTGTCTCTGCTGTGCCAGACCACCTGTCACCTTAATAAGATATGTTTCCTGGTTCAAAAATAGAATACAGCCTGCTGAAGTCAGACATGAATTAGCATGCATGCTGAACAACATGATTAAAGTCAAACCTTCTACCAACTGCTGGGGGCTATAGTGCAAAAACCTGAGTGTCCAGAGCAGGATATATCAGGCTCCTGACAAAACCTGGTCCTGCCATGTGCTCCCTGGCAGCAGTGACACCAGGAAGGGCTGAGAGCCCTGAAGGACAATCAGCAGAGCAGGTCAGCAGCCCAGCATCAGTTCAAGCTGTAATGCTGCAAGACAGGCTTGTGAATATATTGAATATGAATGAAACTCATAATATAGGAGGGGGAATGGGATACTTGGAGATCTGATGATCAGAACCTGCTGTTGGCAGGAAGAGGTCCTATCACCTCTGATACTTTGCAACCAAGCCACTTTTTGGCCCACCAAACCAGAAGAAAGGTGATTCTAATCTTACCAGCTCCTGGTCCTGAATCTTCCACACATTTCCCACCAAAAGTAAATCAAAATCAGCAAGACCTTCAAAGGTGGGAGAAGGGAATTGTTGTCATCGCCACTTGATTTCTGAGACACTGGACACCAATAAGCAATTTGACAGATGTCACATTAATTGTTTGTGTCAAAACTGTGACCTTGGTGAACTCGTCCTGAGTGCCAGCCTGATCCCCTCAGCAAGGGTCTGGTTGAACCCCTTGAAATGTGTTCTGTAGCAGATGAGTTTAGCTTGATTTTGGTTGGTAATTCTTCTCCTGTTCTTCTCTTTTCTTCTTCTTAATTACATTTGATTTTTCTTCAGAAGAGAATTCTTTTCCACGGTCATATTTTTATGAGAATTTTAATGAGTCACTTGGCATGACATTAATCACTGAAGTTTTAAAGTGTCTTCAAATTGTATTTTCCTTCTTCTTGAATACCAGCCACACATTTTTGTTTACACTGAAATGTTAGGAAAAAAATCTTTCAGCCTATTTTCCTCAGTACTAATTGGGGGTTTATTATTGCTTCATTTGCTTACAATTGAATCAAACAAAAACATCCATCCCTTTTTCATGGTGCTGCTAATTGAATTGAGTGGGTTATAATGATATTACTGTACATACACAAATGAACATTTTTTTAAATAAATAAATGAACATTAAAAGTATGTCTCTAAGGACTGAGACTAACTAGTTGTCTGCATACTCTTCTGAAAACTTTTTATATTTTTTCTCAAACAAATGTGCACTGCTCATTTCTGTTTTCAACTTAACACAGAAATCAGCCAAAGATATTACTGCTGTAAAGGTTCAAGAATGGGATTTTCCAGACAACCAAGGAAGTTGGAATGCCTATTTGCAATGGAATTCTATTGGGAATTTGGCACTTATTTCTACAGATCTCAGAAAACAGCACTGCAGCTGACTTTACAACTGGCTGATCTGAACAGCCACAGATGGGACCACAGGCTTTACCTTATCAGTTCAACACTTCTCATTAGTTATAAACTCAGGATTTATTCTGTAAAATTGCTATTTCAAACAGCCAGGGCTGCCAAAAACCATTTATGGTATCTGGTGATGATTTGTGAAGCATGTTTTACAGGGTTCTTATCAATGTAGCTCCAAAACAGCGTCTTGCTGTTTCATCTACATCAAGATGAACCATTGATGCTGATCTCTCAGGTTCCTCTGTAGGGTGTTGGAGGGGGACAGAGATGTGTGGGGAGGGTACATATTTCTTTTGATCTGTAAAATTTTTTGTTCAGCTGATGTGTTTTTAGAGACAATATTTTTTGCAAATCCATGGTCTCATTTAATTCCTATTTAACTGCTATGTTCTTACCTAGACTATATTACCTGGATATTTAAAGCAGGAATATTAAAAAGGCCTCACCTCTTTATGGGTGAAAAATTGTGCTCATAGCCATCTTCCATTTGATACAATACTTCTTGGAGAAACCGATTTTTTATCTGTAAGTGCACTGCAGCTATTTAATGAACAATCAGCGCCACAGTCTGCCCTCATATCATCTCCTTTAAACTCCCAAGAACTCCAGGAACAGGAGGAATACTTGAATTATAGAAGAATACACATTTAACAGAAGAAAAATTGGGATTGTCCAGCCTGGAGAAGAAAAGGTTTAGGGGAGATCTTATGGTATCCTAGCAGTACCTAAAGAGGACACAAGAGAGATGGGGAAGGACTTTTGGTAAGGACAAGAGGGACTGTTTTTAAACAGAAAGATGGTAGATTTAGATTGGATATTTGGAAGTAATTCTTTATCCAGAGCGTGGTGAGGCACTGGAACAGGTTTCACAGAGAAATCGTGGATGGCCCATCCCTGGAATTTTTCCAGGCCAGGCTGGATGGGACTTTGAGCAACCTGGGATAGTGAAAAGTGTCCCTGCCTACGGCAGAGGGGTTGGGAGGAAAAGTTGTTGAAAGTCCATTCCAACACAAATCATTCTGTTTCTATGATTCTGTGAAACGTGACACCTGAAGAAAAAAAATCATGAATGGGTAGAAGAAAATTAATTGGTAGTATGTATTTTCTGTTTCTCATTGTACAAGGATTAAAACCACCACCTGAAATGGTGAAGCAGTAGACTTAAAGCCAACCAGTGAAGGTACTTTTTCAGAAAGCTCATAACCAAATGACCAGCTTATTGCCACAGGACATAGCTCTACACAAAATTGGGAAAATGTCCATGTGGGGTTTACAGGTGTTTACAGAGGATACATGAAGCTGCTGAGTACAATGATCTGGAAGAAGCCAGTCAGGTTATTGACTGCTACACACGAGGAGGGAAAGATTCCCTTGACACTTGTTATGTTTGAAATATGCTTTCTCTGAACTTCCCTGGGACCACGAACCAGGCAGCCCTTTGCTGTGGTGGTTCTTATGTGGGCTCTCATGTAGTCTTTACCTTTGAACACAATAGATGAAGGGCACTCTCTTGAAGCTAATTTAAATGCAGAGGTTCTAGGTCAGCAGCTATTTAATCCAGTCCTCCTGAGAGATTAAGTGTTGGGTTGGTTGGGGTTTTTTTTTTTCTCTTTGAAAGATGTAGCATATTTTCAAAAGTGTACCTTGAATATAAATGAAAAATATCATGTTAAATAAATTGCAAGAGGATTTGCTTCATTGAGTTTGTTTGTAATTTACTATGGAATTACTACTGGAGCAAATCTATCGGTGACACTTTATATTTCACTGGAACAGGGATCTAAATAAGATGCAATACAGTACGCTGAATTTTTATGTACTTACCTGTAGTTGGATAATAAAGCATGAATTATGACACGAGTGTACTTCAGTACTGTAGTTAATAGTCTATCATGTCAATTTTAATAACATGCTCCGTAGAAAGATGCAGCCTGAGTGTTTTTAAAATTAAAGTATGTTTAACCTAATGTTCATATATTAATCCCCTAAAAGCTTGTCACTAAGTTATTGCTAGCCTTCTTTCCTTGGGTACATATATAAATTGTTGTTTAGTTATTGAAAGGGCTGCTCATCACAAGTGCAATGCTGCAGGCATTAAGGTTTCTTTTATACCTGCACAAATACATTTATGTAAAAGCAATTATGCACAATTACATTTCCCAGCACTTCAGAGAAGAAACATTTATGCCACAGGATAAAGACTTACATATGCTTTGGTCCTGGTTTTGTCCTATCTGACTGCAGGCATCCAAATCATAGAATCATAGAATCACAGAATCATAGAATGGTTTGGGTTAAAAAAGGACCCTAAATATAATCTAGTTCCAACTTCCAGTGGGGGTAAGAACAGCACCTATTTCCCCAGGTGGCTCAAAGCCCCATCCAACTTGGAATTGAACTGAACAGCCCAGAGAAAGGGCCTTGCTGTCCCTATTGATTAAGGAGTGAAGACAGGAAAACAAGAGGAGCAGGTATGAAGCCTCTGCATCTCCATGGCTTTGCTTCTACCTGGATGCACAATTTCCCTAAATCTGCCCTGGAAGGGACAGATAGAACACCAGACCTTACCTGAAGCAGCAGATGTTGTCTTGAGCATTGCTCCAGGGTCTGGGTGTTGCAGTCTCTGCTTCTGCTCACCAAAATGTTGTGTTTATTCCTAAGCATGAAGAATGTGTTGTATTAGTGATGCAGAAATGTCACAGAGATAGGAAAGCCTTTACACTGCTCCTGCCTACTCTAGTGGCAATAATTTCACCCAGCAGACAAAAACTGCACAGAAAGCTTTTTCACACTTTTCTTCAAATGATGTGAAGCTGGAGCTGCACAAAGCCAAGGCACAGAGCTGGTGACACAGGTGCTGCTGGCAGGAGGTCCCAGGCACCAGCTGAGCAACTTTTGTCATACTCTTTTGAAGAAAAGATGCTGTCTCGTTTGTTTTCACCTCCCTTTGCTAAGACTAAACGGCTTCATTTCCTAAGGCACCAAGACTCCCTGGCTCCTACTGACTTCAGCTGGAAAAACATCTGTGTCTCCCTTCTGGGGCTACAGTGTCACTTCACCAAGGTAGAAAACTGACTGCAGGCACATGAATACACAAGCTCTGCCCTTAGTCTCTCTTCCACTGAAAATATCAGGCCATAACTCCTTAGTGATCTTTCCTTCCCATAACTGACACCAAGTTAACCTGGACATTAATCACATTAATATTTGTTCCTTGGGTACACAGCTCTAAGACAGGGAATTGATCATTCACTAAAACCTCTGGCCTGGCCAGAGGACCCCAGCACAATGGCCTGGTTACAGACATTTGGTGTGACGTAGATTTAATCACAGTGAACACACATGTCTTGTCAGCTAACTTGATTTCCCCTTGGAAATGACTGTGCTGTTTGTACAGACATCATGATCTGCTTGGAGACACTGTGGGTGGCTGGCACTGTGGGGTGCCAGCACTGCTGACCATCTCCTTTTTCATGTTGTTTCTAGCTCTTAGCAGAAATCCATGACCTTGTGAGCTCCAGGTAGCAGACACCTGCACACAGACATAGCCCCCCTCAGTTCTTTGATCAAACTGCAGATCCAGAATAGTTCCTCCCATGCTGCACTGCCAAGAGAATGTGAGGCTCAATGTGATCTCATCAAGTCCTTCTGCTAAATATTGCCCCCAGAAAAACCACCACCTCCCCAAGAGCAAGCTGAAGATACCATGAGTGTAATCAAAGCTGCAACCAGCAGCTCACTGTGGCTCAGGGCCTTGTCATATTCAGCAACACAAAGCAGATAGATTAGGTGCTATGTTTAAATACAAGGAGATATATATGAATAAAGAAAATCATTAGTAGCCAAGGCAACTAATTGTGATGGAACTTTTTGTTCATAACAAATGCCAAAATAAGCTAAAGAAGTGAGGAGACAAAAAAAAAAAAAAGCCAAAAAAAACCCACAAAACAATCAACCACCCAGCCACAAAGAACACTGTTTAGTAAAAACACTCCTTAATAGTACTTCTATGGCTGCCCCATCCCAGCTGCAGAATTTGGCACTTGCCCTTGTTGAACTTTATGTGTTTGTGATTGCCCATCTCTCTGATTTGTGAAGGTTTCTCTATTAAACAGGAAAAAATGTTCAGAAATTCTGTTTTTCATTTCTCTCAGAGGTCACCTGCCTCATCCTTTTTTCTTCCTCTCAACAGATTGAAAACTCTGCTGCTGCTCAAGAAGGGGATCTGATATGAAATAGTGGTGAGAAATGTGAATGCTTGAAGCAACTTCATTTTTTTCACCTGCCTTAAAATGTCTGCTGCCAGACCCAGACACAATCACAGCTGAGAGTACAAGGCTTCCTCAAAAGGAAAAATAATACAGGGAGCCATCACTCCTTTGCAACTATCTGAAAAGGGCTGTTTTCCAGTGGGAAAAAGGGATAGGAACAGTTTAAAAGAAGAAGATTGTTCCATCAGTGATTATTGCCCTAAGACTTGGTTCTATCAGACCCCAACCCCAGCTTTCACTGACCTCTGCCTGCCTATTCCCACATAATAATTCCTATTATTCCTCCACTCCTTCTGCTCTGACCATGCATTCCTTCAAATTTGATGTGGAGAGCTGTACACAGTGTGTTCAGACAGTGTTTCAGCAGCGTTTTAAGCCATAGGGTTTGCATCAGGCTATGGTGAATTAATCCCTTCTTCTGACTAATATGTCTTACCATGTGTTTTCCTTTCCATGGCCACATCAAATTGTTGATTTGCAGCCCAGCTTCACTAGTCAGAACCTTTTCCCCCTCAACAGGCGCTCTTACTGTCTAATTCTTTGCTTTCTTGCTTCTACCTCTCACTTTTTCTCCTTAAAATCCATACTGTATCTATAAATGCAGCTCCAAAGGTGAACCTGAAGGAAACCAGCCTCGCTCAGAGCAAGTGCATTTCTATATTTAGCAGCAAACATTTCGGTTGTGCTGCCGCAGAGTCTTTTTGAAGAGCTGCACCTTCAAAAAGGTTTTCACAGAGCCACTGAGCCAGAAAGTATTGAAGGGGTGTTGTCTACTACTCAGCCTTGTCAAGCTTTTAATTCTTAAGCTTATAGCCGGAGGCAGAGCACAGGGACATTTGCATGGTTATATCGGTTTCTTTTCTTCCTAGAAATTGAAAAGAAGGAACATAGGGTGAAAAATTAATGCCAGAGCTAAAAAAAATCCCCAGTACTTGCCTGTAACAGCACTCTCTCTCTCTCTCTCTCTCTCTTTCCCATATATATTTTTTAAATAAGCACCGAGACATATTTCATGTCCATTGCCAGGACTGGTAGCTTTTAACACCCCTTTGAGTCTTTTTTCCCCAAATAGATGTGAATATCTATTTCCATCCTACCTATAGCAATATAACCCCTGGCTCTTCTGCTGGTGAGACCAGACTTTATATTCACTCCTGACTGATCTCACTGGAAGTGCCACATAAGCCCAGCCAAACCCTCTCAGGAGAGGCTGTAGAAGTTGGAAGATGTCTCCTTGACATATGCAGTGTACAAACAGGGTTATAAACCCTGCCCTTCACATTTATTAATTCCAATATGGTTTATTGATTTTTATCAGCATCCATGGGGTGTTCTTTGTGAAAGTACCTTGTCTAATGTGAGTCCATTAAATTTTGGGTTCACTATTCTGCAGATATGAACAGTTCTAAACCAATGTTAAAAACACATGATGGCCTCAGCACACTCCACACTGAATAAGATGGAGGAGGAAAGTGGGAATTAAAATATTGTTAATTCTGGAGAAATTCATACTGCAAAAGGTTTAATTCTCAGGTGGTTTTAATGTAGATGAACATTTGTATGCTGCCAATATACCCAACAGTTTTATGTGTCAGACACAAAGAGCATAAATTGACTATCTAAATCCTCTGAAACTTAAATAATCTTATAATTCCTTGTTAACAGATAGTTAAAGAGAACAACTAATTTTATATTTTCAAGTAAACAGTCTCTGAGCTTTCTCATAAAGATAGGCATTTAAGTATCACATATATTATCTTTTTCTAATTTTATTCCCCTATTTAATATTTGCACCATTTTTTTTACTTCCCTTTCAAATGTCACCCCAAATGTGGGTGGATTTGAGCAGAATGAAGATATTTTTACATCTCACATATCCCAGTGAAGCACCATCTTTGACCAAGTGGCCATCAATGTCAGTGAGACCTTTGCCTGGGTAAGGATTTCACTGACATGCCAGGATCTGTTTCACAGATGGCATGGCACTCCACAGACTTTGCAGGCAAGTAGCAGTGCCACTACAAAGCCAGGATTATTGGCTCAAACACCGCTTTCTCAAGGAAAAGAATATTTTCCTGGGTGGAAGAGCTTTGAGGAGATTTCAGGGTCTTCTGAGCCATATTTTTTAGCTTTTGCCACAGTTAAGGTTAGGAATGTACCACTCATGATTGTTCAGAGGTCTTCCAGCAGGAGAATGATGTATTTGGGGGTCACATGTAGAAAACCAGCCCAGATATGACAATATTCTGACCCATTTCCAGCTGCTTGCCACATGTGATGGATCATTCCAGTGGCAATGGAGATGGGCCATGCCAGCAGAGTGACTTCCACGGTGCCTGCTTTAGAGAAGTCCTGTTAGAACACAGCTGCTTTTCATTTTCCTGTCCTGTTTTCACATGTAAGTCAATGGGTAGAGAAGGCAGGAGGAAATTTCCCTGTTGTCATATCGATAATTTGTGGCTCTTTTATCTGAAAATCTACACTTGACCCTTAAAAAAAGAGAGTATTAAGCTTAAAGCTGACCTGTGTTGTTCTGCAAAGATAGGAATTTGCTGGTATTTTCAAATGCAGAAACATCTGCAGAAGTGGGTGGAAGGGAAGTGCTTTGGGTGCACAGATAATTATTGGGATTGTTACATGATAGATGAGGTTATTTTCTCAGTTCTGTGTACAAGTTCATAATGAGTCTAATCCCCTGAAGTGGTGAGACATCCAGTTGCTGCAAGTAAAATGAAAGACTGCTTCTGTCTGACTGTCAGACAGAAGATTCAATGGCCTTTTCATTCCATAGAGGAAAACAAGAACTTTTTATTCAATATGAATTCCTTTTTCCTTGCCCTGTAAAAGATAAGGATCAACACCAGCAAATTTCTGTTTACAAGATAAACTAGGTGCTGGATAAGATTTAAGTGCCTACACCACACCCTTGTGATTCCAGTGTGTTGCTCTTCAAATCATTTCATAAACACTTCAATTACAAAGAGGGTTTCTTTTTCTTTATTTCAAGACTTTTTTTTGTTTTGGATGATGAATCTCATGTATTTTAGAAAGCATTTTGAAAAGAATATAAAATGTTTTAATTGATTTGGTACTCAATGGAAAGACACACATATACAGTGTTCTTCAAATCCATTACAAGTGAAGGGGGAAAAGGGACCATTTTCTCTCTATCATCGATCAACATTTTGAGTTTGTTGTCCTTGATTTAGTTAAAATGCTTTTTGCCTCCTGTTACATTACTTTTGTGCTTGGAATGAGGCATTATTCCTGAAATTCAAGTAGATAAAGTTATTGAGTGGAGAGCATAATAGCAAACTATAAAAGTAGAAAATTTGTTTATGTGAGTTATGTCACAGCTCCCCCCATAGCTTCCACCCCTTCTGGAAGACAACACCAGCTCCAGATTATATCACACTGCTGAATGTACTGGAGCCCACTCATGGTTATAGGTGCTTGTTCTCCTCCATCTTGTGTTACTGACGTGTTGTGCTGGCATATTTCTGGCATATTCTATGTCTATGATTCCTTGGAATTTAAGAGGTGGATTGAGTCCTGGCATGTTGATAAAAACATCCACCAGTTTCACAGAAAACTCAAATAAATTGACATCTGTTGCACCAAGTTTCACAATCAACTCCAGCTCCTCTACAGTAGTTCCAGGTCAACAGTGCTGCTAGAAATTGCTTTAGAACACCAAAAAAACCCTGTTTCAGCAGAACTCCTACATGTTCTTGACCTAGAACCCATGAGCTCTCTTGACACTTTCCCATTTAAGTTACATAATGTTGATGAGGAGCCAGTTACATGTCATAATATTCTGGTTTAACCCCAGCTGGCAACTCAGCCCCTCACAGCTGCTCCCTCACTCCTCCACAGTGAGATGGAAGAGAGAATTGGGAGAGTAAAAGTGAGAAAATTCGTGGGTTGAGGTAAATACAGTTTAATAGGTAAAGGCCTCATGTAGAAGCAAAGCAAAATAAGTAATTAATTCACCAGTTCCCATGGGCAGGCAGGTGTTCAGCCATTCCCAGAAAAGCCAGGCTCCTTCATAGGGACTGGGGAAGACAAATGTGATCATTCTGGGCATTTCTTCTTCCCATTACCTTTATCTTATTGAAGGCAGATTGCTGAGCGGTGGCTACCAATGTCTAACGTGGGACTCGGAAATATTATCCATGCATTTTTTCACAGATGTTGCTGCAGTTCTTCATGGAACTCTTTATTAAGGTTGTCCACAGGTATACCAGTCTGAAGCCTCTGGGAAGTGTTTTCAGCATGTGTTGTAAATCAACAGCATTTTCCAGTTATTTCCAGAGAGAAATCTTTCAGATTTGAAAGCACTTTTAAAATACACAACATCAATGTTTTATCCAATAGAATGGATCAGGGATCCTGGTGAAATTTTGGCTCAGCCAGGGTGTAATTGTCACTGAATCTTGGCTGTTTCACCTCTTTGAACAAAGCAGAGAAACCCAAGGAGATAACTCATCTGTGGCTGTGCTTCAGATCTGCCTTCACACAGGGTAACAAATAGAAAGAGCAGGTTTATGTCACTTTCAGCATTCTCTCTTATCCCTTTAAGATCCAGAAGAACAAGAGCTTCATGCTTTCTCCCACTGGTTTTAAATAACCCCCTGAAATTTAGCAGATCAGAGATATATTTGAAGGCTAAAGTCACTACACATCCAGGTAGGATGTCCTTGAATGTACAATTCCCAGATTGTTTTGCATTAAGGCTCCACCAGGACATGCATAAGTTTAAAATTGCTTCCTCCACTTGGGAAATGGTGTGCTCAGGTTTAACTAAAGGCCACACATAAGGATTTTAGCTAGGTACACTACTAAAATTTAAATTCCTGTCCTGCTTATATTCAGATATGAATAAATCATATATTTCTTAGAAAATAAATCCTACATGGGAGCACAATATTTCCCCTTAAATCTATGAGCATCCTTTTAGATCAGAGGAAAATCTGCTGTAGAAAAGTTTGCTTGAACCTGCATGGCTTAAAAGCTCTTAGTTGATATGCACCTCATGCACAGAATTTCCTTCTGCTGAGAAGTACACGGAGCATAAGCTGTATCTGGTTTTAAATTGTTTGATAGCACTTGCATTGTTCAAAAAAAAGATTGTATGAGATGTCCTTTTTCTCTGGTGATGATTTGTTGTTCTCTTGTGTTTCATTGAGCTATTATTTGTAAAGTGTTTTGTGATGCATTGCATGAAAGCTGCAATCTAAGCAATTTTATGGGCTGAAGTGACAATTCGGATATCAACAGGCATGGATTAATGGTGCTAATTATTCAAAACAATAGTTTCTTTTTTTAAGTACTTTGTTTAGAGGGAGGGGCAAATTTAAATAAGTGAGTGGATGTTGTGTGTAAGAGGTGTAAGCATTTCTGCTGATGGAAGATAAAAGAGGAAATCGAAGAACATGAAAAATAGCTCCAAATAATATCTATTGGAATACAACTGCTATATGTCATGTAAATTATTCAATAAAATAGGACTCTGCAAGCTCAGAGTAAAACTAATAACACATCCAATAATCCATTTGCCAAATATGTAAAAAAGCATAAAAAATGCATCCTTTATCACCTTCACCACTGACTCTAAACTGCAGCAGGTTTGCTGAAGTGGACTGTGCTATCCTAAGATTTTCAGATGGAGGAACATGTCTGCTGATCCCAGCTCTGCTCAGAGCAATCTGTTGACAAAGCCCAGTGAAGAAAACATAGATACTGTCTGAAAAACGTGCAAGAGGTCTCCTGTCTCTGGGACATGGACAGGCTCTCCAGGACCAGTATTACATTGTAATCCATAATTCTGGATAATCATTGTGTTTCCTTCTTCACAGCAGCATGGTACTTCCATGTTCAGTAAAATCTATAACTGCCAGCATCAAGTGCCACTCAAATATAAGTTGAAATGTCATTTATTTTTCTGCTTCTGCTTTGCTTTGGCATAAAGGATGCTCCAGCCCCAATGTGCTGTTTTTTATCCTTGATGGTAAGATTCAATCTCTATCAAATCACTTTTTCCTTGATAATATTTTTAAAAATTTTTTTAATTAATAATGGAATTAGTAGATTGTTACTTAAAATTGCATGTTCTCTTATTTCCTACAAAAGAGTGCACATCTAGCTACAGAAACCTGACAGAGCAAATGACTTCCAGTTACCACGTGAGAAACTATTTACAAGAATAGCACTAAAATAGGCAGCCACCAAGCAGCAGAGGAATCTCTTTTTACTGATCTACATGCTTTTCTTCCTGTGATTTCCCCTAACAATTTAGGTACTCATCAGCTTTATGACAGAGGAGATCATGCACATTTCAGTTCATAAAGAAAGTACACAAGAGAAAACTTTTTCACTGTGAGGGCAGTCAGAAAGGAAACAGGGACAGGTTGTTTGAGGATGTTGTGCAGTCTCCATCCCTAGAGATGCTCAGAACCAAATCAGACACTGTCCTGGGCACCCTGCTCCACTTCAGCAGAGGAGCTGGGGGAGATCCCAAGAGGTCCTTCTTCATTTCAACCATTCTGCAATTCTATGAAATATCACTGGGAGGATCTCAGTCTTTAGTGACCTGATGTGAGTGGTGGGCTGTGGGTGCCCAGGATTCCACAGCTCAGAGATTTATGCTGCTGGATATTGTGATTTAACCTCAGTGGGCAGCTGAGCACCGCACAGACACACACTCAGTGCTCTGCTCCGTGCAGTGGGGGACAGAATTGAAAGGGTAAAAGTGCAAAATGTCCACATTTATAAACTTTATTGTTTATAAATAAAAGATGTACATGTACATGTCCTGTACAGGACTGGTGGGTTGGGATAAATTCAAGCAAATACGACAAACCCCAGAAGAATAATCCATGTTTTTTAAACATTTAGATAATATGTATTTTGGATTCCAATGTCTGTCACATTAAAAATACTCACCAGAAGACTTACCTTTTTTTTTCTTCTTGTCAACCTGGAATGAGTTCTACATGAATTGTTTCTTTACATGAGAAAACAAGGATAGATCCAACAGTGAACTACAATCTACTTTGTTGTTCAAACTCCCCATTTCCCTGAAGTGAAGTTTTACCTGTGATGATCATATTTAAGGCAGATGAATCTACTCTATATCAGGCTACAGGACAATAATATTTCAGAATCAAGTGCAAGTCCCATTCCTGCTTGTGTTTACCTCACCTCACCAAGGTCCTCTGCAGAAGGGAAATGTTTGCACAGAGGATCCCAGTTGCCCTGGCTGGCTGTGTCATGTCCTATACTGCCACTAGGATTAGTAGGTGGAGAAAACATGAAGCACTTTCTCTGTCAGACTGTAACTTTAGAAAGCCAAAAGCTTTCTAAAGTTAGTGTAAGTGAAGTGCCTTCTCCTTGTGGTTTTATTTATTGCCTGTGTTAACCAGATTTGGGGAGACAGCTTGGGGAGGGAAGCACAAACTTTCTGTATTAGCCTACTTTACTCATACTTTTTCTCTCTACTGCTAGTTCCCCAGGCAGTGTCTGATACACCAAGAGATTTTTCTTTACTGGTAATGCAACTAAGAACATCAACTTGCAAGAAATCCCAATCTTCTTCACATAAAGAAATGCCTTCAGCAAAGATGTGTATGTTTCCATACAGTGGGACTTCCAGTTTCACCTGTTTACCCCCTGCTTCCCAAGCATGCATAAGAGCCTCTGTATTTCCATGCTGTCATGAGAATAATTTCTTCACATTGTTCATTGGTGACTAAATCCTAGACAAAATTTAACAACCTGTGGAGATGACAAATCCAGTGAGAACACAAAGTGAAGCCCCTGTTTCCTTTCTGTAGGCTTCACATAGGAAAAGATGTTGCTCCATAAAGTAATGGATCCAAAGCATGACCTCTGTGTCTGTGATGTTCCCAGAAAGAAAATAAGAGTTGAGCTGAGGGACACACAAAGGTCTGACACTGGTGGTTAATTGCCTGCCCTGCTTTCCCCAGCAGCTGTGGGCTCAGCTTGGATATCTCTGAAGCATTGCTGCCTTTTGGAAACCAAGGTAAGTCATAGCTCGTGGGTGCAGGGCCGTGGACCAAAGCATGACCTGGTTACTAATAAAATCAGGTAATTATTCCCTGATGCTTAGTGTGTATTCATTATAATGTGTATCTAATGCAAATTATTCAAATGATTTTAATTGTGTTCTCTCCTCCCTACGCACAGTTAGCTTCCATTGACAGGGAGATGAGAACAGGCCCCCTCCTCTTTCACTCATTAGCAAGTGTTACAAGGATTATTCTGGTCGGGGAAGGTTTCTGGTGCTCTGCAATGATGTGTCTGACTCATCCCCTATTGTAGCAAGTAGGAAAGGTTATTTTTGCAGTGTTAATATGGAAAAGCATGTGGAAAATGTAATACTTCAAAGAGGTGCCTTCTGTAGGAAGTCATTGCTAATTAGGTGGTATGTGGGTGTCATCTGGGTCTCAGTAAACTATAGGTCATGCCAATATTTGAATTCTCTGAAGACTTTAGCATAATTAGGGGGAAATAATTAGCATTTCACCTTTCATTGGAAAATTGTGATTAACTGTTTACTAATCTTTTTAATGATTTTCAGGTTTTCTAGAATTGCTAAGTTCCTTGCTGCTTTCAAAGCTTTTTGCCTAATGACAACCCAAGGGCATGTGGAAACCTTATTGGATAACAAAGGGTCTCCATCGCTCTGATCCAGGAAATTACTGTCATCATCTCTTTCTGCTGAAATATCTTATGCTGAAATGTCTTTATGCACCTGAGATCTGAACCATATTGTGCTAAGTTCTGCATCTCAATACAGAAAGACAGGTGCCCTGTCTAACACTAGCAAAAATTGGAAAGGAAATCAGGAGTTTTAGCTACTTTGCAGAGAGTCACTTACATGATAAAGCAGATCCAGTACTAGAGAACTGAAGGTATCAGACTGACAACACTGTTCCTCCCAGCCAGAAATGCAGAGAGTATTTTACTCTCTTCCCAGTGGGTTTTAGAGAGATTAATCCCAGGATGCCACATGGCTTCTTTTGATGGAGATATGCAGTCCACACAGACACGCTGAGTACAGCAGGAGACAGGTATGTGAGCAAACTCCAAACCAGTTAACTTAGGTACTAATTACACCACAGTCATAACTCAATCCCCTTGGGGCTCTGGTCTCATCTCATGCTAAACTCCTTGATGCTATTCAATCAAATGCTCTTTTAGGTATGTGCCCAGAGCCACAGTCACACTTTTGATTGATGCAAGTTTTACACATATTATTAAGCTTCTCAGTTCTTCGTATTGTTGGGTTGTGTGCAATATGAACCAGCCTCAGCAGAGCTGTCCTCTGAGGCTGCTACTGCCTCACAGAGTATCTGTCCCTCTGCTTGTGTTATGGACATTGCTGTCTTGTGATCAGCCATGGATTGCAACTTTGGAATCAAAATTACCTGAATTTGGCAGATTTATGCTTCCTGTGAGAGGAGTACAGAATCTGATCATTTTTACAGAATAACAAAGTAGTTTTTTTGCCCTGCACCCAAATGGACAGAAGTTTAGCCTCCAGGGACATCTGCCAAGCCATGCAAGGGGTCCATACAGGATACAGACAAGAGTCCAGGACTCACTGCTATCTTTGATAGACCCTTGAATATCAATTCTATTAGAGCCACAGGACAAAGCCTCCCCACATTAAAATGAGTTTTTTTTAACACAGCTGAGAGTATCCTAATATACTAGGGTAAGGATCTGAAGCTCCAAGGCATAGCTATTTTGCTGGGACTCATGCATTGTGAACCAATCTAATAGTCCTCTTGCATCCTAAGTGGACAGATAGTTTTATTTTCTGATTTGATGTGTAAAGCTGACAGGCACTCAGCAGGACCACTTGTCCCAAGGTAGGATGGCAATGTCATTCTGCAAGAAAATGGTACTGCCCTGATCATGCTCTACCATGGCTTTCCTCTTCTCATCTGCAGGCACAGAGCGTAAATCACCCTCAGGTATCACATTTCTGCTAGAAACACAGGCTGGTTCCCAAAAGCCTGAGGTGGCATTAAGTAGGATGGGGTGAAGCCTCAGTATTTTTGATTCTCTGATGACCTTTTGGGCTGACTGTGGGATGCCCTCTTTGGGGCACACCAAGGCGCTTTGCTGTGTGGTGTTTCAGCTGGTGCCAGCCAGCAGGACCAGACAAGGCCGGAGTGGCAGTGGGGGACCTGCAGCCATCTCCTGTTCACCACTCTCTGGAAGCACCAAGGACCATATGCTGTTCCTGGCAGGTGCAAGCAGCAAGACGGAACGCAGAATCTGGCAGTGCCCTGCCCTCCCTGCAGCACCACAGAAACTGGAGGAGTTGTCAGCCATTGACAGGCAGGAGATTCGGCCCAGAGCCATCTGTCCACACTCACTTTCTGCCACTGCTGTTGCTGCTGCCCAGCAAGTTCCCACAGGCCTGCAGAACGAGCTGAGCTTGACCTCGCAGGAAGAGCTGGTGCTGAGAGGGAAATGTGACAAGAAGCTTGGAACTTTCAGTTTTCAAAGAAAGGTGTGGATGTAGGAGATAATTAAGGTGAAGAGGAAGAACAGCCTGACCACCTACCTTGATGGAACAGAGATATGTGTCACCATATGTGCATGCTGCAGGGCCTCAGGGGTGCTGCGCTTGGAAGAGAGGCAACATCGTCATCCAAAAAATTAATAATAGTGGTGCAGATAAAGATTGTGGTATAATTACTCACTTTAAAAACTCAGCAGAGAAGGCAAGTACTGAAGGTGACATGACAGGTTCTGCTGGCCTTCCTGGTTTAGACATGATTTTGCCTAAAACACATCATTGGACTTCCCAGCAATATGCATAAACACATGTGTGCACTAGGGGCTGGGATAATGCTGAGGGAAGTTTGCAGGATATGCTGGGGGAGCAGCAGGCAGTTCCCATACATTAAATCCCCCTTTAAAATAAATGCATAGAGGTTTCAAGTCTGAAACCCTGACTTTCAGATCAGATTGGAAAAGCAACTCCTAATAGTCAAATCTGAGAGAGCAGGAGTTTCAAAGGGATGAGGAAAAGTGAAAGATCAAAATTTACATGTGCTCCATGATAACGAGAAAAAGCAAATCACCCCCAAATGCCAGAGAAGGAGCCAACAACTGGAACCATTCCCAGAGTTGGTTGCAGCCCAGGCCAGCTCCATGGAGCCATCTTCTTTCTCTCTACTCAATGTTTCTGTGTGTTTGTGAGGAAATCTCTGAGCCATATGGGAGCAGGAAGGGGACACTGGGCTCAAACTGGCTGTAATTGTTGCCCAGGGACACTAGATGGAGAAACGCCTTTAGGGATAGAGAGTAGGTGAGGGGCTGTGCCACCATTCTTACAGGAAAAAAACACAGGGAGAAAAGTGCCCTCCACTCACCATTATTGATGCTGTTGGCTTTAAGTTTTGCTTAAAAGCTTTCTGTTTTCGGATCCCATTACAGCTCCATGCAGGCCATTAGTTAATTAAGTTATTCCACCAGAGTCTGTCAAAGCTTGGATCTGTCATTACTGCCAGCTCTCCCAGGTTTCCCCTTACCTCTCTCCCCTTCACCCCTCAACACTGGCAGATTGCAAAATACAATAAAAAGCAAAATCTTGAGTAGATTAAAGAAGTTATTTTATCCTTGATGAGGCTGAGCCAACACATCTTCCCTGTGCTAGGTGCATCAGATCATTATTTCCACACAACAGTGCAACACACGGTTTTCAAAAAACTTACCAAAAACATCATCAGAAGTCCTTGCCTATTTTTTGTCTCCCACAAGCATGCTTCTGCCTCCCCATGACACACCTCCTAGGAGTAGGAGTTCACTTATAACAAGAGAAACCCTCAGTATGGAGCAGCCAAGCCACCTGTGCATTGTAGCCATTGATCTTGACATCCTCCAAGACATACATGGGAAGAAACAAATTGGCAAAGACAAAAAATTACTACCCCCACCTATGTTTGTCCCACTTTGTGTGCCAACACCAATAGTTTTGGCTGGGAAACAATCTCCTATGGAACACAGAAATTCTTGCTTGAGCTCTGGGGTGTCTCATAGTGTCTGAGCTGACAGAGCTCAGAGTAACTCCAAAAGTGGAAATGATGGATCTGTTGAACAGAGATTTTTAGCATAGTGTCCTGCTGGTGTGGATCCTGAGACCTTTATCATATTTGTGTTCTGCACTGTGCTCTGTCACAGCACCAGCCTGGCCCTACACTTGGTTTCTGCCTATCACACTGCCTAGCCCTGTATCTGTGTTTGATGGCCCTAATGAGCTACTTGATGCTTTAGACTGATTGTCCCAGTGACAGCCTGTTAATTAAAATCAAAGTGTGCAAGAGAATTCTGTTTATGAGTAGGAAGCTATATGCAAAACATGCAGATGTTTCTGGTGGCCTCTGGAGATTCTCTGGGTGCAGCCCTCAAAAGAAGGGACAGAGAGTGCTCTGATACACTTGTTGCTGTGTGGAAAAGTGTGATGGGCTGGAGTTTCAAGGCCTGAATAAAGAATTCAGGACTGTTTATTACCATGTGATGCACTCAAACAATTGTTTTTATGGAGAGTCATATGCAGAGGGTTCTGAATATCAAATCAGTCTCAGAACCAGACCAAGTTACTTTGATCAAGTAGCAGTTGTTACTGCAGAGCAGAGTCAATGCAAATGATGAATGTTGTACTTGACTCAAGTACAGGATTTGAACAGGCAAAATTTGACTCTTAGTGTCACTGGCTTGAGGGTCATCACAACATCCTCCCAATTCTGGAATGATCCAGACAGTTACTCACCTTGCTCCTGCTAGCTGCAGGTTTTACTGCTGATAAAACCATGCTGCTGTACTTTCCACAGGCAGCAGGCGGTTTGTTCTTCCACAGAAAGGGCATGGTGCAGTCATCACCAGGTGATGCAGGTCTCATTTTATCCAGTGCAAAGGCAGAAGCCAAAGGCTGCTCAGCAAAGGGAAGAAACAAACTGCTTTTGACAAGAGACAATGTTCTGTATTTAGACTTCTTATCAGAACATGTAACAGTTTGGGAATTCGCTTCTTACATTTTCAAAGAGTGTATTTTTAGCCTCACTGACTAAGTTAGCTATCCTTTTTCCTTTCTTCATGTCTTCATGGCAAGCCATAGACAGCAAGGATGCAGGATAATCCAGAATTTTTCCCTTAGCAGATGCAAGTCAAGGTCTTCTTCATCAAACACCATCCAAGGTGTGGAGGCTTTATCAGTTAATTGGCCTTACAAATTCATGAAACTAATAACTTATGGCTGTACAGCAGTTCCTCCCAAGTCAGAAAAATTACTCTGTGTGGGTGTCTTTGAGCAGGAGGAGAAAGCTGGAAATGTCAAGAGGCTAAGCAACAATTTTCTTGCTTTTCCCAGAGCCAAGAAGATTTTTATTAACAGATATTGGGACTATGTCAAATAGACTGAATTACAGACAGGACAATGAAGAAGGTCTGAACTTAACTGAAAGCACAGAGGAGGAAAGGGGACGAAAGTTGAAAGTGGCAATAGTGACTCCAGCTGCATTAAAACTCAGCTCAGGATCCCATAGGACCCTAAAATTGCTCAAGAGTTGATCATGAAGTTAAGAGCAGCCATTGCTGCAGTCACAAATGGTTAACTGAGCTTGTGATACCTTGTGTTTAAAGAATTAGCAAAAAGCAAACCAGTTTAGAAGTAATCCTTAAATAAAGCTCTTGCAGTGCTTTAGGACAGATTCTTCTTATGTGAAACTACTGAGACTTATAATCATCTTTCTTGACTTATAATCATCTTTGTTGTAGGAAAAGGGGGGTAAAATGCAGAAGGTCATGTAGTCTTTCTCCTTGCCCTAAGACAGCATATGGTCTGCCTAAAATAACATCAGACAGACTTGCAAGAGGGAAAAGCCTGAAAAGTAAATACTAAACCTCTGAAACCTGTAGGCTTAAAATTAAGCACTGCATTCACTCCACAGACACCACATCTTACAGCTGCCAGAGCTGGGTGATATTCAGTGCCTGGACATAAGCAAAGGCACTTGTAACTTGTGATTCTTAGCACATTCTGTGGGGCTACCAGCTGAAATGGCAATGGTAAAAGCCTAGGAACCAGCCAGGAGTGCCTCATCAAGACATTTGTCCTACAGCAATGGAAGAAAACATGTCTAGAAAGAGGCAACTGGATGGAATTTAGCCCAAAGGACTGGACTTGTGGCAAGAGAAAGTAGAAGAAAAAGCACCCAAGTTCTCACACCCCAAAGAGACAGCAACTTGTTCCCAGCAGTTTGGGAGCTATTTGGGACCATAGAGTGTCTAAGCTGAATATTTTGTTTTTCTGTTTATTTGGCCCCATTTGCACTGCTTTGAGTACAATCAGCCTGGGAGAGCAATGAAGCTGTAGCTGTGATGAAACTCACCCACAGGGCTACACCAAGGTCACAGCAGGTTGGGCACATTCTGGGGAACGGTTCACTGTGGTCCTGTGGGCACAGACCCTATGGATCATTTCTTCTGCCCCTCCACAGAAAGGCCAAGTGAATTTCTGGTCCTGTGAGGTGGTGGTATGATCCATTCATCAGTGGATCTAAATGACAGACACGACTGAGTCGGAAAAGATACAAGTTCTGTTTCTCACCCTGACAGGAAAAGAACTCAGCCTCTTTGCCCATATTACTGTTTCCAATTTTTTTCAACTTCAAAAGTTGCTCTTCTGGAGCAGGAGCTGTTTTTCAAGAGAGTGCCCCTGCTGCAATCTGCTGCTCACCAGCTCCAAGCCTGTCCCCTCTCCTCCCTGAGGGCAGCCACAGCTCTCTCCCAGTGCTTCCCCATTTATGTCCTGATGCCACCCTTCAACTGTGCTGGTACAGCACCAGGGGAATGATGAAGCTGGGCTGTGCCAAAGCATCTCCTCCCTTTCCTTTTGTTGTTTCTTGGTGTTTGGCACATTTTCACTGTGAAACCCCAGAAACAGCTGGGGGGATGGGGCACTGGTGGCAAATGGTGAGGTCCAGGAGGGGCAGAAGGAAGAGAGGTGTTTGGGGGTTCTGCTGCATGGATGTAACCATGCCCCCACTGGGTCTGCAGGGCCTGGTCCCAGAGCCAGGCTGCAATCTAATCTGGCACTTCTACTGGTTAGTAACGTGGAGTGATGGGCTATGACAGATATTAAGCCCATGAGCACATTGATGCTCAGCATGCAAAGCCTCTCTGTGAGATGGGTTTTCTCAGGCCACTGTGAAAAGCCTGACTGATGTGAAAGTGCTCTGATGTCACCCCAGCCAACCTGACCCCAAATGCTCGCGAAACAAGCACCAAAAGCCCTATTTTGCATTGCCTGTAACATCCCAAAACAGTGTCTGACTTCTCAATTAGTCCGAGAGAGGACTGCAAACTTGAAATCCAAACTGATGGACTGTGAAATCCATATCACATTGTCACCCACAGCACACTTTCCCTGCTCTGCACTGAGCTAAAAATAGACTTTCATTATTAGCAAGCAGACAAAGGCAGCCTGGAAGATGTTCCACGCTGACACTACTCCTGGCTTATGGATTTTTTTGTTTTCACCTTGGTATAGGAGTGAAGATGGGGACAAGCAGGGAGGGGCTGATCAACAGCAACAGTGCTGAAATCACTTTTTTCCCGTAACCAGGATTATTTCTGGGCTTTGTTTGGGATTTGTTTGTGTTGTGGGGTTTTTTTTTGGTTTTGGTTTTGGTTTTTTCGGGTTTTTTTGTTTGTTTGTTTTGGTTTGGGTTTTTTTGGGGTTTTTTTTTTTTTTTTTGTTTTTGTTTTTGTTTTTTCGGGTTTTTTTAACATTATTTGTGTTGTGGGGTTTTTTTTTGGTTTTGGTTTTGGTTTTTTCGGGTTTTTTTAACATTCTCTTCCCTGGAGCCAAGAGGCTCAGAATACATTACCCAGTAGTACAGAATGCATTACACCCACCTCCTCTCTTAGGTCACCTATTTAAGTTCCTGGAATCTATCAACTCCCAAACAATGCAGTCATTAAGCCCCAAATATTTTCTTTCTCCAAGCTTTATTTTCTTTTTTAAAAAATAAGGAAATTGATTTTTGCTTTAACCATTTCAATGACTTACGGGAGCTATTAACTTGGAAAAAATGGAAAGGACTTGAATTTTCTGGGAGGAGGCAAACCCTGACATGTCTGTCTCTATCAGAAATTCCATCTTTGTGAAGAAAGAACCTGTATGTGCCTTTCTAAAAAAAGACAAATTCACTGCAAAAGTGTCTGATCACAAATACTGGTGAGACACAGAAGCTGTGACCTGGAGGCATAAACCTGAAGATTGTGTTCTTTAACCATCACACAGAGACAACCTTATTGCACCGTTTTTTTTCCATGGTCCTTCCTTCTTTCACAAAAAAAGGAATTTACATTAATAGCTGAGATGAGGAAGATGGTTTGCCTTTCCTGCTCATTCATACTTTGAGTCTAAATACCAGCTCTGCCCTTCCCATGCCCCAGTCCCCTCTGACATGCAGCAGCTCAATTTCTGCTTGGTTCCCTGGCATTTACAACAAGGTCAATTAAACAAGACATTGGCTGTCCATTATTTGTACAGTAGGAGTTTATGCCTGGACTAGCAGAATAAAACAGTTTGGCAGAAAACCCAGGAGGGTTTAGTTTTGGATCACAGCAGGCTGAAGTTCTGAGATAACTGGTCGTGCTCATTTGCTCTGCAAGCTGCCCTTTTGTATCTCAGCTTTCTTTGAAAATGAAGCAAACCCCCAAATGTCCATAACCCTTGCATGCTGTGCCTGTGAAGAAAATCTCACTCTCAGTGCTGTGTGTGAGGGTGTTGTTCCACTAATTTTTCTTTCCCAGAGCAGAGAAGTTACCATCTTCCTGGTGCCCTTTTGAGCCCTGCTGGCCTTTTCTTCCCCATGGCAGTTTTCCACAGCTTCTGCTGAGCTACTAAAATGGTTTGCAAGGCTTTGCTGGAAATTGGTTCTTTGGGAAATGGGAGCAGAGGAATATGTTGAAGCCAGATCACTGTACTTAGCTTACCTGTATAAAATAATCAAGGTTTTATAAGTTTTGGGTTCAGTGATTCAGTTTAATGTATGTCCCATAGTGGTAGCATTGTAAAGGGACAGGACACTGCAGCTTGGGAGCTGGACATGTAATTTTGACACTGAAGGAGATGGAAAGAAAATGTTAGGTATTACTACAGCTACAGCCCTGAACAGGCTGGGAATATCAGCTTTGAGAGAAGTAAACTGTCCAGTCATTTTTAGGAGTGCCTGAGTGGTTAACAACCATATAATGAAGAAAATTCCTCCTGCCACAGAGATGTGGGGGTCACACATCTGTGGGTGACGACTTCTGTGGCGTGTCTCAGTAAGCAGTGCAGGGAAATGCAGCTAAGGATCTATTATACACTTGTTCAAATGTTTCCCCACAAAATCTAAATTCAAGGACATAACAAAACTCAGCAGTATACCATTGAAACCTCCACTTCATTTTTGCTTTTTTTTTTGTCTTTTATTATTTGTGATTTTTCTATGCTACTATTCCTGAATTTCCACAGGTGATGAAAACAAGTTTCCTAGTTTCTGAAGGTGTACAAAGCCATGACCAACCATAATAACTCTCATTTGTCTAACTCCTTTTAAGAAAAATTAAAGTCTAATTAAAATTTATGTGGTACAAAGACACTTGGAAACTCTATAGTGCACACTTGCTGTATAATGAAAGTAATATCAGGACAATAAGGAATATTAGCAGAATAACAGATGCTCCTGAGTCATAATAACAACTGTAAAAAAGGGAAGATAGTGGATATTTTAAATCTATCAAGAGCTTTTGCTTTGTGTATTGACACAGGTAATGAGTTCTACAGAAAGAAAGCTGCACTTGAAAGCCTTTAACACTAAAAGCTTAATTTAGTGTACAATGAATAATACAGGGAGCCCATTCATGGGTCGATCAGAATGGGATGAGAGAGCACCAAAGAAGCAGACAGATCATGTTAATAGGAAGCTTGAAACTTATTTAAAAATCTATACTGTAGTTAAAATTAGAACACAAATTGGAACTTGGCATTCTGTTGCTCAGGAAATTGGTAATGGGATACTAAAGCCTTGCACTTCTCTCTGTCTGGGCCTGGTTGGAAGAAGACAAAGGCGATGACAGCCACAATGTCGTTTACCACAGGGAGTCATTAAAGAAACTACTAACATAAAGAAATCAGCCTTTTCCAGCTATTCACAGTGTGGTGTGTGCTGCATTCCTCTATTAGTCCAAGTGTAGGAAAATATGGGTCAAAATATAGAAGCAGATGTTATTATCTTCTTCATTACTCTTTCAAGGACTGATGATAACTTTGACTTCTTTTTTTTCTTCAGGGCTGAATTCACAAATACCATTCAGCCTTCTGTGGCCAGTGGTTTCATCTGGATCAGATACACCCCTGAGACCTCCGGGTTAAAGAGCTTTTGGCCAAACATGATGAGGCCCAGTGTCCCTGCCAATCAGAGATAAAGGTCAATGGGCAGGATTTGTGTCTTTCCCAGAGGTAAATTATTCTTATCCCAAAGTCCATCCTTACAGTCAGGCAACATTTATGAGGACAGATCCTGAAAGCTAACGTGAGAGAAGGAGAAGAAAACAATCTTTTGGAGGGATGATGCCTTTGAGTTAGGGCAGAGCCACCATCCACGGGCAAATATCTCACTTCACTGTTACATTTTTCATAATCCTGGACTGAGACTCTGTGGCTCTTTCCAAGCCACCCCTTTCACTATATCTGAACCACAAGCAGTGGAAGCAGAAAGCAGGAAAAAGACCTTGTATCACCCAATATTTAGAAAAAAAATACAGCGGACAGCAGTGTTGTGTCTCATTACAAAGGGACCAGAACAGATAGGTGACTTCCCCCTGTAATCTAACACCCAGGAGTATAATCCCACAGGGAGACCTCAGGAGAAGCAGACCAGCAGATAGATTTACATCCTGTAGGAAAAGGTGCCTGGAGATTCTAGGAAACACCCGTGGAGTTATTTTTGTAAATAAACCACTGTAAAGATATTACCAGTAATTCTTAGGGTAATTGTTTCCCACAGTCACAGGAACAATGGAGAGTGGTTAAATAAATTTTTGTTATTTTAAAACATATTAAAAGAATTTTTTAAAAAATTAAAATCTGTCTTCTGAGCAATGCCTTACTCAAACATAATGATTTTTAAAAAATATAGGCTTAACTGGAGGAATAATCACAATTTCACAATTTTTTTTGCCAGTGTTTGATTGCATATTTTTTTCCTATTAAAGCCTGACTTCCCTGGCTGACAATTTAATTATTAGGGTAATGTGATGGATAAAGGGACTTGCTCTGTAGTGCCTCCCACTTGCTAAACATTTGCTTGCAATCACAGCTGCAAAAATGTCACAGTTCCTCAAAGCAAAGATAATAATTTTCTTGTTGTCAGTGTCCCTAATACTTATCATATGAACTTTTAAAGAAAAAAGATCTTTATGTTACGAAGTGCATCTTATGGAAATCAGAGCTATATGGGGCTGCAGATTACTAAAAGTACCAGCCTTGGGCTGCTCTTGAGTAGCCACACATAAAACCAATCTATTCTACTGCATGGGGATTATTTGAGGGGTTCCAGAAAAGCACTTCAATAATTTCGATCACAGGTCTAGAGTGCCTACAAGTAGCATCTGCTCCCAATCAATTTTTTTAGACTGTTTGATCTTAAAATAAATAAATAAATAAAGAAATAAATAAATAAATAAATAAATAAAGTCAGTAGATGCGAGGCTCCAGAATAACATAATCAATAGAGACAAAACTGCACAATCAATAGAGGCAGCAGCTGACTAAAAATGAAAAAACTTGAGCAATAGGACAACAAACTTTACTGCAGATGTGATATTACATGCTGTCATAAAAATTGCAAAACATTGCAGAATGGTCTTCTGATGCCGGGAGAGAAACTGAAAAATAAATTTCTGTGTCAATAAATAATAAAAAGAAACCAACCCAAAAACAGAAACCCAAACCATGGCATGGTGGGTATAGAAAAAACACCCAAAACAAACACCTTTGCTGCTTGTATTGCCAGTGCAGCTGTGTTTCTGGTTATCCCATCTAAGAAAGGTAGAGAAGAATCTGAATTAATAAAGAAAAAGTCAAGAGAGGCGATCAAAGGTAAATAACAGCTCTGACCATGGCAGAGTCTTTAGCCTTGAAAAGGAAGAGATTTGACTCAGCATGGAGTCATTACACAAGAACTAGTGAGTACCAGATGAGATGATCAGTCAGAAGATTTACACAAAGTGCTTGCTCACACAGTGCATAATTAAATCATGAAACTCATCACAATAAGATGCTCTGGAAGTTATAAATAGGTTCAAGAAGCAATTAGGCACTGTGTGGAAGAAAGGACTATCAGGGCCTGTTAAACTCAAAGCAGCATGGGAAAACCTCAAGCTGGGATCTGCCTGAAGGTAGAGGAAAATGCCACAGAAATAGGAAAATATCAGCCTATTCCTGCTTTATTTTGGTGTCCTTTCCTTAGGCATCTTCCATGACCATGGGCAGGTGCAGGTAATTGGGCTGAAAGGACACCATCTGAGGCAGAAGATTCTTTGGCATCTTAACTCCAGTCCTGGAACCTCAAACACACCTGCACATGAGGTGTTACCCCAAGAAGTCCCATTTCAGGCCTCCTTCAGTGGGATGAGCAAGAAAACCAGAATATGTTTACAGTGGGGACAGCAGGTTCTGGAAGGACAGGAAGGAAAGAGGGTTTTGTGTTTTCTGTCAAACATTTCCCAGTTCAGAAGGTGCAGGTTTGCTGCTGTCTCCCTGTGAGTATGAGGGAGAGTAAAGAAAGGAGATTCATCTTCTGTGGACTGTGAATACCTGGAGGAGAGTTTGTGGTGTCAATAAGGAGTACCAAGTGCCCAAATATTTACTGTGAGAGCATGGTGGGTTCACACTATTTGTAACAACCTTAAATTAATCAGGAACACATCAATCAGTAAAGGAAATTGTAAAGAGACAAAGTGTTTTGGATTTGGTTGTCTGGTAGAGAGAAACTGGAAAAGAATCTGAAAAAGGGAGGTGAAAGGTGAAAGGGCAGTAAGTCACTATTTAAGGAAAAAATGAAAGTCAGAGAAAAAAGAGTAAGGATAATGGACTTCCAAAAAAAAAAAAATTAAAAATAGCAAATTTCACCAAGCCCAGGGAACTCATCTAAAGGGTCTCTTGGGAAGGTAATTTAAGGGATAAAGGAGGGCAGAAGAGCTGGCAGTTACAGTAAGAGAGTGTATTAAAGGCACAATAGCAGCCTATCTTGATACAGGGGAAGGACAGAGAGCACAGTGAGAAACCATTACAACTGCATCAGGAGTACTTTAAGGGCCTGAAAATAAACTAAGAAAAAGAAATAATGACACAAAAGGGAAAAAAAGTCTATCATTAAGGACGAGGGATAAAAACCTCAGTGAGGGTTTGGGATTAAATGGGTTGCGGGTTGAAAGGATCATAAAGAGTAATACAAAAAGGTCTTAAAAATGCATTGAAAGTAGGAAAAACCATAGGAAATTACTGGTCCATTACTTTACAGGGAATGAGAATAAATAGTACATGATCCAAAGAAGACTGAAGATTTCAATGCTTTGCTGCAGACTATGTTAAAAAAATTATGAACAGCTACTTAAGCCAATTAATTTTAAAAAGATGATAAGAGGACAAAGCTCAAACAGAAAATTAGTAGGTTAAAAACCATGTAGATAAGATAGAGTTATTGAAATTCATAAGGTGTCATGTTATTCAAAGGATTTTAAAGGAGTTCACCAAAATAATCTGTGAACCATTTGCAGTAACATCTCAAGACTTGAGGAAGACACAAGAGAGGCTAGAGCACTGAAGCAGAGAAAGGAGAGAACCTAAAGGAGAGCCCAAAGCCATGAGGCCAGCCAGTCTCACCTTTATCCTTAGGCTGCCTCTGGAAGAAGTCCCGAACCATCCACAGGCATTTTGGTAAAAAACAATTTATAGGAAACAGCCATCAGGGATTTGAAAATAATATGTCATGTCAGATCAACCAAATTTCCTCCTTGACAAGGCAGCACAAGTGTTGGATGAGAAGGCAGTGGTACATTTGTTCTCAGCTGACTTCATTGAGACTTTCTTACAGGCTCATGTAACATCCTACAAAGAGTTGAGAGGAAGATGGGATAGAGAATATTTCTAAAATGTTTTTTTCATCATTGTAAACATATTTATGCACACTCCATATCCTATTTTTCTGCTCTGAGAGTGTCAAACATTCAAAATTTGTTTATCTCATTTGTTTTAAAGTCAATCTTAGCTGCTTTGAGGACAGAGTGTCATGCACGTTTTAAAGTCAATCTTAGCTGCTTTGAGGACAGACAGCAGGACACAAAGCTGTCATGCATTAGCTGCTTCACAAAACCTGGCCTTTTCCCACTGATAAATGTGAGGCAGCTGAAGGTGCCTTACCCCTCTATTAAAAAAGAGATATTGATCATCTTTTGCCTTGGATGAGAACATGTAACTTTCTTGCCAATGACAGATCAGAAAATGCAAAAACCCTCCAACCTCCCTTGTGTGTCCCTCTGTATTTAGGAACTGGCTATTGCCCTGGTGAAATTAATGAGTTGTGTCCACTCATTAAACCTTTCTCTTTAATGAACCCTGTGCACAAGGGTGAAGCTGAGATTACAGGCATGTCTTGGATTCAGGTAAATGCAGCATTTCAAGTGTGAATTGCAGCTTGCTATCAAACTCAGAGTGCATTACAAGGGCTCCTCTGGGGGTCTTTCATGCATGTGGCTCATTCAATATTACCTGTAATACTTTGGATGATATTATAGAAAAGACACATAAAATTTGCTGATAAAGCCAGGCTGAGAGGACTTTCAGGGACCCCAGAGGGCAGGATGATAAAAAAATGGTCTTGGCATATTGAAGAATTGCTCTGATATGAACAAAATCAATAAATAAGTGTTCTGCTTAGAAAGGAGAATTCCAATGTAAAATAAGAAGTAACTGGCAAAGCAGCAATGCTGCAGAAAAGAAGTCAGGGTGAGAGCTGAGCACTAAATGGGACTCAACAATGTGCTGCTGTAGCAGAAAAGGCACATCTCATTCCTGACTGAATTGACATATGGAAGACACAGGAGGTAATTAAGATTATTTTCCGTTATCTTGGTGGTGAGACCTCAGCTGGAGTGTTGTGTCTAGGATTGGGCATACCACTAAGATGTAGAAAGATTGGAGAGAGTCCAGAGGAAAATAGCAAGGATAGCAAGTTTAAAAATGGCCTGTGGGAAAATAGTTTTTTCTTTTGTTTAGGAAATCATGATATAATTTATCAATGATAGAGAGAGATGTATCAATGGTCTCCCAGCCCATATAAGGTTGCCTATCTAGGAAGAAAAAATTGCAGAGTAAATGTTTCACTTTAGATTGATAGACTATGGTAATGAAGGGCAGCAGAAATCCCTCAGAAAATTTGGACAGTTCCTCCTACAGAGCTTTAAAAGAACAGGTTAGAGATACAGATCACTGATGAGATAAAGATGTGATTCATCCTGACCTTTTTAGGAATAAATATCCTTCCAGCCCCCATCCCTGGGTGAAGAAAGGTCCTTTTCCTTCTTTCTCCCTCATGTCCAAAAACTCAATTTCTGCACTTGGGAGGGAAGAAATGGAGAAATCAAAATGGAGAAACCAGGATGACATCACCTGGCTGAACAGAGTGAAAAACCAGGAAGGAGCAGTAACACTTCCAAGGGATGGCTGAAGCCTGGACTCAGAGGGAACAGAGCCTCTCTGCAGCTCTGAATCAAGCAGTGCATATCCAAGATTTTAAACTCCATTTTGTCAGTATCTTCTGGCTTGCTCTGGACAGCTGAGCACAGGGAGGACAGATCTCTCTTCACTCAGTATGCTTTGGATGCTCCTCTAATTTTTGGATACTGTATTATATGTGGCCTCAAGAAATGGGTAATTTCTGCACTACACTCAGCCTCTATTCCTTGAATTCAAGTCTTGTCACCGTTTTCCTACCCTGTGGCTCAAAGAATTAGTAAAAATGGGAGCAGATAAGGAAGTTTTCACATGCAAAATTGTCAGAAAATAACACACGGAAAAAAACCCCAACATTCAAGGGATATTATCTGAAAATGTCGTTTTTATTCTGTAAGTAAAGAATTCATTATTTCTGAGTGACTACTAAACATTTTTTTTTGAGTTTTCACCATCTCAGCTGCTGTTCCTGTCAGATTCCCTCATTTCACATCCCGTCTCTCCCAAATTATCTACTTAAGGAGCAAGTAAAACCCATTTCCTGTAGGTTTCATCTTGTCAGCAGAATGGCCTGATTTAAATCATGTGCATGAATGGCTACTGCAGTACTTTAAAGCTGTCCCAGCTACTTCCTCCCAAGAACAAACCAGAGGTAATATTACCATAATATCTCTTTCCTAAATAATGAGAGGGGGCTTTGGACTTGCCATGCCTCCTCTTGTATCTTACTCCAGGCAAAGAATGGAATATGTCAGAGGAAAGTTTAGCTTTAAATGCTTTCCTACCCTAAGAAGCCCATCTTTCATTCTGGAGTATACTTAGAAAACAAAATATCACAAAATAAAAAGATTCCTTGAAAAGACAGTTCCAAACAAACAAGCTTTGCTGAAATCAGCTTCCCTCGAATTTCTCAGATTTTGGGACATGTTGGTTCACTTCCTGATAGAGTCAAGCTTTAGGAAAAGATAAAAACAATTGTAGCATCTGATGTAGCTGCTCTCCTAGCAGCACATACTGTGTTTTGTTAACCATGCATGGAAGAGAGGGGGAGTCTGATTTAGAGACTAATCTGGGGCTCCTGCCTAACACAAGAGCTTTGCATTGCCCTTACTGAATTAACAGTTGCTTTTACAGCTTCATGCCCTTTGCCACCACCATGGCTGTTCAGCTGGACCACAAGATTGATCCCTGCATCCCCAGGACTCCTGCAGCTGAGGCTGGAGTCGTCCACTGGGGGAGTACAACTGATCAGAAGATGGAAGATCTTAATCTGGATGGTTGGACTTGATGATCTTGGACATCTTTTCCAACCTTGCTGATCTATGGTTCGATGATTGTTGCATTGGAATACCCATGAAAGTGCCCAGGAGATGCTCAAAAGGGATCATGTCTGCATGGACAGTGAGGATTGGTGTATTATCCTCTGCTCTAGGACCAGCCTTGGAATGACCAGAGCTTTCATGGTCAACTCTTCTATAGTTTTGAAGAAAATGAAAATTATTGAATAACAAGCTAACAAAAAAACCAAATTAAACAATTAACCTTGCTGGACCTTTCTGATTCAGGATATTCCATGAAATAACTGAGATGAACATAGCAGACTTGCAAGCTGCACTTGAGTGAAACAAAAGGCTTGGCCAGGGTAATGAGCTCTTCAGAAAACAAAACACAGTTCAAAACCGTGGCTGGCAAGAGTTGCAATCAATGTGAAAGAAATAGTTGCATTTCCCAGTCAACAAATCCCTTCAGTAAACACTGGCAAGAACACAGTTTACTCAGAGCAACTGGATTCCAAAGAAACACTTGCTCAGGCGGAGTTGGGAATGTCAAATAAATCAGAGAGGAACTGATTCACTTCTTATACATCACACCAGTGCAAAAACATTGCAGAAACTTGGAAAGTGTTTGTAAACCAGGAGATGAGAATATTAGGTGCATGAGAAAACTGAAATCAGGAGTTCTGAAACAGAAAGAATCAAGTCTTAAATAATTAGCTCAGGGCTTCATTTTCCTTCAAAGCAGGTTTTCTATTAATAAGTTAGGTTTAGATGGATTTCTACACTATTAACTCATTGCCATGACAGTGATTTGCAGTAGTATCCTTATTCTGCAAGGTAACACAAGCAAAAAACAAAATAAGGCAAAAGTTTAACCTTCATGAAGCAGATGGATATCCCAGGGGAGCTCAGACCCACAAACATCCACAGCACAGAGCCAGCACAGTCCTGCCAGGCTGCAGATCTGAGCCAGCTCGGGCAGGTCTGGCTGCAGTGCTTTGCAGCCACAGCAGAGTTAATCCATGTCCTGGGTAATCCCCTCACATGTAATTAAGAATTGACCATATCCTGGAACAGCCTGAGAAAGATCCGCAACACCCTGCTCATAGCAAGCCTAATTCTGAAATTTCAGCCACAGTGACATAAGTGTCCTCACTGCAACGTGTTTCACTGAGGAGCAGAACATGAAAAGAGAAAGGAGGGACAGCCATTCTGCAAAGCCAGAAAATTCTCTTTTGGGTGGGGTTAAACTGAGTAGGAGATAGGTCTATAGGGTACTTTTAATTTGCTTTTATTCGTGTGTTCTGCATGAGAAATAACAAGTGTGTCCATCAATGCTGTGTACTCTTTGCATGACACACAACCTAAGACAGAATATGTAAAAGATAAATATGTATATATCTCTCAAGCAGCTGGGAAACTTCAATAGAACACGATGAAGAAACTGCAATTAAAATTTAATATGGAATAAACCAGGTCAATAGCAGTGTGAATTTTTGCTGCTGCATTTACTGTCCGATAGATTAAATTCATACAGAAGAAATATTACAGTACTTATCCAATAACAGATTAATTATACAGAGTCTTATATTGCCTGATCCTATATTTTGGACATCAATGCTTTTACTGAGCAAAGAATCACAGAAGATTCTAAGTTGGAAAGGTCCAAAAATGATCTCTGAGTTCGACTCTTAAGTGAATGGCCTGGACAAGGACTGAACCCACAACTTCGGTGTTATTAGCACCATATTCAAAAACAAAGACCAAAGAATTCCAGAAATTAACAATGTTTTCTGGCATGTCAATTTTCTGGACACTCAATTTGAGGTCTTTTAAAAAGGTCTTGATTTTCTCCAATGTATTGAGTCTGCTCGCACCTGAAAACAAATCAGGAGTTCCCACTCCAGACATGGTTTCAACCAATAAAATGAAGCCCCAAAATTATTAGAATTTTAGAAATAATCAGGACCTAAAACAAATATACTTTAATTTCAGGAAGAGGAAAACAAAAATCCTGGCAAACAAAGCTGGGCTCAAGTACCATCTTTTTTTTCCAAGTGTGTCTGTGTGAAAGTTTCTTTTTGGAGATGGGAGGCTTTTTTCTTGCTCTGATCTGATTCTCAGCACTTAGGAAAGCTGCCAGCAACTGAGGAGCAGCCACGTTTCACATGCTTACCTTGAACTTCATTTGATAGGGCCCAAACCACTGCGCTCTTTGATTGGATTAGGAGGAGTGCACTGCAGCACTGCATCATTACCAGGATTTAGTTGACCTCTGGGAAAATGTACTTCTGACGTCCCCATCAATCTGGCCCAGCGTTTTTTAGCTCAGGCAGGAGAGATGCTGAGGGATACTCCAACACAGCAGCCCAAGCCAAGCCTCTGTGCAGGATCTGTCCCCTGGGTGCAGAGAGCCCAGGCACTGACCTGCTTGCGTGACTCCTGCAGCCACTTGACTTTGCAGAAGGTGAGTGGCCCCAGCACAGGAGCGGGGAGCTGAACCGGGAATAACGTGGCCAGGCAATGTGCTGAGAGGAATGGAAGGAGCGTGGAGGAGGGAGAGGGGGCTGTTGGACTGTGAAGCTATTTGTCAAACATGTGAGAGAAGCCTTTTCTCTTTTTTTGTACATTTTTCTCCTTAGATTCTCAAACAGCCTCTATTTATCAACATACAAAGGAGATTGATTATAAAAGAAATATCCAGTCCACAAGAAGATGAGCCTGAAGCCACTGCAGGCACCCCAAATATGCAAGGACACCTTGGTTTTCCACAACCTACAGCTTTGATCTCACAATCAAGGACACCAGAAAGATGTTCTAATCCCTGCCCCTTCCATGTAACCATGGAAGCTTTGGAGTTCAGCTTGAGGGAAACCCTGGGTTACAACAGAGAGACAATCACAGAATGGTTTGGGTTGGAAGGGACCTTAAAGATCTTCTCATTCCAACCCCCTGCCATGGGCAGGGACACCTTCCACTATCCCAGGTTGCTCCAAGCCCCATCCAGCCTGGCCATGAACACTTCCAGGAATGGGGTATCCACAGCTTCTCTGGGTAATCTGAACCAGTGCCTCACCACCCTCACAGATAGTTAAAGAATCACTGGAAAAAGCTACTGTCCTTTTCCCATGGGTGTGCCTGTGCTGAATTCCCTCTCTGAATGTGAGCAAGGGGGTCACCTTAGCATGGGTGCTAAATTAAATCTTGTATATCAAAGATTTTGGTTGTGGCAGAAGGGATTTTGGGCTAGATCTGTAGGTGGGTTTGGTTTGGTATTCTTTGTGCTTTTCAGTGTGTTGCATTTGGGTGAGACAGGCAGGACTGCTTTGTTTCTAAATGGTTTGAAACAATTTCATGGTTTGTCTTTAGTACAGAAATAAATGGTTGTTATGGAATAGGCTCACAATAGTGCAGGCAAATTTTGAAATTATTTTGTGAAAATCTGTTTACATAATTGATGTGCTATTTATGTAAGTCATGAAAATATTTTACTTTTTTAAACACTTTTTTAAAAGTTTGGCAACAAACTTTTGTTTTGATCTGAGTTCACCACATGCCCCTTTGAATGGGATTGAGGAGTGAGCTGAGCATTTGTCTGAGTCTGTGTCTCAAAGACTTCATTGTGGCAGAAGGATTCTTGGGACAGACCTTTAGTTGGGATTGGTTTGGGATCCTCTTTTAAGAGAAGTTTCTCTTTTTCTTCCTGTGATCTTATTCTTTGCACTTGCTTTGCTGTCATGAGATTTTTGATTATTTAGGACAATTCACCGGGAAGTGTGGCTCGGTGTGGCTGCAGTAAGGGAGCACAGACAGGGTAAGGGATTGTTTCAGTTTCTCATTTTCTGAGTGCTGCAGTGCCATGGGAAGGCCAGAGCTGTTCCTTTCTCCCCCAACCAAGACTTCAACAATGTCAACCCCCATGCACTACTCCAAAGAGCTCCAATGGAAATTTTCACAGGACTCCCAGTCCCAGGGTAGCTCAGGGTTCATACAGCCAACTTTGATCTGAAATTGGCTACAAACCACAGCCTTTGCAGCTATTTTCATGGTCAGATAAAGAAGAAACATAGAGGAATTACCCCAACCCTCGTTATACTCATTTTGAAAATACACGTAGTCAAATATGCCTTGAAGATTACCCATAAATGGTTAATTTATGACTTATCTTTTAATAAGCATTCTGAAATTAGCTTTTAAAAAGCCCAGCAGCCCAATATGTTGCCCACTCCACAGTTTTTCATAATTAAAAAGTGCTTCTTATCCAGGTGCTTGTGTCTGTAAGATGCTTATAGAAACAATTAATTATTTACTAAACCTTTAGCTGTTTATAATGAAAAATTCATAAGAAAGTGTGGCCATAAACAGACTAAGCTAGAAAATGCTTTGGTACATGAAGAAAAAAAGAAAACTAAAAGCCTTTCACCTCAGGCAGTCTAAGTGCCTTTTCACCCACCAGGTCATGGTGCAAAACAGAAAAGTTCCTTTGCCCTACACCAGTGTGGAGGATGCTGCTCGGCATGGAAGAGGGACACATGCCATATCTCTGACAGCACATTCTAAAGTGCATTAGAAAAATTTGCATGCAGCAGTCAGCTCTGGACAATGTTTAAAACTATTTCCAAAGCTTGTCACACAGCCAGCAATATCCTGATACTGTGGCGTGCAAGAACTTTCTCCTACAAAGCGACTTCCCGTACTGATAGAGCACTCCCAGGTATCCTCATTTTTGCAGAGGGTAAAGCTGTTTCACTTTCCCCCCATGACACCACTCAACCAACTGATTTTTGTAACCGTCAGCATTACCACTTAGTGGGCTCTGGGTGATTTTGTGGGATATCATGTATTCAAAGTCAACAAAAAGTACCTAATGCATAAAATCATTGTGTTCATTCTCTGAGAAAAGTATTCATCTTATCCTAAAATGTGGGTGTGCCACCACTTCTTCTCTATCGTAACCCAGAGGTAACAAGCTACTGCTAAAGCTTTGCTTGACTGCCTTCATCATTAAATCTGATTTTTTATCACTGGCATTGTCTGAAAAAAGCATCTACACCACATGGGGCAGCCTTAAATGAACACATCAGTGGAAGGCTGATGAAAGCTTTGTAAGACTATTATGAGAAACAGAAAACAAAAATGTAGGAGGTATGTGCAAAAGCAAATGCATTTAAAAAATAAAGGTAACCTTCTGAAAAATACTATTTCTCTACCTTGATCATCAGGCAAGAGAGATACATATTCCAGTACGAACTCAGTTAATGGCTTTTATAGGAAAAGTGCAGGTTTCTTTGTCTCATGTTCTTCAAAAGCTGCCAAATCAAAGCTGACCTGACAACAAACATCGAGCATCTCTCAGTTGCACCCAGGATAAAAAAGGGAGAGGCACAGGAATCTGACAGATACTGAAGTACCAGTGGTATGTACAAATAGTCTTGATGTATATCATCAGTCTTGACTATTATAAAATCATAGAATCATTAAGGTTGGGAAAGATCATCAAATCTGACCCTTCATGAAACACCACGACATCAACTAAACAATAATATTAAATACCACATTCAGCTGTTTCTTGAACACTTCCAGGGACGGTGATTCCACCACCTCCCTGCTCCAATGTTTAACCTTTTCAGTGAGAAAAAAAAAATCTTCCTGGTATCAAACCTGAACCTCCCCCAAGGCACAGCTTGAGGCCTTTTCCTCTCCTGCTGTCTGTCACTGGCTGCCTGGGTAAGAGATTGACCCCACCTTGCTATAAACTCCCTGAAGGGAGCTGTAGAGAGCAGTAGGGTCTCCCTGAGCCTCCTTTTCTCCAGGTTAACACCCCCACTGCCTCAGCCCCTCCTCGTGGGTCTGACTCTCCATTGCCTTCCCCGATAAAAAAGGGAGAGGCACAGGAATCTGACAGATACTGAAGTACCAGTGGTATGTACAAATAGTCTTGATGTCTATCATCAGTCTTGACTATTATAAAATCATAGAATCATTAAGGTTGGGAAAGATCATCAAATCTGACCCTTCATGAAACACCACGACATCAACTAAACAATAATATTAAATACCACATTCAGCTGTTTCTTGAACACTTCCAGGGACGGTGATTCCACCACCTCCCTGCTCCAATGTTTAACCCTTCCAGTGAGAAAAAAAAAAATCTTCCTGGTATCAAACCCGAACCTCCCCCAAGGCACAGCTTGAGGCCTTTTCCTCTCCTGCTGTCTGTCACTGGCTGCCTGGGTAAGAGATTGACCCCACCTTGCTATAAACTCCCTGAAGGGAGCTGTAGAGAGCAGTAGGGTCTCCCTGAGCCTCCTTTTCTCCGGGTTAACACCCCCACTACCTCAGCCGCTCCTCGTGGGTCTGACTCCCCATTGCCTTCCCCAGCTCCATTGCCCTTCTCTGGGCTCGCTCCGGCGCCTCAAGACCTTTCTTGCAGTGAGGGGCCCAGAACTGGACACGGCACTCGAGGTGTGGCCTCCCCAGTGCCCAGCACAGAGGGACAGTCACTGTCACTGTCCTGCTGGCCACACTGGTGCTGACACAGAAGCCCAGGATTCCACCCTCCTCCTTGCCCACCTGGGCACACACTGGATCACGTTTGGGTGCTGTCCCCCAGCACCCCCAGGGCCTTTTCTCAGCTGTGCCATCTGATAGATGCACTCTGTACCAACCCCTCAAAGGCTCCCAAAGAGCTGGCTTTCACAGCAGTAGCGATTTTACACCTGATTCTCCTCAAAATGTTAATCAATGGCTGCATGTTGATTCGAGGGTTTTTACTCCTTATCTAGTTGAGTAGCCTAAATGTGCAAACCACCTTATTTGTTCTGCCCTCTAGTTCATTTTTTGCAAAGGTATTCACAGTTCTGTAGGCAATGTACCAAGGCACTGGGAGGTACAATTGGTACATGAAACACCTATATTTAAAGCAGTATCACTCTGACTAACTTGTATCCTGCTATTTTGTTTCTTTTTTAAGCCCATATCCTTCATTTGTGAAAAAGAGTCAGCAAACAGAAGTTGCTGATATTTCTGCAGGTGGCTGGAAAGTCTCCATGAATTATGCTCTGTCTCTTTTTCTTGGAAATTCTTCTTTAAGAATGAAAGACACACTCTGTGACAGAAGGCAGCCCTTCCCACAGATATTTTTATTTTCTATGGATTAGTAAATTTGTCATTCAACCAATTTGTGCCCCAGGTGTAAATGAAGAAACTTGGCTCAAGAAAACTCTGTACTCATGTGGTTACATCTTCTTAAGAGTTAAAGCTCTGCTTCAAATGAAGGCTTTTCACCTTCTCTGGACATGCCCTCCTCAGTGCTTTGTGTGGTTATTTGGGACAGAGCCATTTCATTTACTTCTGTTGACACTGCTCTGCTTTGCATAGCTGAATTAAGACCTAATGAGCAAGAGAAAATGGGAATTTCTCCATAATACAGTAGTTTGGGCAATCACCTGGGATGCTGGACGCTTTCTCCTAATTCTTGCTCCGGTGAATAATTATTTATGTTAAAGTAGAACAGCTTCAATATGTGTAAATGAGAGAGTCACATCTTCATTACTGAGAGACTGAAGTAGCTCCTGGTGAGGGTTGTAAAGAAAATGCAAGTGAGGCACATTCACAGCAGTTTGCCAGGAATCTGCAATAATCTGCCAGCTGTAGTTTGGCTGGATCTTCCTTTTATGCTTTTGTTTTGGATTTCAGTCCAAGAACTGTAACTACAGAAGGAGGACAACAGCCCAACTCTGTGCAAATCTCTAATAGCAAAAGTTTTTCTTTCTTAATGAATATTCAGTCCATGCTTTACTCCTTCTCATTTTCTTTGTTTTTAATGCTATTGTTTTATTATGCATTTTGGAACATTATTGTACAAGGACAGAATTGAGATTTTTTTTTTTCTTTTCTGCATATATGATTGTAAACTTCCTTTGATATAAACAGCCACTCCTAATTTATTTTTACTATTCTCCCTTCCAAGGTTTCTCAGACACCTCTCCTTATTCAAGGTCTACCCTCCCTATCCTCCTATGCTTTCTCTTCCACAGCCCTTGATTAGTGTGCCATAAAGTTTTATTCTCCTTTTTCTTTGTGAAAGCTGTAATCTTGACACACACTTCAACTGTCCTGGCTCCTGGCCACATCCTTGCTAACAGTTTTAAATCACTCTGCTCATTAATGATGACTAGTTCAACATAATAGATCACAACTCTCTTTAGATCTCTCTTTGGACACCCAGCCTTCTTTGAAGTTGGAAAATATTATTCCTTCTATTTTTGTTCCTGCATAAAATGCTGTAACATTGTGAACAGGTTGCACTGCTTTCCCAGGCAGCCAGCTTAGGCTCCACAGCTTCACCAGAACAAGCTACACATCCTTCCTCTCTCTGCATTTCTTCTTCTATAATTCTGTGAAACCTTTTTTTTAATTGATTGATACTTTGCTCTATTTCTTTTCAGACTCCTTTCTCATCTGACTCCAAAGCCCTCAGGACAGTCCCAAGTATTTTCTAAAAGCTCTCCATACCACCCTCATTCCCTCTCCTGCCATTTTTGCTCCCTCTCTTCACTGGGAATGACAATAAAACCAAATGGAAACTCACAGCTCTGTTGGTTTTTGAGAGTCAAATGTTTGCAGAAGACCAGATGAGGCTCTTTCTGCAATCTGGTTCCCCATTCAAATTCAGGACTGTCTCTCTTTCCATGGCACTGAGCCGGCCTGCAGATGCTGCTGTTTAGTCCTTATCTCCTTTGTGACTTTGGCACTCAGATTCCATGTTCTAGCAGTTTTGTGCCCCTTATTCAGGCAGCATTCTCACCTATACGAGCTAAAATTATATTTTTTCATGTACCTGAAAAGTACTTGGTTTCCCTTGGCCCCCCCAAAAAACCTAATGCTAAAAACCCCTCTTGAAATGTTGACATTTTCAAGACATTTTTCACATTTTTAAATTTTGTTTAAGCTTCTTTTTTTTTTTAATTTTACTTCTGGACATGTTTATCTTTCCTTTTAATACTTTTTATATCGCTGAAGATGAAAAAATTCAGCCTTTTTTTTCAGAGTTCACCAGAAAAATACAGAAAAAAGTTTCAAAATATACAAACCCTAATTTCTTTTCTATTCCCTTATATTTTTATGCCATTTGACTACTTCAGGAAATGTGGTTTTTACTTTTTTTTTCCCCTATATCCAAAAGAGAAAAATACATAGACTGGACTGCAGCCCCTCTGTCCATGCCCTGCACATGTGTCTTTCTCTGTGGTCAGGTAAAGATTGGTAGGATGATGGATGAGAGCAGCAATCTCTGTATACAGACACAGAGTCTCCATTAAAACAGGACCTAGTCATGCATTCATTTTCTTGCCAGGAGAAAACAATTTGGTCAATGTTGATCCACTCTAGATTTGAACAGGTTCTTCCAGAAGAGAAAAGGTGATGGAGCTTACAGAACATCCTCTTAGCTGTCTGTCTTTGAAAAATTATTTGACTAGTTAGTTGCTTTTTGAGCCAGCTGTTTGCTCAATTCCCTGTGGATCTGACTGAGGAAGGTGAATTTAAGGACAGGCTGGAGCAACCCCAACACCCCACACACAAATACATGGTGTTGTGGTTGTCTTCTTTCCTCAGCCCTTATCTCATGACATCTGTCAAAGAGAAAACCTTTCCTCAAACATATCCTGACAGGGTGAATGGACCAACCTGGCTTTGTTTTTAGAGTGATTCCTTGTTCTTCTGGCATTTCCTGCTGGTGTGGATTCCTTACTCTGTGCATACATGTTGATTTTCCAGTGTTATCAATGGACAGTGTAAACTCAGAGCATTTTGCATTGTTGTGCTGTAGGACACTGGGCGTGTGCTGTGGGATGGTTGTGCTGTAGGAAATCAGACAAAAAACCCTTTTGTTTTCTTCTTTCTAAATCAGTTTTCCTCACTCTCTGTCCTAATCCTTCACAGGGCTGGCAGTCAAGCCTGATGTGCAGATTATGTCAGATGTTATAGTGCACTCACTATTTTATTTATTTTTATACACGTTTTCATGTCCACATCCCCCATCCCTATGCATGAACATGTGCCCATGACAGTAAAACACCCAGAGTGCTACAAAATCAAGCATTGAAAAATGAGCAAACATCAGAAGTTAAGGTTCCGATGCAACCACAATTTCATATAAAATCACACAGATCATTTGAAGTGGGAAGGTGAGAGGAACCTCTGGAGATCATCTAGTCCAATCAACCTGCTCAGAGTGGGGACAGGTACAGCAGGTCACTCAAGGACGTGTCCAGTTGGGGATTGAATATCTCCATGGATAGAGACTCAACCACTTCTTTGTGCAAACTGTTCTGTTTTCAACCACCTCCACATTATAGTTTCATTCTTCTTTCCAGCTTCAGTGGTTTTCATCCCATCCCCATCTAGTTGTTTCTAAATCCTTGAATTCTGGTGTTTTTAGCAATTTTTGTCTATACCAAGCTACCTAGTTATTAGTGGTTCTGCCAACCTTCACAGCCACCATGCAGTTATTACATCAATATCATTAATGACACCATCAACATTGCCTGTCAAATATGCAGACTGTGGAGCAGATTAATAATGCTATTTCTGTTGAAAAAAAATTAAGTTACCTTAATTCACTAAAAATTAATTAAAAATTCTGATGCTCATTGCCCAAAGCAAGTTAGCATGAAATTCAATGTATACTCATCTGCTTCAGACTGGCAGAGTGTAAGACAGTGCCTGAAAATTATAATGAAGTCTGCTGGTGCCTCTCATTGTTTGCATTGTGATTATTCTTTGTGTCCCAGCAGTGTCTGAAGGATCCAGTGACACCCCACATTAATATGCATGTTGAGAACTTATTCCAGCACTAAAATATCTGAGTGTTGGTTTTCTTGTTAGATCTGAGCTGAACTATGGAAAACTTTTGCATCTGCTCTGGCAATTCCTCCAGGACACACCTTTCTCCAGAAACAACACACAACCAGCAGATGCCCAGCTGCACGTTTCCCTTATCTCAGAAATGTTTTCTCTGCCTCACATTCACAGTTGTGTTCAAGATGCTACTGTTGGAGTTTTTCTCCTGCTCTGTGACCAAATATGCTATCTCCTTCCTTCCCTCCTCAGTAAGATGGACCTTGGAAGGACCTCTTCAGTCTCCAGGTCCACAAACCTCCTGCAGTAGGACACACACATCATCTGATCTGTTCTGGAATCCATTCTGGAAATGGATCAACCTTCCTTTTGAAACAAGTTACTTCTCCTTTTCATACAACCCACATTCATCCCCATTATATCAAATTCCTGGAACATTTTACAATGTGTGTGTCAGTTCCTACTCTTTTCTGCTTCATTAGAGAAGGCTGACACTATCAATTCAATCACTGCTGAAATCCAGAAGAAGGAAATAGACTTTCTTTTATCAAGAAGGCAACCATCAGGGGTTGGCATGCCTTAGGTGCAGATAAAGCCACTTGGCGTTCATATTTTACACTGGCAGCCTTGTCTAATTATTCTTTCCTTTGAATTTTAGAGTGTGATTAATCAGGTAAAGAGTTATTCTTCCATTAGCACTTTCATATTCCATTCATCAAAGCACCAAAATACAAGCCCATGTAACATGTTGAAAATTTCCAGAAATAAAAGAAAGCAAAGATTTCAAGATCAAGAGACTGATGCATAGCTGATACTGAGAGCATACATGAGTGGATGAAAAGATGAATAAATGTACCAGTAAATGACTATAGTAAGATGTTTAGGTAAAGTGGTGAGAGAAATGACTTAACATTAAACTCATTAATTCTCTGCCTAACCAGCTCCTGCTATACAGGGTGACCAATTACAGTTATTTTCCAGTTTTTAATAGATGATTAATTACTTTTTAGTCTGGCTATGAAGCTATTATGCCATTATAGACTCCCTTGGTATAACACAGTCATGCTATTTAACTGGCAAATGCAGCCTCAGGCTACAATTTCTAGTTGTGTTAGGTCTGGTAGACCTAAAATGTTATTGAAAAATAAGGTCATAGAGTAAATAAAACACTGAAATGTGGACGACAGCATGATACTTCCATTCTGATAGTTTTATTCCACAAATCCCATGGCATGACAAGTGATTTGAATAGGTGTGTCATATAAAGACTTATACATCACCCTTATAAATTTCATTATTTGAAATTACTCTTTTTATGAAACTTTCCAGACCTGGTGGAGCAAAGAGCCCCATCAAGCATTACTGGGGCCAGATGGGAGGTGCTGCAGTTAGTCATTCACAAAATATATTAAGAACAAAACCACGACAGCTCTAATTATTATAAATGGATCATTAAATCCCTTTCAATTGCAATGTGAAATACAATCTCTGAATAGCAAGCACCTCCTGGAAAAAAAAATCATTTCTCTGAAGCTAAAAAGAAAAGATCCATTCTGATAAGAATGTGAGAATGTGATAGAAGGTGAAATACATTTTCCCAGTGAATGCCAGCATTATTAAGACATTAATAGCTGTTAATGGGGGGAGGTCTGGGATGAGAGAAGTAATATTTATAGAAAAGGTAATCTGCAAAAATGAAAGACAGCCGTGAATTCTCATATTTCAGAGGCAGATTTTACAGCATTAAAATTCTTGTGGGCAAGGATGAACAAGGTGACCTTAGGGAAATTTCCAGTCATTTTGTGAAAGTAACTGCTTGGAGAGGAGGATTCCTCTTCCACACTGTCAAGGGAGCTGGTGGAGGCTCCTTCTCCAGCACACTTGAGAAGACATGACTGTGTATGTAAACAGCAGCCCTTTCAAACAACAAAGGAAAACAGCACAAAAGAAAAACGAGCCCAAAGGGAGGAACTGAAGATGCAGAAAGCAGCAATAATTCCCAAAATGCTATAATAAACCTTTTACTTCAGCTATTCTGTTCCAAACTTCAAGCACTAGACTGAGACATATTACACAGGGGAAAGGCAGAGAATGTCTAATGGAAGTGACAGCACATGCCAGAGCTCCTGCTTTAGTCCAATTTATACAACATTCCCACACTTAATGTGGACTGAATAAGCAGTTATACAATGGTTCATATGAACTAATAGGGCCCTATTTCCCATAGGGCCTTCTGGTGAGCATAAACCTTAACAACTTTAACAAATATAACCCCATATTCCACAAGGAACTCTGCTAATAACACCAACCACTGTCGTTACAACCAGTTAGTTCTCTGCAAGCTCTTTAAATACTATAGCAATCTCCATTTCTACAATTATATTGTGCTAATTTACATTTTAAAACTTTAGGAAATACACCACAATGTGGATGCCCAGTTTTCCCATAAGAAAACTACTGGATAATTTGACACAATCCTAATCTTGAATTCAGATGCTTTCTTCATTTCTCACCCTTTATTCACCTTTTATTCACCCTTTCCTTTGAAACCTATTTAAGAACTTGAGGTTAGACCTTGTTCCTCCTATTATTTTCTTCTTTATTGCTACTCTTCAGACACTTAATTCAAGCATGTGGCAAAAAAACATAGAACAAATGTGAGTGCAAGACATGAAATCTGTTCTCATTGTAAGAGACCTTACAAAGAATGTAGGAAATTCAGCCACTCAAATCACTGCCAGGTATACACAGCAGAGGAATAAAATTGCAAGGACTGGAAGAAATAGTGGGGAGATGTTGACATTTTCTGTCTGATTTCTGGAGAAAACAAGGTCAAAGTCATTGTGCTGTGTAAGTGAATACAAGCACAAATTTGTGTCTCAATTGCCTGACTGCCTAGAAAGCCTTTGAATGAGACCCTACCTACTGATCATTGGCTTCACACTTACCAAAAATTAAGGAATACACTTTCCTTTACTAATCCACTGGAAACTAGTCTTTATTGTTCATCTGCTCATGAAAAAAGTTAATTTGAAAAGTAATAAAGTTCCAGTGCCATTACATTGATGTGAGTGTGGTCATGCTGGAAGATACCAGGAAACCCCATTTAAGTAGAGAATGCTGTGCTTCAGCTAAGTTTAAATTTGCTCCTGATTGTCTTTGAGCCATGAATTCATACCTCAGTGCCATGAAGGACATGAGAAAAAGTCAGGCTGACAATTACTTCCAAGTGAATAATTTGTTCAACAAATTTAGATACTTCCTTTCATGAAGTGTTCCCTCTGAATACAGAAGAATAAAACTTTAATACTTTAAGTTAAAAATTTGGTTGCATAATTTCTGCAAATAGCTTCTGATGTGAAAAATTAGGACATTATTTCAATAGTCCAGTAATCACAGTGACCACATTTATCTCATGATCACCAGGTAACATTCCTCCTGTCTTTGTTGTATCCTTTACTTGTTTTATTCCAAGACTGCAAAAAGCATCAATCTTCTCTTGTTTAACTTCATGCATGACTTAATACAATAGAGCTGAGCACTCTACATCTCACTGTAATATGAATAATAATTCAGGGTATGATCTCTTTTGTCAACACACATCAATCTCAGCTATTATACAGCTCCTCTAAGACAAGCAGAAAAGCATCTCATGGTATCCTAATAACATCCATTAGACACAGGAATTCTAAAATACCCACTTATTGCTGTGGAGGAAAGGGCCAGGTATAAAATTATTACTTCAGGCATCCATTGTAATGCTTAACAAGAGCGGAATGTTTTCAACCATCTAAGTTAGGTAGCAATCAAGTCAGTGCAGGTCAACAGGGAGGATTAAACACCTCATAAGGGGAGTTCAGAGTCAGCTACAGCACTCATGTCTCTCCAGTGATGCTTTTGGGGCATTGAATGGCTGTTGGTGAATCATTCCCTACTGGGATGAGTTTTCAGAACCATTCATTACTCATTAAAAATACTCCTCCCCCTTCCTCTCTGTAAGGTAAGAGAAGATAAGAAGGATGAGGTGGGGGGAGCAAACAAACTGAAAAACCATTACAGGAAACTTCATAGTGAACCAGAATAAAGATGGAAATCCAATAGGAAGTTTCATTTTCCTGCATGCATTCCTGTATATTTCACTACGTTGGCAGGCAGGCTGGGTCAGGGATAATATTTACAGATGGACTAGACGATCATTGTAGGTCCCTCACTTAGGAGTGAAACAGTCTATTGTATTCTATTTTAATCTGTAAAGGCACACAAATTATGGGAGGGGATAAAATGTGGTTTTGAAAGCAAACTCTAAGTAGCCAGTAAGAATTACAGAGCAGGACTCCACAGGAACATCCTCTGAACCATTCCCAGTGTCAGCCACACACACGACTCGAAGAAAAGTCCCAATGCCAAGCTGAAAGAAGCTGTGGGAAGAAGGGTAGGGATTTATTAAGGTCTGTAGGGAATTCTGGACAGAATGAAGCAAGCCCAACATCAAAACAGAATCAACCTGCAAGTACTGTAGGGTAATCCTCATCAAGAGATGGGACAAAGCAACAGGCACAAAGATGCAACTGGTGATCATGAGCCTTCATTCTGAAATGCAATTGAAGACACAAAACCTCCCTTTCCTCAACAAGACATAACCCAGAAATTAAAAAAAAGGTAGTAAACAACAAACAAACCCAGATCCATCTAAAGACCAGGCAGAAAAACTGACATTCAGACCCAAGTTAAATATGTTTGTGGTTCTTTGCAAATGCTAAAGTGCCTCTTAAGTGTCAATATTGAGTTAAAAGACACTTAGGAGACAAATGTCATCCTGTAACAAAGTGGTGAAGTGCTTATTCCCTGAAAGGTCTGCCAAAGCAAACACTAAAGGGGTGATCACAGCAGAAGTGAATTCAGAACTTTCTTTCTGCATGTTCAACTCAGGTCCCACAAGTATTTAGTAGTATTGATACTTCTGAAACTGCAGTAGTGCCTCTGGAAAGATGCAAAAATGACTCCTAAAGCACACTCCTTGGGCTTCCCATTACATAAATATGGGGACCCAAAATATATGTCAAAGGCTTGGCATTTTCTTCAAGATATTCCCAAATCAGGTCCTATCTCCAGCTCTCACAAAAGTAGAGTGGTAAAATAAAATTATTTATTGCCAGACAGAACACGTATAATTCTGTTTTCACCAGAATATACCAGATGAAGGCTCCAAAAAAGAGCAATTTAGGTTTTGTAGTTTGCTTTTTAACATGGAATAAACCCCCCCTTTCCTCATTTCCTGCAGAAAGAGTCATTTTGCTAGTTGGTCCTGGCAGCTCCAGTCAGAACCACCTACATTGCTCTGCTCTATCCCACATAATTTCATGAGCCATCAACAAAGTGCTGCTCCTCACTTTGTATTGGCAGAGAAGTGCTAATTACAGCCAGCCCAAACCTTCTGCTGCCAGGGTGGGGAGAAGAGCACACAGAGGTTTAGGGATTGCCTCAGAGAGGAGGGGGCAAATGTACTTCTGTCTCCCCTAGAGGAGGATTATTTGCAATCAGCTCCAGCCCTTGAGGGTGTCTTTCCTGCCCTTCCTGCAAGGCTGTGGTCCTGCCAAAAGCTGTACACAGAGGTGATGGCTGCAGGAGGCAGATCAGAGAGCCTAGAGGCATGGCTGTCCCTGAGCAGTAGCACATTGTGGCTCTCCTGTCCCTCCTTGATGAAAAGCAAGTTTGGGAACAATCTGAGCCAACCTCAGCCCTCCCTCTTCCAAGCTTCCCATCCATTCTCCCCTCAAGCTCTGCACACAGCTTGGAGGCCACCCGAGGACAGGCAGATTGCATGAGTATAAAACCCAGCTCAAACTGATCTAAAGAGTTTGTTTCCCCAGGTGAACAATAGCTCTACCACCAGGTAATGCTCTGTCAGAGGCATTCACTGCATGAAATGCTGTTACTACTTTGCATATAATAAATATTCAAGCCACATGCCTCTAAGGCACTAGGTTAAGGTGCTTAACATTTGAGTACATGCCACTGAAAAAGCAGGTTGGTACTTTGGTACTAACTCATGTCTATTTTTAGTCTTAACACATCTATAACATCCCCAGAAGCCTGACCACCCTGCTGTGATTAAATATCATACTTGTACAGTGAACTGCTGCCTAGATTTTAGAGCAGGTACATTTATTTTAAACCTCTGATCAGCCTAGTACACCCTTATTTTCATTTGAGGCTATTTAAATAGCAGCCATTCTGCTCCTTTTTCATATATAACCATGCAAAGAAATTGCTAGTGGTGATTTACATTTTTATTGGAATTAGTGGAAAGACTTACATAGAATTAATTGGGAGTTTTCATTCCTGTCACATCACTGAAAGTTGTTGCACAATGAGGAAAAGTAAGCTTGAAGTGCTAAAGTATAGTGAGAGGGCAAAGTCTTTTAAAGATTTAAGATCTGAAATAGCCAGACACATCAGGATTTCATTTGAGAGTTTACATTTTGAAACATGTTGTACATGATATTAAACATCATAACATCCAGGACATCTCCAGATACTTGTGCCCCACCATGTTCTGGCTGCTCTCTAGCCACCACTAGGCAATCAAAAGTCTCCTATCAGCCCTGATCTCTTACATGCTGTGGGGTGCTTCAAGCAAGCCAAGGAATTTTTCTGTGACTCAGTTACTTTGAGAATAAAATTCATTTGCCTAAACACAACCTCCTGAGTCACTTTGGGTGCTGCTCCAGAACAGAGCAGCTCCTCAGCCAGTCAGATTTGGTACAACACAATTCCTGCCTGCAGCTACAGTCTGTTCACGCTCTTACCTCCCAGTGCTTTAACCAAACCTGAATTCTAGCAAAGACAAAATGCAGTGGATTAAGAGGATGCACAGAGTCAGCTACCACAGTTCCAAGGATTTGCAATAATCCATTATGCAGTCTGAACCTTTCCATCTCCCTGAAAGCAATGGAGTGGTCCAGCCCGAATGATTCCATCTCCTCATCTTCTGCACCAAGTCTGGCCTCAACCACTCTCCAAAGTGGCACAAATCCTACAGAGAGGCAGGCTGTGAGAAAAAAACAAAACTGTATGAGGCTGTGAGATTCATGGCTAACACATCAGAGATTGTCTATGCAGTAAACCAGAGCTGATGTTGCTTTCTGCCACCAACAGACTGAAAACTGAGCCCAAAGCTGGGGTGTATTATTGCAGCTTGTGACAGCCAAAAGCTTTTCCTTTTCCCTTCCATCTAGTCCTCCTGTTTGTGCCAGCCAACTTTTATGTCTCATCCATGGAGAAAGAAGTCAGAACCACTCACATGGCTCTGAGTGGGTAAAAAAATTTACTTTGTACAACTGGCATGATTGCAGATGAGATGTCTGAACACAAACTCTCTTTATAGATCAGTTATTACTCATGGTTGCCCCAGGCACTGTCCAACCACAAGTATCTACACACAGCAGTGTTCCCAGGTGGCCAAGAAGTGCAATGGCATCCTGGTTTGTATCAGCACCAGTGGCACCAGCAGGACCAGTGATCACCCCCTGGATTTGGGACAGGTGTTGCAACCACATCTTAAATCCTGAGTTCACTTCTGAGCTCCTCAGTTCAAGACTTTGAGGTGCTGGAGCATGTCCAAAGCAGGGCAACAGCATTGGGAAGGATCCAGAGAGAATCTGAGAGCACCGAGAGTGTTTATCCTGGAGAAAAGGATGCTCGTGGTGTATTGGTCTCTACAACCCCCTGAAATGATGTTGTAGCTAGCTGGGTGTTGGCCTCTTCTCCCATGTAACAAGTGATGAGCCAAGAGGAGCTGAGATCAAGTTGTGACAGGAGAGATATCACTTGGATATAGGGAAAAATTTCATCCCTGAAAGTGTTGTCAAGCATTGGAAGAGGCTGCCCAGTGAGGTGGTTGAGTGACCATCCCTGGAGCTATTTAGAAGATATGTAAATGTGGCACTTATGGACATGGTTTAGTTGCTGGTTTGGTATTTCTGGGTTAGCAGCTGGACTTGATGTTCCCAAAGGACTTTTCCAACCGAAGATATTCTATGACTCTAACTAGGTATTAATGAACACTGAACAAAGCTTTAGGAATGCTTTAAAGACCAGCTGTATTTTTTAAATAGTAACTCTACCTAATTTCTCTTTGCTCTAAACATTTAAAATATAATGCAGCTCAAGTGCTGGATGGAGGGTGGCTTGTGTGATGGAAGTCCTCTGATTTTCTCATTCTGTTGCAGATGTTCAGGTCAATATATAAGCCAGAATGCTAGGGGCAGTTGGGAGGCCAAAAAACATCAAGAAAGGTAATAAAACTCTCTGAGTTTTCAGTTGCAAGGTACCAATCACAGTAAAATACTGGCCCAGTCATACTGGCTTGGCAGAAGCTCTTCCCCTTGTGTGCCTGCAATACAAGAAAATGGTTGGTAATGATTTGTGTGCATGCAACACTTCTAAGTAATTAAAACAAACCTCTGTCTGCTGCAGAATGCAAATGTGCCAGCAAACTAACCCAACCAAGCCAACTTTAGCCAAGCTCAGTAAATTCAATGCAGTGAATATTCCCCTGTAATGGCCAATTGCTAGGAAGGCAGCTGGACATCCACTTCTTTAAGGACAAGCAACTCTGGCTGAGATAGCCCTGTGTGTTACCTGCTACAGTGTGAGTGCTTGAAACATGGGGCATGAGTTTTATATTGTGTCTATCCATCAATTATTGCTTGTGAGGGAAATGGAAATAGTAACATGAGTGGATCTACATGTACAGTACCTTGTACATCTCTATTCAATTCCTTTGACACTAAAATGATATCACCAAGATTTCTCCACTGGAAGGAAGAGTGATAAAGGTGAGACATCCCTTGTGATGGCCAGAACATGAAGTTTTGATTTTTAATCTTCTTGATGAGAAGAGCCCACTCTCCAATGAGGGATTACATCACTTCAGCTGGGACTACACAGAGTTTGTGACAAGGTGAGGGCAGCCGTAGAAGCCAATGGTAGAAGTTTTACTTGCTGGCTCTGATACAAGAAGTTTTACTTGCTGGCTTCTGACACAGGAGACAACCACTGCTATGAGCATCTGCCTTAGAGAGGGTAACAGCTGATATCAGTATTTCAGCCTGGAGATATCACTAGTTCTTCCATTGTAATGGTTTGCATAAGGTCAGTGTGGGAGGTAGGAATATGCAGATGAAGTGTGTGACCTCTAGAAGGAGCAGAAAGACAAAGGGTGTGCATGTGTGCACTTGTGTGACAGATATTTTCAAAGTAACTTTGAACTGCCTTTTGGTCACAGCTAAGAAAATAATTCTCCCAGACAAACAACTCCCTACAGAAATTAAATAGAATTCTTTCATCTGCATGGCATGGCAGGAACAATACAACGTTTAATGATCTTTGCTAAGAATCACTGTTCCTTTACATAAGAAAGAAACATTTTCCATTTTTTTTGGTATTTGCTATTGATCTTGCCCCTTGTCTTTTTGCCCAATTTGGCATGTATTTGAAATTGTTCATTCATGTGTCTCACAAGCTTTGATGTCTGTGTGGTTTGGAGGAAATTGCAAATCACTGTTGTAAGTGCACTTTCTGTATTGTAGTAATTGCCTCTAACAGGGAAGGGGGAAAGGGCTTCAATCCATCCCACCAGTTGGATGCCAGTGCCAGCAGGAGATTCCCAGAGACTGCAGAGGTCAACAGAAGGGCCCCTGAAGAGCAGCACAAAGGAATCCCAGCCACTCCAGCCAGTGAGCTGGCACAGGGAATAAACAAGAAGGGTTAGAGCTGTGCACAGCCTGTAGAGCTGGGATCTTATTGGCACCACAGGGACATGGTGGGATGGCTGCTGTGACAATGGAGTGTCAGGGTGGAAGGATACAGGACATTTAGGAGGAACTGGCAGGGGAGATGAGGAGAAAGTGCTGCCCTCTATGCCAATGACCTGCTGGAGGCATGGAGCTCACCTGGGGATGGATGAGGATTTAGCTGAGAGCCTACAGGTCAGGACAGTAGGGTGACATGGTAGTGGGATCTGCTACAGGCCACCCAAACAGGAAGATCAAGCAGATGTAGGAGAAGCCTCATGTTCACAAGCCCTGGTCCTCATGGGTATGAGGACATTCCAACACTCTGATATCTGTTGGAGGGAGAGCACAGCAGGGCAAAAACAGTGCAGGAGGTTCCTGGAGTGCACATGTTCACAAGCCCTGGTCCTCATGGGGGACTTCCAACACTCTGGTATCTGTTGGAGGGAGAGCACAGCAGGGAAAAAACAGTGCAGGAGGTTCCTGGAGTGCCTTGGAGCTGCTGGTGGAGAACGTGAAGCTCAAGGGCAGCTTTGGCTGCAGTGACCATGAAATTGTGGAGTTCAAGACCCTTATGGCAGCCTGGAGGATGCAAAGGCTCACTGCTGTGGACCTCTGAGGAGAAGACTTTGACCTCTTCAGGAATCTGCTTAGTAGAGTACCATGGAATAAAACCATGGAGGGAAGAGGAGCCCAAGAAAGCTCATGAGCATTTAAGGATCACCTTGTCCAAACTTGGGAGCAACACATGCTGATGAAGAAGTTAGGCAAAATGCCATGACACAAGGGTGGATCAACGAGGTACTTCAGAACAAACTTAAACACAAACACGGAGCCTGCAGAGGGTTGAAGTGAGTACAGGTAATCTGGAAAAAATACTGGGAAACTTTCCAAGCATCCAGGGATTAGGTTAGAAACAGTAATGCCCTTACAGAAATAATTCTGGCCAGAGATGCTAAGGGCTATAAGAACCATAGAATCATTGTAAAATTATTTGGATTGGAAAGGACCTTAAAAATCATCCAGTTACAACCATCCTGCCATGGGCAGGGACCTTCCACTAGACCAGGTTGCTCAAAGCCCCATCCTGCCTGGCCTCGAACACTTCCAGGTATATGGCATCCTCATCTTATCTGGACATCATTTTCCTGTGTCTCACCATGCTCACAGTAGGAATTTTTTTCCTAATGCCCAATCTAAACCTATTCTCTTTCAGTTTAATTCCATCATCTCTTGTTCTACCCCTATATGCCCATATCAGAAGTCCTTTTCCATGCTTCTTGCAGACTCCCTTCAAGTATCCCAGAGAAGTTGGAACTAGATGATCCTTAAGGTCTCTTCCAACAAAACCCATAATTCTATGAATACACCAGAGGACAAACTGCAGAATTTTGAAGAATGCAGCACCCACATTAACATAAGAAAAAAGTGTGCGTTTATAGTAAATGTGATAGAGGACAGGTAGCTGGTTCAAAATTTAATTTCTTAAAATATATATATAAGTTTTCATTTCTCCTCAGAGCAAATTTGTTGAAAATTAGGTAGCAACAGCATTGTAACTTTAAGAAACACTGACAGAAAATTAGAAAAGAATGATTTTCATAAACTTAGATGAAGTATTCACCTTTCAACTCTTCCAACACACATCTTTAACAGGACTTCTCTGAGGCACACACTGTCATTATCAATTCAGTTCTATTGCCAAAGAAATCACTTGCAAATGTAATTTATATGTTGAATAAATATCAAGGTTATTATAAAACTACAGAAATTAGGTTAAACCACTGCCCTCATTTTTCTCTCTGTAGAAGAATTTCTCACATCTCCCTCTATATATCCCCATTTATTCACACATTTTCCTTTAGATATGGCAAGATTCATTTCAGCTAACCACAGCCACTGAAAATGTAGGCTTATAAGATTGCCTTTTATGTTCTTGCTATTTCCAACAAAGAAGGACATAGGAAAAGATAATTCTCTTCACAAGTTAACTCACAGAATCATAGAATCACAGAATGGTTGGGGTTGAAAAAGACCTCAGAGAACACCTAGACCAGCCCCCTTGTTAAGCAGGTTCACCTAGAGCAGGTTTCACAGGATAAATACCCTGGTTTTATATGCTGCTGTTTTGGTGGAATGAATTGCCCTTTGAAAGTGTTGATTCCTCTGCCTTGTCTACAGGGTGACCATAAAATACTCTCTTAAGCCATATATCTACCTCCTAAAGGGGTAAATTAATTCCAGTCTCTGGATTTCTGTCTATCCCAGTCCCAGTTCTATGTGCTGCTTGGCTTTTTCCCTCTTCCCTCCACCAATTATCTATCCACTTAGGAACTGATCTCCTGGGTAATCAGTTCCAGCCCTCAATCATCACAGGAAATCATGTTATACCACACTAGTCATGCATTTATCAAACTCCCTCTTAAAATTTGTTATGTGATCTGTACTTGCCACTCAAAGAGAACAGCTGATCTGCATTAATCTCCTTCCTCCAAGGCTGCTTCTAATTCCCTGCCTAACCATATTTATGAACAATTTATACTCCATTTGTCCTTTGGCTTCTATCTCTTCCTGGAATTTACCTGCTTGTAGATATTTATAAGCAATAATTACATCCCTTTCTAGCCTTCATTTTGCTAGTCAGAAGAAGGGATGCTTGTAGATTTTTTTTAACATCGTATCTCTACTCTTCCATCCTAGTAACCATATTCTAAATTTAATAATCATCTTGAATAATTCTTGGGAGAGATATAAATTTTATTCCAGGACAGTTGCAATGGTATTAAAATTTCCCTCTGGATATGGAGAAATCCCACCTAAAACACCCCAGTATGTTTTCTCCTGCCAGCCTGGCTCTGGTGGGTCACAATCATTGTGAGTCAATTAAAGGTGTGCATCTTCCCTCTCTTTTCTGCTGAGAAGACTTGGTTTTACAACAGACTTTTAAAGCTTCTAAACCTTTCTGCAGATTTCTTCCTATGGCAGTTTTTCTAGTCTTCATGAGAAGAAAATCCTGTTGTATTTTAATCCAGTACTTCTCTACCTTGATAATGAACCCTAGCTGTTTTGTCATCACTTATTTCTGCTGATGTGATCTTATATATATTTTTTTAATCTTTGGTGAAAACAACAGATGCAATGAGCTGTAAGAATTAGCTTTGAATAGCTACAGAAAAATCTTCTTAATGTAATGATTATCTTTTAATTATAAAGTATAAGCTATAAATTTTAATTATAAATTATAAAGTTCTCAAATTCCATTGCAATAATTTCCTAGACCTATTAGTTGCTTTAAAAATCTTTACCTCCCTTCACAGTTTTGTATCCAGAACTTCTCTGCCTGAGGTTCTCTTCTGGAAAGAATCTGGCCTTTGAGACTACCAGACCATGTCTACTTAATAGACAAAGTCACAGAGATGTTTTTGCAATATTTTAAGTTAATTATCAACTGAATTCTTAAGAGAAAAACTTTAATGTGAGCCTATTGCCACTTAGAAAAGGTATCTGGACTTTTTAATGTGCTATACTAGAGATAAAAGTTCATATATATGACGTAGGAGCTTTGACCTTCCCAATGTGTGACAGAGCTCAATTCATTTAGTTGAGTAGATTTTTTTTTTGTTGTTGAAATGTTTTTCTGTTCTGGTGACTGGAATAAGAGAGAATGAATAAATTTGTCACTAGTCATCCAAAACAAGATTGGATATGTATCTTTCACAGCCAAATAATGTCTGCTAATCTAGATCCAAAATCTTGCCCTCACACTTCACTCAGTTTCTCCAAAAGACTTTCTGAGCAAAAAGAGCTACTTCACTATTCATAATCTTATTATTGCCTCCTTTTATCATCAATCAGTTGTCTCTGAAGTCCACTCATTTTTAATACCTCTTGAACAATTTAAATCTCCTCATTTTCTTATTAATTTTAAATTATAAGGATTGAGACAATCCATTCATGTCTTTTCTACAGAAGAGCTGATTTGCTTCCTTTGCATTTGGAGCTAAGGCTGCTGAGTTCTTCCCCTCCAAACTAAATCATACAGGTAATCTACTTTTGGTAACAACTGTATTCTAGCATGGTCCCAGCTGGCCTACACAAAATAAAGTATCACAGAATCACAGGATAATTTGATTTGGGAGGACCTCTGGAGATCCCTAATCCAACCTCCTACCCAAAGGTGGTTAAGCTAGACCAGGTTGTTCATGTCAAGTTAAATTTTGAATGACTTCAAGCATTTTTACCTATTGTGGCCGTGTCCTGTGAAATGTCCTATTCAGTGGATCTCAAATAAAAGCATAGTCATTAGCTAAATAAACAAACAATCAAAAGAAAAACCAAAATCTAAGGAAAAAACCACATTTGTAGAAATTTAGAGGATGCTGGGACAGAGAAGGTTCAGTCTAGCTGTCTATTTGAATATGATGATTACATATGTACATATCACACACATCACATGAATATGTACATAAAAAATTACAAAAGGGAGATAACTGAGTGGCAACATGAGGGAGAAAAAAATTGAATCACTGCTACTCTGCACCTAAAACAGATTTTGCAAAGTTGATTGAGTTAAAGCAGATATGCCACAAAAAACCTTTCCTAAATGTGCATGCACCAGAATGATGAATCTCTCTCCCTTGTGCTGCATTAAGTATGGAATTTTTTTATGATCTATCATTTTTTAAGTCTTCATTTTACCTTTCATTAAACATTACAAAATGTGTCTCATCAGAAAACATTGCTTTTTATGGCAGCATTTCAAGCTCAGTAACTGAGGAGACTTTATTCTGCATCTGAACATGATTTCCATTTTTCTTTTAATTAACTATTTTTATAGTGCAAGTGTATAAACAAATAAGAAAGTGAGTGGGCAAAGATGCTTTCATAGGAACAAACTTAATTAATATCCTGCTTTCAACAGAAACAATTTGAAACCTGTGTAAATATTTTATTTGCAGACATTAAGAAGAAACTATAGGGCAATTAGCAAGACCTTGGTTCTGGAAAGGTAGTTTGAAGTCTATTACATCAGTTTGAAATCAACCCTTCCATCAAATATTTCTTCCATGCAGCTGTTGAGGGGAAGTTCATCAAAGCCTTAGCAGGAAGAGAAACACAGCTATACAATTGAAATCCAAAGATGAGGTACAATAAAGACTTTTGGCTGACTCTTGGGAGTTATTGGACCACAGAATCTCTGAGTGATGGACTTGGGACATGAGTCTTACTCTTGCTTTAGATAGTCATAGAATCACCCAGTTGTACAATAACAGCAACAGTAAAAAAAAAAAAGACAAAGAACAAAAAACCCAACAACAAAAAACACACACAAAAAAACTATCAAAACACTGCAAAACACTGAAATCCAGCTACAAAAACCTGCAAAAAAAGCTACAAAATCTGTCAGTTTAAAGGTGATTATCCCATGTGCCCCTGCTAAGGATGCAGCAAGGGTGCCTTTCAAGCAAGTGTCTTGTCTTCCTCATGTGAGCAGACAGAAAGGAGGGCATCTACAGCTTCTCCCATCATTACACTCCTGGCTGAGGTTGAGTTGAGTCCTCCTGTGGCTTACAGAGCCTGCTGGGGCTTTCTCTGCATATTCCAAAACGGGTGTTTGTGTACAGCCTCACAGATCTCATTTGTCTCCTTTAGCATCCAAAGAAGGGCTGCAGGTATGGTGAAGGGCCTTGGGGGAAACCTCCTGAGGAGTGGCTGAGGTCAGTGGGTCTGTTCAGCCTGGGGAAAAGGAGACTGATGGCACACCTTGTAGCAGTCAAGAGCTCTCTAACAAAGAAAGGAGGAAAAGCAGCATCAATCGCTCCCCTCTGGTGACCGCAGACAGGAATCCAAGGAGTCCAACCCTGGAAATGAAGGTTTAGGTTGGAAATTAGGGAAAGGTTCTGCCCCCAGAGGGTGGCTGGGCACTGGAACTGCACCCCAGGGCAGTGCTCACAGCACCAAGCCTGACAGAGCTCGAGAAGTGTTTGGACAACACTCTCAGGTACATGGTGTGACTCTTGGGGAATTTCCTGTGCAGGGACGGGACTTGGATGATCCTTGTGGCTCCCTTCCAACTCAGAATATTCTATAATTCTCTGGTTCTATAATTTCTTTAATTTCCCAAGAAACTAGTTTGAAAAGGAGACATTTTTTCCTTGTTAGCATCTGATTCAAATGTAATAAATTCCTCTCTCTTAATAGGAAGGGTTTCTTTGAATAACTTTGAGTCCCATTTCTTTAATTATTCTGTGGTGAAGGAGTCTCATTTTACTCCAAAGAGCAGCTTTGACTGTCGTGGTCCTTTGCTTTTCTCTCCAAGCTTTGCTCATCATCCAGAACAGTTATTTCACTAAATTATCAGTTTCTTTTATACATGAGCTACTTCTACTTGGCATGAGAATAACTTTTTTTTTCAGTAACTAAAAATTTTAACTTATCAAATGAAAACACTAGGACAATTATTTGAAAAGAATAACCAAAGATGCCAATAAAATCTGGGCTATAGCAATCAAATCATGATGTAAGTTGACTCCCAAGATATGACTGCATTAGCTTATATAGGAAGAAAATATTTTCAATATTAATTACTGGTGCTTTTTAACAAACTTGGCAGTAAATCCAGTTTTAACAATAACTAACTGCACAGTCATTAATTTTGGAACTTAAGCCAAATGTAGTCTTCCATACTGAGAACATCTGTGATTGTGTCCTTTGGAATTTGTTCCCTGTGCATCTTATATAAGTGCATCAGAAATATTCCAACTCTCATCCCTTTGTTTTATTTACAGGACATGAGAAAGCAGGCTTGGAAACCTATCAACTGAAGCTGAGAGGGAACAGTGAAGAGGAAAAAATAAATTTTAAAAATAGTTCTGATTAATTTGTTTCACTGAAAAAAAGGCATAGAAAAAAGAATAATGTTTGGAGTCTTCATTTGCACGTGAATAAAACAGAAGACACAAACATGCAGAATACATTCAGAGAAAAAAGCTGCTAACAAGAATTTGCTAATTGTTGGATACTGAGGTTCATTGGAGCAATGAGAGTCTCCAAATTCTCTGCTCCTTGCAGTTGAAAGAGCCACTTCCCAAAATAGCCACTTCTTCTCAAAGCTACCCAAATCCTCTTCCACTTCCAAGAAACCACCCCCAGCTCACAGCTTCCTTGAACACAGCCCAGATCCTTAGTTATGTGTGTCAGTACATACTGATTTATTTGGATATTTTCGTTCTGAAAGAGAAGAGCAACCTCTGCTTTCATGCTGGCTTACCTTGCCCTCATCACTCCTGGCTTAATGGTGAAAAAAGAAATATTTTTAGCTACTGAGGAAATGAACAGTGAAAGAATATGCAGGATTTCCACACTATTCCTTCCTGAGTTAATGCCTAAGTGCTTCTCAGAAGCCTGCATAGATCAAGGTTTTCCACTTACACTTCTGCTTTTATATCTTGTATTTACTACAGTATATATAGTTATTGCCATCAAAAAAAGTGCAAGACATCCAGCTTCAAACAGCCCCCTTAAATGGTGCTGAGTGTGTACTTTACTTGCAGAAACCACAAAGTGGAACAAATAAAAAGAGCTGTTGTAAGACTTGCTAAAGAGGTTCAGGTACTTGCCATAATCATTTTGCAGATGGAGATAACCCTGAAAGAACATTAAAGTTTCACAGCAGAGATGTGATGTGGAGTTGAACGTGTCAAAAGGTTAAAAACATTTTGGGTTTCTTTGCTTATGTTTTTTGAGAGTAGGTTGTGACACATGTATAAATCATTCATATTCTATTAAAATAGAGCCCTGATTCACTTCTTGAGGATTTCAACAGATTACCATACCAAAGAACATTTTCTGTCCAGCTTCCACTCTTCAGCTATGTGTCTTCTGTACTCTGTATTATCCTCTTCAATACGATATCCACGTCATTTTTGAAACCTCAGCACTTCACAACTCTCATTTTCTGGCACTATAATCTCTTCCTTCTTTTCAAGCAACTGTCAAAACATAATTCTTACCTTCTGAAATCCTTTTGCTGGTTTTTTTGTTGTAGAATTTCTGCACAAACCGCTTTTGGTTAAAAAAAAAGTGAAAGCACTACATACATGCAGTTTTTTTGATAATTGAGTCAATTTAAATTTCTTCAAATAAACATATTTGGCATTCCACATTATTGTCAGTACAAAATTATTTTATCAAAAACATTTGTACTATTTATGAATTAAATTAAATGGTGGAAATATAACATAAATTAGCAAAACTCAATTACATCATTGTAGGTCATAAGAAAATTATTATTTCAAATAATAAACCCCCCCATATTTTAGATAGATTTTGATTGGAATTAATAACTTTGAGAAGGTACCATTTATAACAAATTGAGAGCATGGTGTTGGAAATTGAGGAACCTAGTTCCAGTACTGGTATTCTGTGAAAGTCTAGTTGGGGAAAATTTGAATTTGGTCATGCTAATCTTTATTTTAAACCTAACATAAGTGAGAAAGACACCCATATGTTTTGTTGGTGCTGGATTTTGTGTCTTCAAGTACATTCACTGGTAAATATTATGCATCTCTATGGTGCCAGGTATTGCAATAATGAAAATACTGCTACTGTCCAAGGGCATAATATGAATGCAGAGAGAAATCCAACCACATAAAGTCTCTGCCATTATTTATACTGAACACTGAAGTTATTTCTATCTTGGGTCAGGCCTACCTTTTTAAATATTTCACTGCATACTTTTGACTAAGTAAAATATTCATGAATGTATTTCAGAATAATTGAATCTAATTTAGATTGTAACTTAGAGCTCTTCTATTCAACAGGTCTGCCTCTTCTCCTGCTTAGTTGTGAATTAAAAAGAACTGTTTCCCACTCTGAAAATGTTCCTGAATGTTAAACAGATTGTACTGAAGAAATTCTGCTCATTATTTTCCTGTGAATGTGTCTCAGGCATCTGAGCAGGTTGCAAAGAACCAGACCACGTGAGCTTACACATATGATGAATGGTGATGATTTGAAAGGAACAGTTTGCAAACAGTGCACAGATTGAAAAGTTTTCATCAACGGTATTTAGCGAAAGGTTATAAATAACACAGATTTTCATGAAAGTCAGGAAACACATCAGAATTAAAATGGGATTTAAACACATGAAGCTTTCAGCTGGAATCTCATCTTTAAATGGTTGCACCTTTACCATTGTTAGATCTCTGTGCTCTTTGTGGTGACTAAATATTATCATTTCATGCCAAAGGATTAATTTCCTTTTATGTATAATATAGGGGAAGTTAGAATGATTGTACAGTGCAGAATATCCCAACATTCTGGTATCAAACACCTCCTTTTCAAATGGAAAGCACATGGACCTCCTAAATGCCAACAGAAGGAAACAAGTCAGAGCAAAAGGCAGCATGCATTGCAGGTTTGTGTAGCCTGGATTTTCACAGATTCTCAGAATCATAGAACCATTAAGGATGGAAAAGATCTCCAGCATCATCAAGCCCAAACCATGGCACTAAGTGACATGTCCAGTCATTTTTAAGGTGAACTTCACATCACTTCCCTGGACAGCTCATTCCAATGCTTGGTAACCTTCTCAGCGAAAAAATTCTTCCTGATGTCCAGCCTCCTGGCACAGCCTGAGGACACTTCCTCTTGTCCTGTCACTGGTTGTCTGGGAGAAGATGCCAACCCCACAACTGTCTGCAACCTCCTGCCAGGGAGCTGTAGAGAGTGACAAGGCTGAGTCTGCAAGCAGTGTCAGGAGCCAGCCACGATAACCCTGCAACAGGCAGCAATCCTGGGCACACACAACTCCCCTTTAATTTTAGGGATTGCTTCATTGCTTGAAACAGACCACTGAGGATGAAAAACAGATGAGGGAAGGCAAACAGCAGCCTGAGATATCACAGGACATAAGTGGTGATATCTCTCTCATGTTAAACTTTGCTGTGCTCTCCCAGGCCCAGTGCTGAGGAGGCAGGATCAGGCCAATGTGCCAACTCCAGCATCACAGACATCCAGGAAGCAATTAGGCACTGTGAGAAAACTGCAACAAACAGCTGGTTTCAGCAGTTTTCCATCTTGACTTTCATTTCAAGGTGAAAGCAACGAGCTGGGCTCTGTCAGAACCATGTGGGGACTGATGTGCCAACAGTAATGCAAGCAGTAAAACTGGTAAAACATTCAAGGGCTTCTAACACAGTCACGGTTTGCATCTAGAGCCCAAATTAATTCTTATCAAAAAGCTGATCAGAAAACACTCTGACTTTTTATTAATCTTGGATAATATCAAAACAGACTGTAAATGTATACTCTCAGTTGAGCACACCTCAAATGAATGCACTTGACCCTTTTAACCAAACAAAGTAGTTTAGTACAGGCTTGAAAGGAGATAAAGTCTGACCCACAACCAGGCCAATAACTCCAAGAAACCTACAAAAGAAGAGAGAGACTCAGAGAGCATTGATGAATATGAGACTTGACCCTTTTAACCAAACAAAGTAGTTTAGTACAGGCTTGAAAGGAGATAAAGTCTGACCCACAACCAGGCCAGTAACTCCAACAAACATACAAAAGGAGAGAGACTCGGAGAGCATTGATGAATATGACTTGGAGCACTGATCCTGAGATTAGCACATGAACAGCAGGTGCTCCCCGCATTTATCAAGGAACAAAGACAGTTGTGGGTACAAGGTGGAGCACTGATCCTGAGATTAGCACATGAACAGCAGGTGCACCCCTCATTTATCAAAGAACAAAGTTGTGGGTACAAGAAGTCTCATAGATAACTTTCCATTGTACCCAGTTTGAGTACAACCCAACCCTTTTATTCCACAAATATATGACAGCCTTCACAAAGGCAGCAAACCAACTCTAGAAAAACTCAAAGTTTTAATCAATGCATGGAGTTTGCCTAAGGCAACAGGAGTCAGTGTCAAAGCTGGCATAAACGCACATCTGTAGAAAAAATGTTTAGAACATCTTTCAATAGAAATTTGCCATATAAATTGTCAGAGAACTCACTATGAAACTTTGAATGGATTGTCTCCTTTCAGACTGGGACATAAATGGCACAACAAGGTTGCCATAAGGTTGCCTTAATTCATTCCACAGACCTTGTTGTGGTTGTTTCTCTCTGCATGTGGGTACGTTTATTTTCCTCATGTTTTTTATATCACTGTTGGCCTCGTGTTCTTGAGGCTTCAAATCATTATTTATGAGACATTTTTCAATTTAAAATTAAAATTTACAGAGCAAATTAAACACTAGATGAATACCTCCTGCTTCCAGAAACACCTTCAATAGATACACACATATGTGCACATTTCCAGGTGGTAGGAATTAACCTGGCCTCTTCTAAACTGCTTTATTTAAAATGCATAAAACATCCCAGAAGCTCAGGAGAAAGCAACGCAATGAATGTGGTGTTATATGCTCAGTTTCATTCTTCATCAATATTTATTTGCTCTCTCTACCCTGCTTTCTCTGACTAAAAAACTTTTTAGTCTTTTTTCATTTCAAAGATGAATCTGAACCAGATGCCCATCTCAAACGAGAATCTCTTTCCTGCATCTGCTTTAAAAGGTTTTCATGTCACTGTCCTTCACTGCATAGAGGAAAGCAAGTGGAATATCTGTTGGAGACATTCTGGTAAAATCAATTTAGCTCATACAGAGTGGCTGAAATAAAATAAATATTTGTTTGTGGTATCAAGGGATCCATGAGGAATTCTGTGTCTAATTTTCTCACCATGTGTGTATCTGACGTTCTCCCTCTGAATTTGAACACTTCATGCCACAATCGTTTCTTGTGTGCATGAAAGCTTCTGATCTTTAACACCTGTGACACGCCTGGTCCTGTTTTCTCCTCTCCTCACCTCCTTGAGGCTCAATAACCTCCACCACTATGTTTATATGTTTCTCATCCTTCAAACTGAGAAGGTTGCATTGATACGACTGCAATCAGTTTTTACAGCTGGAGATACTGTTTCATGTTTTGTCTGTGCATTTATGATGATTCCCATATCCCTAGAACCTGTATGGCAAGGACTGTCTTCTTTTTCACATCATTGCCACAGATTTTGGGGTCCACAGTGAAGTTCCTTCTGCGATAGTTTTGCATCAAGTTAGAAGAGCAGTTCCTATATGCCTGTCCCATATGGGCCATGGTATTTGGGGACTGAATCTCCAATTACTTTCTCCACCAATATTTGCACAAGGCCTGATGTCTGCCAGCCTTGACTTTCACGCCCAAGCTCTACCCATGAGTTTGGGCTTTATGCTTCCCCTGGGCTGAGCCCAGGCTTCAGACACATCAAGCTTGTAAAAATCATTAAGAAAATAAGTTTAAGTGAGACCAAGACCTCCTAAATCAGACCAGTGCCTTTACAGACATTTTGAGAGGATGATGTCTCTTGTTTCTGAGCCAGTGGATGACCTAAACACATAGTTTTTCCCTCCTTTGGGAGCACATCAGGATCTTCCCAAACTGAGAAACTTGAAGCATAAAGTCATGCTTCAAACTGGACATGCACTCAAAGAGACATGAGATTTTCCAAGCAGCAATTAAACAACCCTTTCAGTCCATAAGAAGACACTTCCCTTATACTCTGCTTATATTACACTCCTTTCTTTTTGCTGCTTATAGTTTCACGATTGCAAAAAAAACCAACTCTCTTGTCCTGGAAAAGACTTCCATGGCAGAATGAAATCTCAGACAGAAGACAATTTTCAGATGTCTCTCTATTCAATGTTCCATAACATTAAGAAAAAAAGTGGACATTAACATTTGTCACCATTATCAGAGTATTTATAGATTGGCCTTTCTGATAAGACTACCTAATGGTTACAGCCACCTTGTAATGAAGGTGTCAGCTCTCCCACTATGGAGAGCAGCCATAAACCCCTTTGAAGGCCTCTTGCTGGATGAAGAAGGACAGTTTGACAGACCTTCACTCCAGGTAAGCTCAGGTTTACAAAAGGAGAGGTCACCCAGAGTCCTCCAAGGAGTGAACTGAAATTAAAGCTCTGGGATGCTGTCACTCTGAATTAACAAAATTGTCTCAAGCAAAATTACACCATGACACCATGATATGTATCATGGAGGGGAAAACGGAGACAATTCAACATAGAAATAAACTGCAGAACTTTTCCGTGTTTCATAGGTTTTTGTTTCAAGTTTTCCTTCTTCTGTCCATTTTCAGAAGCTTAACAGAAAAAAGCTTCACAAAAAAGAGGCATAATTCTCTCTCTGAAAGATAAGTGTTTTTCCACTGTTAAAATATTAAATAATTAACTGATGACTTTTTAAAAAAGACTAATTTCTCCTATAGTAGCTGTTGTACAGCAATCCCTGGAAAAAGTTTGAAGTACATCAAGAAGAAAAATGAAAGAAAGGAAACTGAAAATACTTTGAATGAAAAAATCAAATTACTTTTCTTCTAGGAAAACTCTCCTTTACTCCTCTCACAGGCACAGCAATGCTTCAAAGAGAAGTCTATTGTATAATGAGTCACTTGCCAGCACCAGCAATCTCTCTCAAAGCAGGAAAAAAAAAAAATCAATCCTCTCTGGGATTTTAGGTCAAGAAACTTTTACTTTTTAATGATTCCTAGGATTTTTTTTTTTTTGAAAACAAAGGAATGAAAGGGGAAAAAAGCAAAAGTGGAGACAGGCAAACCCTTTTTTGATCCTCACTGGTACACTTGTGCCTCAGCTCAGCCTGATACCTGCCTGCCATGCCTTGGTGAGGGTGCTGGCACCAGCCTGTTGGCTTCTGGGTGCCTTCCCAAGCACTTCTGCCAGTTCTGCCCTTGAATTGGATTGCTTCAGGTGAGATGGAGCTTGGAGGCTGTCAGACACCTGTGAGCTGGAGCTCTTCGTCACGGGTTTTCTTTACAGCTACTAAGGCTGGTTACATTCAGTGCATTAACTCCTCTGTCTTGTTTGTTTCTTGTCTACAACCACAGTCCTTGGGTGATGTTTTACAATTTCAAGAAGGTGGGCAAAAAGAAAAATCTTATTGTCTCCCATCTAGGGCTCACAAATCTTCAGGCAATATTTAAAATCTCAAGAATGCCAATTTTGACTGAGTTTCTCACATGGTATTTGAAGGTCACAGTAACACCTTTCTCTATCGATGGTGTCTCCAAGCACCCCAAAAAAAGACCAATCGTCTCAGGTACTCACACTGGGAGGATTATATAGGAGCAAAAGTCCTCACAGGAACTGAAACAGCTGCTGCTGCTGCTTTCATTGCAAATCTGTGGCTGCAGGAGATATTTAAAAACATCCTTCCTGATCAGAGCTGCTCTTGAAAGTTGGTGCAATCCAATCAAACCAGAGTACATGAACCTCACCCAGGTCCTGTCTGTGTACATCACCATCACTTTACAAGTGGAGAGGAGAGGCCCAACAGGTCTGGGGGAGGGACAGCTCCCCCATTTCCTGTCCTTGCTTCAGGAAATGCACTGTCCCACTGCCCCACTGCCCTCTGTCGTGGTGGAATCAGTCTCTACAACCTGATCTGCCATTTTTTTTCACCAGTAAAATATCACTGATCATATTCCTCAACAGGAATTTCACTGGTACTCAAACTAATCTCAGGTATTATCTTTTGACACAGAAGTAGTGTGGGGGAGGAAGAACAAAAAAATCTGAGACGTTGGTAAGACAATTTTCATTTCCAAAGATGAAGCCTAGTGAGCAAACTGCAGTCACCAACAGAGCAGCCTTTCCTCCAGATTTCTGAAAAGAGATGAGTATGACATACTGGAGTCTGCATCTCCCTTCACAGCACTGTAAAACAAGCCATTTATTTCCTAACATCCTCAAATTTTAATTCCTTTAATAGCTAAATTGCCAACAAAATTAAATATGACAAGTCCATTTCCAATCCCTTTAATGATCCTCCTGTTTTGCCATCCACAGTTGCCTGCCTGTATCACTTTCTCTCTTGAGCCTTGGCTCTGACACCTACGAGCCTCAAAAGCTTTATTTATGTTAATTATCAAGGAAGTTTCCTTCTAAGTGAATAGCTGGATTATCTGAGTCTTGATTTAATGGCAGAGTCAGCTTTATACACTGTGATTTACTGTAAAAAAATAAGATCCAAGAGAAAACTGGTCTTCTGAAGTGCATGAGCTGACAGCAGTGCCACTCTGAGCTGGGTTTTTCAGTGCTGGCTGATGTCACACACTTGAAGCAGGTACTGCAGCTATGCAGCCACCCATTAACTTTTTCCATTTTCTCTGCAGTCCCAGCTCTCTTTGTGGCATTACTCATTTTTTATCTGCAGGGAGTAACTTAAGGATGCAGCTTGCCCCAGTGACACTATGCAAAATGCAGCTGATGTAGTTGTGTTTGGAACAAAGCAGAAAGAGAAAGGAGCTTGACAAAGTCACTTTGATTTTTATTGAGGGACACATTAGAGATTTGGCCAAGCCTGCCCCTCTCATGGCCCTGGGTGTTTCCTGCATGCTATTTGCATGTACTTCAGAGTCCATGCTAGAGGTAGAGGGAGGATCTGAAGAGTCAAAGGGGAGGATCAGAAGTAGGTTAAAAGCTGAAGGCACAGATTAAAGGTCTCCACAAAGACTCAACATGCACAAATTCAGACACTGCAATTAAGCCAGCAAGCAGTTACTCATCCATTAGTCATTCACTCGCTTCTCCAAATATATCATGGCTGAAAGTCCCTCCATTCCCCTTGTATAGGAAACTATCCCCTACTGATATATGTTCAAGGTTTTTCTGCTGCCTTCTACAACTCAGCCATACTAAAAAACTCAGCCCTATTTCTTAGGCAGTCCAGTGAAGGTAGAGGTCCTTATTTGTTTAGATCCATTTTTAAGACATGAGACCCATTTACTCTCTATTTTATGTACAACCCTGACATTTCCTTCTCATCCCTCCGTGTCCCCCACACAGCCAGCTGGCCCTGAACAGCCCACTGAGTCATCTGTAGAAACAACAATTAACACCAGCACCTGGAAGTAAAGCTCTAGCAAATTAGTTAAGAAGGTTGTGAAGGTTGTGAAGGTTGATGTACATGACAAATTGTGTGCTCACCTCCCTCATTGTCCACCCCACAACCAAAACCATCTTGACGAACTTTCAGCACATTAGGACATGGTAGCCAGGTTCTCTGGTAATGAACACTGGTCAGATGTCAGTACATTCATTCAAGTCTGCTTTCCATGGTGCTGTTACAGTGTCATTGCTTCTGTTTCCCTTGATCCACTTGTATTCCTCCATATATATCTGGGAGTTTCTGTGAGGGAGAGGTCACTGGTGTACAGAAACAATGGAGGCCACAGTAAGTGCTTACCAGAAAAGGGAGGTTGCAAGAATGCAGGATGTCTCCAGGAAATTCCAGCACACATCTGCAATGCCTGTTGGGAATGGGTAGAAAAGATAAAATATCAGAAATATAGTCACCCTGAACTTTTCTTGCTTAACTAACACATAACTTTGACTTAATTAATTACATCACCAAGCAACAGCAGAGATTCCAGCTTCTCCTAGTGGTACATCTCAGCACAAGCTGTGCTTTTCTGAGCCTCTCACAGAGAGGTCATTGCCAGTGGACAGAAAATGGGCATTAGTGATTCTGAACATTTTACCAGCCTCTCACAGAAGTGCTGCATAAGTCAAATAATGACCTGTTTAGCTGTGCTGTGCCCCTGCATGAGAAGAGCACCAACAAACTGGAACATCAGTGCTTGGAATAACAGAATAACTTTTTAATGATTTATGATTTGAGCTAGGAAACTTGCTAGCCAGATGGATCTGCAACCAAGCAAACCAAGGCTGACCTGAGGCTACAGAACCCATGACAGTGCACTGCAGAGGTTTTGCTGGAGATTGATTGTACTGTTTCATTGCCACAAAATCATCTGGTAAATTTTTTTAATTATTATCACTCAATCCAGACATAATCTGTTCACTTTCTTATCTGGTGCTGATATATCAGTTTTTGGAGTTCAAGACTTCTAATAACTTGCTGCAAGATATTAAGCTTTATTAAGTACTTTTTTGCTTTTGAGAACAGCAGGCAACATTTGCAAAACTATGGGAGAGAGGTAGCAGACTAAAAATACCAATCATAGGATCACAGAATCATAGAATACTTCACATTGGAAAAAACCTTTAGGGACATTTAGTCCAACTGTTACCTCAACTCTGCCAATCCCACCACTAAACCATGTCCCTGAGAGCCACACCTACACATCTTTTAAATACCGCCAGGAATGGTGACTGGGCAGTTGCTTCCAGTGCTTGACAACCCTTCCAGAGAAGGAGTTTTTTCTAATATCTAAACCTCTCCTGGCACAACCTGAAACCAAGTTGTCTTGTCCTTAAATGTGTGGACTAAAGGGCTCATATCCTTCCTCACTAGTGTGTTGCCTGGTAAATATAATTATTTTATTGCTTATGGCATCCTTGATTGATTTTACTTCAGCATTAGTCTATTTACTCTTACTCTGCTTATAAATTGTACCATTTCATGTCTAAGTAATGAAAAATTTCAGATGAGAAAGTGTCAAATGGCAAATGCAATACAATTGTATGATTTTCTGGGCAAAGACCCTGCTTTACTCACAAATCCTATTCTACTTTCCTGAATCTAAATGAAGGCCCTTTAAATTACTATTCTCAAACATTGTATGTTATAAGACCATGCTTTTAGGTAAACTGAGATTCACTGGAAAACTTGCAATCATTTCTCTGGCAGATTCAGGGTGTGGAATCCCAGATATTCCTGCCTGGTAAACACTGGACCATGGTGTGTGTTCACATCTTCTTTGTTAGACATAGACTAAGCTGTTTGGTTTCTGGTGGATTGCAACACATCACCAAAATTTTAAGAACTTCAGAACTCTTACTTCAGCTCTCCAATTTGCATCACGTAAACCTCTCCTACCATGAAGTCCTCACCAAGCAGAATTTTCTCCTAGTTGCTTTCTATTCCCCAATGCCCATCTAGGCTGTTCTTATCAAGGTCAACTTTAATTAGTGACTGAAGGTTGAGTACTTTCTAGAAAAGGGAGCAAACATCATATTAATGCAGTGGATTGTTGATACTAAGATGGAAGAGGTCACACCCAAGGGAGAAGGAGAATTAAATGTTAAGGAGAACAAAGAAATCATTTGTCTTTATGAAAAATATCCCTTTTTAACTCTTCTAAAGCCTTTTCTATCTACTTTCTTTCTTAGGCTTATTTTCTAAATCAAAAAGTCTTGTAAGGTATGGGTCATGCTTTACTTTTTATCCTGAAATAAAATATTTATAATCCTAAACTCTAATCTGGATTCATTATGAGTTTTTTTGAGAACAATGAAGCCCCTGGTGTGGTACTTCATGTAACCAAGTAACCTCTCCTGAAGGAAGGTTAAAATTCAAATTGGTCTCATTTTATCCCATCTTTTATGCAGATGTAAGGGCAGTTCAGGCCCTTATGGAAAAATGGATTCAAACCAGAATGTCAAGATGAGTTGAAAGCAAAGCTTTTGAAGCCCATCTTTGTTCCCCTTATAGTGAACTCATTAATAATATTTTAAACCAGATGTAACATTTTATCACACCTGTTTGTAGCTTTTCACACAGACCTTACAGAGAAGAAAATACAAACTGGAGAACAAAGAAGAATTGAGTCTAACATATTTCACATATCACCCACAAGTACAACCAGTGTCCTTATGGAATGAAGAACTGCATGGAAAATACTGCTGCTACTACATTTATTCCTGCCTGTGTTGCAATTTCAGCACCCAATTTCTATGAAGACTATCATAACTATTTATATTGTATCAAGGCAAAGAGAAACAAATAAATTACCTCTTTAGTCTTCAAAAGAGGGCATCTTTGGAGACCTTCTAGACAACAAAGCACAGAGGAGGATGAAAAGAGCGTTTTACACATGTAAATGAATGTGCAAGAGCAAGTCAGGGTTTTTTTAATGGTCTGCTTTGTACAGTTACTCTTCGATAATGTTTTCCAAGTCTCAGTTGTGAGTCAATGGGTAAACACAAAGGTGTCATATCAGGGTACAAGTGAGACAAAGGGGAAATCTTACCAGATAACTAATTGCTTGGTGGGTAGGAAATTCACTGTAAATGTGTATGAAGCTGCAATTTATTGCTGTAGCCAAGCTGATATTCTGAAGATGAATCTTTTTCATACATTCCTTTGAGAGAAATTTATAAAAGACTGGTTTTCAAAAGACAAGAGAAAAGAAAGCCATGAGATCCTTGACACATTGTGACTCATGGTTTTTATTTTGCAGCCAGGCCTTCATTTTCCTTCTACCCTTCTCACATCACAGCACATGCATTTCAGAGGGGTCTCAAAGGGACAAGAGAGAGAGCAGATATGAAAACAACTACTAAATTTCAGCTTTATATTAATAAGATTGTAGATAAGCAGGTTTGCCAGTCGTCCATTCAAAAGGCTTCTTTTGTTATTAAAAGTAAACTATCTGTGTATTACACTGCTAAGTATTTCAAAGATCCATCAACCACAACAACCTTATGACTGATGCTGTCCCACTTTTTCTCCCTGTCCATCCCTGCTTGGTGCAGTTAGAATTGCTTTCTGGCAGCAACATCCCTAAGTATTTCAGAGGGGACCCAGTATTTCCATGGCATCTCCAGAGATCTTCCCTTTTGTGCTTAGCTTAGACTTCCCAGCAGCTCCTCCTGGGAATACATCCATGTATCTCACTTCAGTAAAAGCTCTTGTGCAACTTGATAGTTGGAAAGATCTTTTCATTGAATCACAGGTACTCCTTGTTTATGCAATTTTCTGCTCAATACAATCACTGGGGTGTGCTCTATCAGACTCACTCTAGTGAGGTGCCTAAAGATTCATTGACCCCTGCAGCACTCGCAGCTGGAGGCAAGTTTGGTTTGCAATGAAAGATAATGAGTGAAGGGAGTTCCACCCAGCTGTACCACTGGTGATTGGGTAAAGAAACAAAAATGCCATTGCAAAAGTATTGCTTATTTATGTTTTACTTTTTCATCACGTCAAATTCAGGGAGGGAATGTAGATCCTCATCCTATTTACACAAAATTAATTGGTAATTAATTAACAGCCCCCAGCAGGATGGTTCATGAGCTGTCTCACAGAGGAGCTGGGCAGATAGAATCTGCTCCACCACAAACTACTTAGACAGCAATACAGCTGAAGTCCCTGAGATGCAGCAACTCTGAGGTTTTTTTCAGAGAAATACCCTAAAAATCTATTGGGAGGAGTTTCCTTCAATGCACAATTCCTAAATAAACACACTCCTTTTTCCACACCATTCTTCTCAACTGTGAGAAGTTTGGAATAAGCATTTCCTTTTTCTCCCCCCCCACCCCGTTTGTGTTGGTTTTGTTTTATACCCATATATCTTTGAAATGTCTTGGAACCTATGCTTATTCAATGTATACTTTTGGCTGATGCCAGAAATGACATATCAGAGCATTCTGGAGAAAGGCTATGACCAGGTGGTGTCCTAACAGTGACCTGAAGATGTGAAAGCCAAGATTCATATATGGCTCCATCCTGCCTGCAGTGGATCAGATTTTTCTGGAGTGAAATTAGGAAGAAATGTGTATCACAAGCTCACATGAGACAAGATGAATATCTAATATCAAGCTTGAAAGATTCATCTCAGGCTTCACATGATTTATGGGGAATTTCAATAGATACTTTTATGGCCTTTTATTCTATTCGATACTTTTACTTGCAGAGACTTGGAAAACCCCTGTGCTTGAAGATTATAGTTTTCCAAATTACTTGTTTTTGAGAATGTTCAGCTACAATCAAGTCCTTAAAGCAAGAGCTAGTACTGTGTGAACTTTTAATTTGATACTGTTGTCACTGCAGTTTAAAATTATAAACTCAGTGTAAATTAAAATAATATCCTCTATTTGCTAACTGGCACAGGATAAAAGCCAAATGCTTTCCAGCATGAGTCTTCAGAGATTCTCTTTTTTTTCTGAATACTAAAAATCTTTATTCCTCTTTATTTTTTTTTTATTTTCATTGGCAAGATAAAATACAAGTTTTGATGTGCAACTGGGCAGTACAGAGACCAAACATTTCTTGCTTTCCTGACATAAAATAAGTTTGTGGCTCATTTCATGTTTGCTCTGTTTAGAAATCACAACCTGGCAACTGAGGCACAGTCTTAGATGGCTGGTGGCAACCAGATCCCCAGAACAGGCACCTGCATTTACCATAGTCCAGATGGCAAAAAATGGGTGTCAGTGTTTCCTATTCTATCATCCTCACCTGTTTCAAACCCTAATGAAGGACTGATTTACACAAAAGTAGGAGAACATTACACCCACTTACTGCTCTCATTGTCTTGTATCTCTTGTCCTTTGGAAATCCTTGGATGTTATGTTGACAGCAGAAAACTGCTTAGAATCAAGATATGCCAAAATGAAAGCGAAGCAGAGTCCAGATACACAAATTATCTTTTTATTTTTAATTAGATCATGAATTGTTGTAAATCTTAAACAGAATTCCTATGAGGAATCATTGAATCACAGAATGGTTTGGGTTAAAAGGGACCTTAAAGGTCATCTCTTTCCAAACTCCTGCCATGGGAAGGGACACCTTCCCCTAGATCAGGCTGTTCCAAACCCCATCCAGTCTGGCCTTGGACACTTCCAGGGATGGAGCAGCCACAGCTTCTCTGGGCAACCTGTGCCAGGGCCTCACCACCCTCACAGGGAAGAATTTAATACATTTATACCCACTTTCAGTTTAAACCCATTCCCCTTTGTCCTATCACTCCACACCCTGGTCAGAAGTCCCTCTCCACCCTTCAGGGGGGTCTCAGACCACAGCAGAGCAGAGGGGCAGAATTCCCTCCCTCACCTGCTGCCCACGGGGCTTTGGATACAGCCCAGGACATGGCTGGATTTCTGGGCTGCAATAGCATGGCTTACTTTGCTGACTATGTCCTCAAAGTAATATATTTGGAGCATTTAAAAGAACTTTCTGGGTTCTTTACCCTCCCACATAACCACTTCCAGACCTTTAAACTGCAGGACATACGACTTCTTTCTTCAATTTTCCCATTTTTTTGGCATCCCAATACCTCTCTTCTACACTTTCTTCACTCAAGAGGGGACATATTCAACAGAAAAGTTCTTGTATGTAGAAATCACTTAATTGTAGTTTCCAGTATTTAGGGAAATAGGCAAATTCTAAAAGCATAACTGTCCTTTCTATGCTGAAAAATTGAGAATGAAGAAGTTTGTGAACACCTGGTAAAATTCATAGTCGTGGCTGCTTTGGGGAGTCACAGTACTTTAATTACAATATTGGAATATGTTGTGCCTAATATTTCAAATATTCCTCTTCTCCGGCTGAGTACTAATCTTTCTCACCTGTAATGATGGGTAGGAATTGAACATGTTCATGGATAATGAGATCTTTGATCATGCAGACATATGTTATAAGCTAAAGTCTGTAGTTGGACAACTAAGCTAGGCTGAGACTCATGATTTAAGTACAGAAATATTGGAATAACAATTGCAGAGGATTCTAAAGCACTCGCAGCAAAATCGCATTGATCTGGAAACTGTTTTATCTTCTTCTAACACAGATGAACTCAGGGAGGTCCATGGGTGTGTGCTCCACCACGGGTCAGGCCACCTGAATGTAATGGTTCCTTTGGATGTTTTTATCCTGGAGTCTGTGAGCCTGCAGTTGATCCTGTCCCTCATAATAAGGTATAAATGCAAAAGTTTAGCTCCTTGTGCACTACAGTGCATGATTAAATCAGAAATGCCTGTTATGCTGCATGCACCTGTGGTTCTGGAAGGGGAGAAAACTCAGCCTGTGATATCAGAAGCATGGTGAAAGAAAGAGAAGAAGTTCTCCGCTACCGGAAAAATTAGTAATTGGAATTTACTCTGAATCCTTCTTTGGTTGCTACATAACTTTAATCACTTTTTAAAGAACACAAATGTGAAAGGGCAAAAATTAAGTCAGGACTCCTCTGGAAAGTGTCATGTTGTTCTGTCCCCCTGCCTTGGTAAATGGATCTGATTCCATTTTGCACTGGTATATTTGAAATACCTTTCTGTCCTGAAGGATGAAGTCAATCTGAATTACTACTTAAAGAAAATGCTACAAGAGTTGCATGAATTTCACTTCCACTGAGTATGAGAGACTGATAGGGATAGAGACTGATTTATAGGATAGTATAAATATATATATATATATTTTATACTTTATTTGAAATATCAGTGATTATATTTGGTTAGACTATGATGTTATTACTTCTTTATAACAACCCTCTGAACTGTAAAAATTCCTTTTTTCATCCAGTCTGATGAATCTGTTGGAAGAGGAACTCCTAGGACACAGACTCATGCAATTAATAACTCTGATGCACCATGTTTGGAGGAACTGCTCATTTGTGCTATTCTCCAGGCATGTCTAGGCAGTTCTTACCAACATGTCCCATAAAGGACACAAAAATTCAAGTTGAAGGAAGTGTCACCTTCACCTCAGGTACTCAATCTCTCCAAAGAAAAATAATTCCCTTATACCAATGCCAAGGTGGGTTCCACAATCAGACTGAAATCCCTCCAGGAAGGAGAAATAAATGTTTTCCCTAACAATTGCTTTGAAACCACCATGGATGAAACATCCCTGAACAGTGTACTCTGCTCTCCTTTCCAACAGTGAAAACAAGATGAGCACCAAGCAACATCTAGCACATTGTGCACTGTGCCTGACAGTTTTAAGGTCATGTAGAGATAGTGACTCATTAGAAGCTCACCTATTAGTCCTCTTTGACTCTGTTTTTCAGAAAGTGCAAAGTCATTTACAGTGAGGAAAAAAAAAATCTCATTAGTGCCAACCAAAGCAGGACAAGTGACCTATCCTTGGCCTTTTGTCCTTGTAAGTATAGGTGCCCCAAACAGCTTCCAACGGTTTTCAAAATATTTGTGAACAAGTAATCATTCCAGAATCTATTTTTTAAATCTTTGGCTCCATGAAAAAATTAGCTGCATCCTGATTTCAGTGCCTTTGTAGCTGAGGCTAATGGTGTGTTATGAAATGAAGGTTATTGTCAGTTTTGAGGAACTTCCAGATGACAATCTCTTCAGTCAGTAAGGGGTATCAACAGGTTCCTTTCCAAACAGCATATTGTATGTTCTTTGGTTTCTGAATAGTTATAAATGGCAGGAAGGAATTTTGTAGAATAAGAAAGATATATCTATAAAATATTACTGAGTACCTGATGTGCAAATTATTAATATAAAAATTACAGTAATAGGCATGTAAATCCTTTCAACTAGGATATGAATTATTGTCAGAGAGTAGGACAGCATTACAGAAAACTTCCTCTCATCAAAAAGAAGCTATTATAGGTAAAACGATATAGAATATTGTTTGGAATTACATTAAATTATACTGAAATCTTTAGATCACTTTCCTTTTACATTAAATTTATTTCTTACACATTCCAATATGTAATTTTTGAAAGTACAGCTTTTTAGAAAAGAAGGTTTTGCAAACTGAGCAGGACTAAAATTTAAAAGGCGCAATATGTGCAGATATTTCATTTTAACTGGTGGCAGCTGTTTCACAAAGTGAAAGGCTGATCAAGCCTGTAATGGAAATAAAACAGTCATGAAATGCACCTCAGTGCCATGGCAGGGAGAGGAACAAAGTAAGAGACTGTGAGTAGGATGAGCCTCAAGAGGTCCCTGCTGTAAACACAGATTTAACTAAGCTGTATGAAATGGGGAGCTATCCACTCCTCTCACCAAAGCAAGAACTGAGTGAACCAAAAGTGTGTTTGAGTTTACAGTATTTATCAGGGTCCCCATTGTGCCAGCTTGCATCTAATCAGTCCATTTTTTATTAGGACATTAACATGCAGTTTCTGCTTTATTCATACATGACTTGTTTCAGGCATCAGGAAGGGTCTGGTGTGAGCAAACCATGGGAAACCTGTTCCTTCCACCAAGGGGCAGTGCCTGAAGGGCACCATGTAACCTTCCTTCTTCCATTTCCTCTGACTCCAATGTGCTAATCAAAGTCAGCAAAGCTCCAGGTCAGAACCCAGTGTGAAGCTTTCCTATGCAACACACAGTACAGATTAAACCTAAAAGTTTAGGTAGGGACCGGAACTGAAGACACTGGTAGCTTCTGTGTGGACCTGGATTCTGTTTTGTTCAAGCCCTAATTGAAACATTAATCACAGTTCATTGAATGTCTTTGAACTGATATTTGTCAAGCATTCCAGTTCCCTGAATTTTCCACGTGTCATTGTTTAAAAATTTAAATTTCTTTTTCGACTGGTTGCCACAGAGAAAGATAAATGAGTAGCCCTGGAGAAGGATCCCATGGTACACTGCATGCTGGGACTTTCACAGCAAGTTTCTGCTCCAGGGATCATGGCAGACACAGTGAGCTGTAGTTATTGATGGCACGTCTCTGCCTTCCCTTATGTGTTCCCTCTACAGAGTTATCGACAGATATTTGGCATTCTCCATCCCCCAAACTCCTTGTTCTGTACCAACAGAAAGGGCTTTCCACCCCCACAACGATGATTGTCATGCTTGGCACCTGCTCCACACTGCCATGAACCAACCAGATTTACTCATTTTGAAATCTAATTAAATCTCTTACTGCCTTATTGGATGAATCATTTCATTTTTTAGTGACTTGTCCTAAGTTTCTTTCAGATCCTTCTCATCCAGAGAGAAAAATAAACCAACAAACAAAAAAAGCATAGAAAACAAAGTACTGGCACTGAAGTTTTGGGCTCAATTTGAACAAATATCTTGTAGTCTGACCTTGGGAACACAGTAAGAAGTCTGCCATTCCCTCATCTTTGTTCCATGATCCCACAGTGAAGGCGATCCCAAATCCATTTTCCATGATATCGAAGATATGACTTAAAATCTGTCAAATTCATACAAATGTTCAATTTCACTTTTCATGCTTTGGGATTAGGCCCAAAGGCATTGTGGAACAACTGGATGAAGACCAACCAAGAAAAAAAATCCCAAAGACAGTAACACAGTTCCAGTATAATTCCCACTGGAGTCTTGAATCTGCTGGGTTTTTATTTTGTTGGTCGGGATTAGGCCCAAAGGCATTGTGGAACAACTGGATGAAGACCAATCAAGAAAAAAAGCCCAAAGATACAGTTCCAGTATAATTCTCACTGGAGTCTCAAATCTGCTGGAGTTTTATTTTGTTGGTATTTTGTTTTTTTTTTTTTTAGGTTTTTTGGGGTTTTTTTTGGGGGTTTATTGGGGTTTTTTTCAGAACCTGAGTTAGAAGGCACCTACAAGATTTGTCAAGTCCAACTCCTTGCCCTGCACAGCACGGAGTCTCAAATCTGCTGGAGTTTTATTTTGTTGGTATTTTGTTTTTTTTTTTTTTAGGTTTATTGGGGTTTTTTTAGAACCTGAGTTAGAAGGCACCCACAAGATTCATCAAGTCCAACTCCTTGCCCTACACAGCATCATTCCCAAAAATTCCACCGTGTGCCTGAGAGCACTGCCCAAACACTTCTTGAACTCTGTCAGGATTAGTGCAGTGACCACTCCTGGGGAGCCTGTTCCAGTGCCCATCCAGTGGTGAAAAATCTCTTCCTAATAGCCAACCTAAACCTTCCTTGATGCTGCTTCTTGGCATTCCTTCATGTCCTGACACTGGTCACCAGAGAGAGGATGTCAGTGCTGCCCCTCTGCTTCCCTCCTGAGGAGGCTGTACCCACAATGAGGTCTCCCCTCAGCCTTTTCTTTTCCAGGCTGAACAGACCAAGTGACCTGAAGTGCTCCTCATTTGGCTTCCTTACCCTTCACCACAGTGCTGCTATGAGAAAAACACTGAATCAGCCCACCTTGGAAGAGGCCACCTTTCCTTGTAATTGTCACATAGATGGTTTATCCCAATCATTTTGGCTTAGTATCAACCATGAGCACAAAAAACCTATAGACAGACTAATTCCATATCATCCAGAATTATTATGGAATTTGCATTGTCTACTTATACCACGCAATTTTTTAATCCAGGGAGTTTTTTCACATCTTTTAAATCTAGAATGATGCATTTTCCTCAAAATTTACAATCGTATTGAGATTTTTTTAATTTATTTTTGAGGCTTGTTGTTGTTTTTGCGGGTTTTTTTGTTTGGTTTATTTTTTATTTCATTGTACCTCTCCCTCCCTATCATATCATCAAGACCTTCCCTGTAACTGGGCATTTTCATATCAATCATTTCTTTTCAGAATCAGTTTTTTCACTCAGAGCCTTTCCTCCTCACCACCACTATTCCCTCTGGAATACAGCAGCTCTTCCATGGCAGCAACCTGAGCTCCCTGTGGTCATGTATCCTCTGCTTCTCCTTTCCAGGCCACACTGTGGTCTGAGAAATTCTTCTTAGGTTCTTAGCCTTGAAAAACAGTGCCTGGGCTCAGCTCTTCCCAAGCATATTAGAAATACCCAGGAATTGCTGCTTCTAACCAGCATTTCCTTATGAACAGCATTGGAAAATAATTTTCTTGCCTGAACAGCATAACATTTCTGTTCTCAGGCTTTCAAAGAAAGTGCCACCCCAAACTGTGGCCAGGGGTGAAAATTCCAAGGGGAATTTTCCACAGGTACATTGCTTGCACTAACTCTTTATGTCTGTGTGCATAAACTTGTGAATATGCTATAGCAAATCTGGGAGAAATTCTGCTTTCTTAGATGTTTAAGTACCTTGGATATTGAAGTAAGTTAGGGCTGTAAGAAAGCTTGTGCTTATGACTTAACCCTACTAAAATGCTATTAGGTGTTGTTCTTTTGCTAATTTGTTAAGTTCTACATAAGTTATAAATTAAGTGCTGCTAAGTGTTGTTCTTTTGTTAAGTACTAAGTTTGACTTCAAAGTCATGAGTGTTATTCATTTGTTACATTGTTGAGTTATAAGTTAGGTATAAGTTAAGTGCTGTTTCTTTGTTGAATTGTTAACCTTGAGGTTTAAGTTAAGTTAAAATACTGTTAAGTTTGAGTGCTGTTAAGCTTTTAGGATTTTATTCGGTTTTGTTGTTGCTTCTTTTTCCTTATTGTTCCTTAACCGTTATGTAAGGTTTTGAGTGAATCTTGTCAATGAACTTTGTTGTGCTGTTTCTTAGTATTAAATCTGGATTTTGCTCATACCCTTGCCAATGATTTCTTTAACTGATCTCAAACACTCAGTTGTAACACTCCCATTCCATATAGACTTCCATGTGATCTCTCACCTCAAATCTTCACTATAAATACTCTCCAGCTCTACTCTAAATTTCCCTATTTTTTACTTTTTTTCTTTTTCAATACTGCTTAGTATTAAATCTGGATTTTGCTCATACCCTTGCCAATGATTTTTTAAGTGATCTCAAATGCTCAGTTGTAACACTCCCATTCCATATAGACTTCCATGTGTCCCCTGTGATCTCTCACCTCAAATTTTCGCTACAAATACTTTTCAGCTCTACTCTAAATTTCCCTATTTTTTGCTCTTATCTTTTTCAATACTGTCTTCCTTTAAAGCAGTAAAGAATTATGGAGTATGATTTGTATAAAGCCAAAACTTTCTTTAAAGTTATGCCCAATTTTTGCTTTTTTTGAGGATGGGGGTGTTTTATGCCCGGAAGCTCATGATTTGAGGATGGATGTCATTTAAAAGAGATAAAGAGAGCCAGGCACACAGCCAGTTTTAGCCTACTTTTGAGAGCAGACACCAGTACCTAATGCCAAGTTTTTGGACTAAATATGAACAGGATCAGACTTTTTAATCTAGGAAATTTCAATGAGGTATACTCCCTACCAAATAACAAATATTTACTCTACCTAGTGTTTCAATTAGAAATCATTTACTTTATCAAATTTTGAAGATTTGCCTGAGCAGAGCACATTCAAATCATTTGATAGCAAGCAATACAGCAAAAAGGAGTTTTTAAGATGTGGGTAAAAGTTAGTACAGCCATTAGTACAGAAGGCCTATATTTGGTAGGGCTCATGGGCAACAGTGGGAGTTCTGATCAACCACCTGACAAAACCAGAAGAATTGGCAGAGGGAGAGTGGTCATAGGGCTGAGAAAGAGTTGGAGTCCAGCAAAGGGGGACTTGTAGGGAAGCAAAAAGTTCTGCAGAGCTTTGAAGAGAATGACAAGAAGGTTGAGCATGCTGGACTGCTGATTCTGGAGCTGACAGCCATCCTCTATTTAACACGTTTGTATTTTACTTTCTCTTCATTATCAGCAACAATTGTCACAGTTCATCCCTGCCACTGCAGTGCTATAAAAAGTTAAATATTGTTATTTAAACACAGAGGGAGGGAGGGAAGTCAGACAGGTTTAGAAATCCACTGTTATAAAACCCGAGGAAACAGTGCTGGAGAGAGAGCCTAAAGGGGAGATTGTTCCCTACTGTACAAAAGGCTCCACCTGTGTCATCCCATCCCACTTGAATTCCTTCTCCTCAGCTGAAACAGAGCCATTATAGGGCTATATATAACCCCAGTGCCTGCATGAAAGGTTCATTTTGGTAGTGCTGCACCATCATCCTTATCAGTCAAATATAACACAGGAAAGGAGATGATTTGAGGATAATGCATGAATTAGATAATAAAATTCCTAAGCTGTTGGGACTTAATTATGGGATGCAAGCAACCACTGCATCTTCACCACAGCCACCTGGGAACACAGCGAAATGAATTATTTTCCATGTGCACATCATATTGATGACTCTTTTCTATTGACACTCTTGATGCTGGCAGCAAATTAGATTTTTTCCATTCCAGTATATGTTAACTGAAAGGTAATTTCAAGTCTGTGCATATTCACGGACTGAACTACAATCTGGCAGCTTCGAACAAAAGGAAGGAGAGAAGAACAAAGCTTTTGGCTTTTTTTTTAGATGCTACTGGCTTCCTTGTGCAACAGACTGTTAAATCCTATTAGTAAAGTTTCCCCAGGAGTAGCTACAATAATTGAGGAATGTGGACTCTTGATTGCTGCGATGCTTAAATACCCTAACATTTTGTTTGAGGACAATATTTTAACATTTTTGGATAAAATCAGTGGGAAGACAAACTGTACCACCCTTGGGGCCTCTGAAGCCACCGAGTCAGACCAAACCCTTGGATGCTCTTGTGGTCACAGATCCTGATCAGACATCAGAGATGTCAACGAACAATGTCACTTGACAGGCTTTCAACAAAGCTTCTCCACATTTCAGTTCCCTCTTTATTTAACCTTCTGGGAGATGGAAAGGGCCTGACAGAGGAGCAAAGAAAATCTCTCCTCAGTGGTGATAGTTTTTGTAGAATTGACATATGCCTGTGTTTTGGAGGTCCTTTTAGTTGTAAAAAATTAATCACACAAGGAAACTCTTTATTCAGCTCTTAACTTGTTTCAACCATTAGCTGAGCTCTTCTGTTTTAATACAAAAAAATTCAACTTTTTTTTTTAAAGTTGTTTGGCTTTAGCCAAAAGAAAAAAAAAATCATCATGTCATCTCCAGGAAAAAAAAAAAAGAAAGGGAAAACAAAACAAAAGTTATCCCTTTTAAAAAAATATTTCATACTGATCAATTCAGTTCTTCTTCAGCACCAGAAAAGATATATCTCTAAACCAGATTTTCATATGTGTTCAAGCTGAAATCAACTCTCTGCTTATGAATTCTATTTCTCTAAGAAGGGAGATATTCATAAGGATTAAATAAGAGATGGTACATAAAAATTGCTGTAGGCATAAAAACCCACTTCAGCATCATAGTGACATTAACAACTACTCATTGAACTGGGCTTATGAAGCAGCTCTTAATTTTCCTGAATCTAAAAGTCTTCCTTGTATAAAAATGAACACAAAATAAAGGCAACAAGAAATTGAGCATTATTATTTTCCAACAGCTATTCATTCAAAAAAACATAACATCTAATGACATTGTGGTGGAAGAGCTGAACTAAATTTCTTGAAAAGATGAAGTGCTGCTTAGCAAGTCAAGGGTTTTTGTCCTAGTTTAGCTCAAAATTGCTAAGTTTAGAGAGCTGCCAAAACTCAGTTTGGCGGTGATATTACTGTGTTTGACAAGTTCTTCTTTTTCCTTAGGCCTTTAACTAAGTAACTGTAACTCACTGGTTATTTCTACCAATGTGGCAAGTTTAAAGATCAAGTATTTTCTGGTGATGGATATGAAGGGGGGAAAAAAAAGTGATTACTTGCAAATATAAAATAAAGAGTAGTCAGGCAAGGGCATAAAGAAGGAGAGAGAGCTACTGTTCTGATGTTTTAGAAGAAACCTATCTAATTTATCTAAACTGTATTTCATGGAAGTACAGAATGGTTTGGATTGGAAGGAACCTTTAAAGATTATCTTATTCCAGCTACCCTGGCATGGGCAGGGACATTTCTCATTAGATGAATATGCTCAGAGCCTCATTCAGTCTGGCCTTGACCACCTGCAGAGATGGGACATCCACAACTTCTCTGGGCACCTGTGCCAGGGCCTCATCCACCTGATGGTAACAAAGTCTGTCAAATATCACCTCTTTCAATATGTTTAAAATAGCCTAAAACCTTATGGTATAATCTGAGCTAGAAATGACCCACAATAATCATCAAGTCCAACTTCTGGCACTCCACAGGACACCCCAGGAATCCCAAAATGTGCCAAGAGCATTGTGCAAATGCTCTGTGAGCTCTGTCAGGCTTGGGGCTGTGACCATTCCCTGGGGAGCCTGCTCAGGACCCAACCACCTTCTGAGTGAAGAACCCTTCTGTAATATCCAGCCTAAACCTCTCCTGACACCACTGCAGGCCAGTGAGTGTCTGGCCCTCTGCAAACTTATACTTAGCTTCTGTAGAGTATAGTTATAATTAAAATAACCACTTGCAGACATTGTTTTCCTATGCATGCTTTCATAGGTGTGTTTCTCAGTCAATGTTTCCACTTTTCAGTATTTTTTCAGACACTTTTCAGTATTTTATAGACACCATAGTGTCTGAAAACCTCACTGCACATTAGTATTTTATAGACACCTTAGTGTGTCTGAACCTCACTGCACATTCCACGTTTCCTTCACAAAGTATATTACTGTTAGCTGTAATTAGTAAATTTTGTTTACTCTTCTAGAAGATCTATCTACCTGGATATCTATACCGAAAATACACCAGCATCTCTGAAGGCAGGCATGTTCAGGAAAGACCCATCAGAAGGCAAGTGAATATGTAATATCTCCATTATATATTATTTTTATGAATGGTAGAAAGTGCTCAAGAGGCAAGGTTTGACCTTGAGCAGAATCCCAAGCACAAAATGAGTTTTTAAGGAAATGTTTTCCTCCAAAGACAAAAAAGATCAAGACCTCAATCAATGACAGCAATTTGGAATACTACTGCCTTGCTGAGGGTTTTTATCACAGCTGGGAGAGCTGAGCAAGTGAGTGAATCTCTTCAAGGTGAATAAATATATGCACAGTCATAGAAGGACACCTTCATTTCCTACATTGTTACTGTGTAAATTATTAATTCCATCAGTACATATATCCTCAAATTTTACTGTAATAGCTGTCTGGGTTTGAGGGCTTGCAAGAACCAAGCTAGCCAGAGAAAGTTTTACAAAGATATCTGCAAAAATAGAAATGGGAATGAATCCTTCACCCCATAATGGATCAAGAGGTGTCAGAGGTGTGCTCCTCACCTGGGAGTGTAGGCTGGGTCCCAATGAGACATTATTAGCCAGGGCATGGGACAGCTGAATCCCTATGAATGTTGTGACAGTCCTTCTGTTTAAACAGGTATGATTCAAATGTGTCTTTGTAAAGCCTTCAGCACAGCCTGGAGATGTTGCTCATTTTTGTGTATGCCTCAGTTAAGTTTTGATACTAGAAGACAGTGATAGTGAGAAAGAAAAATATCTGCATTTTAATCTGACAGCCCCTCTGCCTTATTACAGCCCTCAGGAATTTCTGATCATTGCAACAGATCATACTCTGGTAATTTTTTAACACTGGTAAATGCTGATCAAAGACATGCTTCAGACAGTGAATGTCTAGTAAAAGAAGGCAGATTTGAAACGTTCTCTAGAGCTCACAGGTTAGGACTTTTTATTTTAGAAGTACTATATGCTTCATTGCAGCCCTTCAATAACATACAGGCACAAATAAATCGGGAAAATCAATTCCTAATGTGCTAAAATTATGCCAGCAATTAATCTGTTTAATTAGTGGGACTGAAAGAACAGTTGGGAAAATGCATCCTTTTTCACCTGAAATAGCAGTGATGTATCTTAAGGTCACAAGGCTCTAACAGCTCTGTAAATATTATTTTGTAATTTAGTCAGGACAGCTGTAGTTCTAGTCTCCATACCTGACCTCTTCCACAACATGGGATGATTCATTGTGCTTAAGTCCTTTTGATACTCTTATCCAAAAAAAAGGAAAAAGCAAAGGGAGAAAGAGAAGAAGAGGCAATTCTGACTGTTTAACCTGGAGAAGAGAAGGCTTCCTATTGATGTGTATAAATACCTGAAGGAAGGGTGCTAAAAATTATTTATCCAGGCCCAGTGTCAGACTCAGGGACAATGAGCACAAACTGAAGCAGAGGAAGCTCTCTCTGAAGATAAGAATACATGGTTCTACTGTGAGGGTGACCAAGCACTGGCACAAGATGCCCAGGCAGGCTGTAGGGTCTCCACCCTTGCAGATATTCAAAAGTTGATTGGACATTTGTCTTTTGGGCAGCTTGGTCTTGGGGGACCTCTTTGAGCTGTGGAGTTGAACCACATGATAGTCAAAGGCCCCTTCCAACATCAATGATTCTGTAAGAAAAGAGAGAATGGAGAAAAAAAAAAGAGAGAGAGAGAGCAGGAGGGAAGGAGAAAGAGAAGGAGAAGGAGAAGGAGAAGGAGAAGGAGAAGGAGAAGGAGAAGGAGAAGGAGAAGGAGAAGGAGAAGGAGAAGGAGAAGGAGAAGGAAAGCTGGTTTGTAAAGACACAATCAAGGACAAATGCCCATTTGGTCTAAATCAATCAGAGGAACTTGTCTAATAGTACCTATTTATTTTCTCTTCAGCAAACACATTCCCTGTCACATCATGTGGGAGCTCCCACACAGTTCCACATTTCTCCTATTCTGATCAAGGATGTATCTCTCTTTGCTTGTACAAGACACTGACTGACTTCAAGATACTAAGCAACCAAGGAGAAACAAATGATTAAATGATCTGCTGATGCAAAAAAAAGAAATATTACATTTAGGAGCATCTGACCCTCCATCTCCTAGCAGTTAGAACACATGAACTATTAAAAACTCAGGCTAGTGCCTAGACCAGCTGATCTCTGTTCCCCATGTTCTCTCAGAAATTAAAGTGTATATCCTGCAAACTAGACATTCATCACCTACCATTTAAAACCCTATTACTTTAGTCTGATTTATACTTGATCAATAAAATAAAAAGTGCATTAACAATGGAAAAAACCATAAATGTCTATGAATTTCCTATTAACCCATAGCTGTAAGAAGGTACATCAAACTGCAGCCTATTCCTAATGAACAAAGCATTAGGAATACAAGAGAAATATAGCAGAACACCTGATCATTAAACCATGATGATTACAAACTATTAATGCCATAATGTCCCATCTTCCTTGGCATTAAAGAGTGATATGTTAATTCATTTATGCAAAGATACTATACTTAAAAGCTATGAATGCTCAAGTGTTTCATATACATAGAAACATTATTGGTTTGGGCGGATTTTTGGAATGTGAGCTATGAAGTTAAAGTATTTTCAATCTGTTTGTTCATATTCATTGTCTCCAACCTTCTTAATAGAGATGTTTGGCCAAGCATTGTTCTATTTATTTTCAAAAATATTTTAGAACAATTTTAGAATTAGAGAAAATTCCAACGAACTAGATTAAATTCTTATGACCCAATATTTTAAAAGAAAAATGTGAGTAACAGTAATTGCAGCACTAAATTTTTGTCTGACATCTAGCCTGGGGGAGAAAAAAATAGCCTGAACAATATGAGAGTTGATTAATCAGGAATTTAAATGGCAATATGTAAATCAGAGTTCCACCACAGAATCATAGTGTGATCTGAGTTGGAAGGGACCCACAAGGGTCACCAAGTCCAGTCCCTGTCCCTGAACAGGACAGGCCCAAGGGTCACACCATGTGCCTGAGAGAGTTGTCCAAACTCTGCTTGAACTCTGCAAGGCTTGGTGCTGTGACCACTGCCCTGGGGAGCCTGTTCCAGTGCCCAGCCACTCTCTGGGGGAAGAACCTCTTCCTAAGAGTGATAATAGATCTTTTTAAATAATATAATGTATTTTTTCTTAAGACAGCAGGTTTGGAGGAAAGACAACAATGTCAAAACAGTAAAAATCACTATGGTATTTGACTTTACACCAGAAACAACTTGTACGAGAACCAGGAGGATATGAAACAAATATGTAGATGTTGAACTTTTTACAACCCTTTGACTGATAGTTTTTGACATGAAATTGCAAACAGAGTGTATATTTAGTTGGGTTTCTAAGCAGAAAATACTGAAAAGAGAGGTTACTGAGATGCACAAAAAGTGTGCTTTTATCAACTGTCAAGCTACTTAAGAAAGAATAAAGAATAATGTATTGGCCCCTTTCCTCATGGAAATTAGTTACTTTGGAAAAAATCATGATTTTTGAGTGCAATATAGTCAGAAATGATAACAGGACTGTTGGATGCACAAATTTGTGGATTTCTGAGTGCATGAACAGAAAATACATAGGCTCTGGATTTGATAAAGTATCACAGCTGTAGGCTTCATCCTTCTAGTTCAGGTCTCTACGCTCTGTTTTAGGGTGGCTATCAAAATTTTAGAAAGGTCATATGAGTAACTTACACTGCCTGCCAGTTATCATATACAGATCTGAAAAGTGATTTAAAGATTCCTCTATCTTTCAGGTAATCACACAGAAAGATGTAACCTAGACTAAAAAGCTCAGACAAGAAATAAATCATGAACTGTCAACAGGCAAGGTACTTAACCATCACAACAACTTATCAACAGCTGTGATGGATTTTCTATCCCTGGAAAATTTTAAATAAAAGTTGAATGTTTTTTTTCTGAAAGCTCCATCACAATTCAAGGAGAGCTAATGGTCTTGAAAAAGGAATCACTTAAAGCATGTCCTATGGCTTGGTTTATGCATTTTACACTGGATAATTACTGTAGTTTCTTCTGGCTTTAAAAACTGCTACAGTAGAAAAAGAGCGAGATAGTCCAGGGCTGTAACTAGGGTTTGAGGGCTAGAATTTAGCATTTTCTTATTTACTTGAGTGGATGACTTGGGTGTCCATGATGAGACAGTGACTTGAGAATTCTGTCATGGTTACTGTTGTTTAGATAGGGAGATCGATCACTGCTCAAGCTTATTTTACATTAGTAACCTGATGCTGAATTTTTTTGAAGGCTGGAAACCAGAATCCCTAGTTTCACAGAGAGTCTTCACTATAACATGAAGTCATGGTCCTTCAGCTTCTCTTTGAAAGTTCTGAAAAGGGTCGAGGGAAAGCTTAACCATCTGTTCAAGCTTTCTCTGTTACAGATATTGACATTTGCTAAAGGCAGCTCTGCTCTTCCAAAACAGCTCCCTGCTGTCCAGTCATTACTGCTCCAAGCCAACTAAACCTTGTGAAACCTGGTTGTTTAATTCATCCTTACCATATAATTTGGATCTCTTTCCCAAGCAGCCACTTCTGGTTTCCACAAATATCCTCTGAGACCATGAGGAAAAGGTAATTGTATATTCTCTTCTACAAATACCCAGCTGTTTATCCAAAGTCATGTCACACGGCTTCTACCTGCTTATCTTCACTATTGGAATGGTAAGGTCTTGGCTGTAAAGACAAATTAATGAATCATCCAGTGCAGGATATCTTATTGTGGAGACCCTGATTTAATTAATAGACTCATAACATTGTTTAAGTTGGAGGGGATGTTAAAGATCATTTCATTCCAAGGCCTCTACCATGGGCAGGGACACCTTCCAATAACCAGGTTGCTTTAAGCCTCATCCAGACTGCCCTTGAGCTCTTCCAGGGATGGTACATCCACAACTTCCCTGGACAACCTGTGCCAGTGCCTCACCACTCTCACAGGGAAGAATTTCTTCCTTATATCTAATCTAAGCCTACTCTCTATCAGTTTAAAGCCATTCTTTCTTGTCCTATCAATACAGTCCCTTGCCAAAAGTCTTTCCAGGAATCTTGTAGGCCTCCTTTAAGTACTGGCAGGCTGCAAAAAGCTCTCCCTGGAGCCTTATTTTCTCCAGACTGAATAACCCCAACTCTCTCAGCCCATCTTTGGAGAAGTTCTCCAGAACTCTGATAATCTCATGGCCTCCCCTGGACTCATTCCCATAGCTCAATGTCATTCCCATGCTGAGGACCCAGGTGGAATCTCACGAGGACAGAATATTGGGGGAGAATCACTTCCCACAACCTGCTGGTCACCTATATTTTGCTGCAGCCCAGGACTCAGTTGGTTTTCTGGGCTGCAAGTGCACATTGTTGTTTTGTTACATTGCCAAGCGTCAGTAACTTAACAAAGTTCATGGGACTCACACTGTGAGAAATAATGCAGAGCACATTAACATATCTTTTTTTCCTTTAAATATTCATTTAAATAAAATAAATCCACTCTAAAGCCTAATTTTAACTCTGTCAGAGATCTTTTATTATGTTATTATGATCACATGTAGCAGCATGAAATCAGTGATTTAAATCTATACATAACACATATTAGTTAATGGTTTTGTAAGTGTATTGAAAACTCAGTCTGCTTCCAGAGGTTAACAATGCCTCAGCATTTAAATCTATATCAAAGCATCCTTCCCACAAGCAGTTTCATGATGACCAGTTTAGTCAAACTTTGCTGTACATCTCATCTACAGTGCTTAACGTATTCTAAAAATTCAGGAATTTGACAAACTTTAAATTCAGGAATATGACAAACTTTAAATTCAGGAATATGACAAACAGGAATTATTAAATATCACCAGCCTAGGTGCAAAAAGAGCTTTACAGAGATTACTAAAACTACAAGGGTAATAAAGCCAAACCTCTCAACTCATGGGAAAATAATAATCCCTTTTATAACATTTCTGATATTTAGGGTTATTGAGGCTGGAATTACTTTGTCTTAGTTATTGATTCCCAAGCCTTCATGATTACTGTTCTTTAAACATTGCAGAGCAGAGTCACACTGTGCTTGGCTGCAGACTCTAAACCAACAAGAAGCTGAAAGGCCACTGGAGTCCCAAAACCACAACATTTCTTGTGAGGTCTTTTTTCCATCTTCAACTGACAGATGAAATTTCTGTTTAGTCCCCCTTTATTTATCAAAAGCAAAATTACATTCCACCTACCTCCCTCCCTCTTTTCCTCTCTCCAGTTTGCTATTCAGTGGTTAACAGCAGTCTGACAATTATTTGTCCCTTCACATTAATCAGTAGGAGTAGAGTGACTCACTCCACCAACAAACATGAAAGTCCTGTTAGGTCATTTGCCCTTCCCTCCACTGGAGCAGAAGGTACAAGCCTATGCTCAACTGGCCCAGTTCTTGATGCTCAAATTCTCAATCTTCTCCTTTTTTTGGACTAATAGGCAAGTTATCAGGGAATTTTCTCCTTAACTGGTGATTTAGAAGCACTTATTCTCACTTCTAGAAATGGATAAATGAGCATTTCAGAGAATCATGATTTCAAGCAGTTGAAAACTACACTGATGAAAGATCCTTCTGTATTGCCAGGGTAGTCTCAAAGACAGTTTTGGTCTGTCTTTTTAGCACAAGAGTCAGGCTCAGAAATCTAAAATATGACATCCATTAGAACCTGGTACTCACAAAGCCAGAGGCTCCAGCCTGGCGTGTACTGGGACCATGATGTCCATTTGGAGCAGGGAGCTGCACCAACATCCTACACACAGAGAGACATGGAGAACACGGCACAGAGAATAAAAGCTGCAGAATGGCATCCAACACTTTTTCTTGTACAGAAAGCAAGAGTTTGCCATCTCCAAGGTGAGAATGCATGAGATTCCAGCTGTGCTGCACTCTGCACATCAATTCTTCCCATTGCCCTTCAAATTTGAGAAAAAGGAGAGTTTTGTTTGTGCTGCTTCAAGAGCTATTCTCTTGATTAAGCAGCTCCTTCACCTCCCCTGGAAGAGGCTGCACTTGGACAGCAGGTAAGGGGAGACTGATTTTACATGAAGCCTATGACGAGGAGATCCTTGGCTGTAAGGGGCATAGAAAGAGCATAAAAATTATTATGGTTCTTTCAATGGTCATTACACACATAGAAGAGAAGAGAGGAAACTGTGGCATCTAATGTGGTAGAAAGAAAACTGAAGCCATTACAGATATCTTAATTTCTGCTCAGTATTTAGCAGAAGAGTCTTACCACGCTTCAGCCTCTCAGTCGGGAGAAATTACAATGCCCTATGAATAATAGATGAAGTGCTATTTTGATGATGTAAATTAGTATTAATGCAGAAGATTATTTTAATAGTGTGCATAAATGGAATTTTCAGTGCTGAAAGGAACCCTAATTAAATCTGATTCTTTCAACCATTCGCTGCTACGCCACTCAGCATTTTGGCAGGGGGGAGGCTGTTTGTTTTCTCTAACACTTATTTCTGTCTCCTCTTTAAATCATTTATTGTTATATTTAGTCACTACAATCAAAAAGTAAAATAAAACCCTAATGATGAAGTCAAACAAGAAGCCTTTAATAATGCAGAGCACGCTGTACCAGAAGGAAAACATGCCAGTACCTAGGGAGAGTCATACTGGGGACAGGCATGCGTTAATGCTAGGAAGCTGCAGAAACTACTTTCCATTCCTCTTGCTTGTTTGTAACAAAACTTTGGAATTTCACCAGCATAGAACAGCCAAAAGCTGTTCCTTCAGAAAGCCCAAGGGATTTTTCTGCCTTGACCTTCGCTTCCCATTGCACACTACATATACAATGTGTACTGCTCAGTGATATACATTCACCATTACCACATAATTGGAACACTGCATTAGGTCTGGCTTGGGAAAAACAGGCAGTCACATCACATCTTTCAAAGGTTTTTTGTCCCACAGGAATTTCCCATTCAGCAGGCATCTACCCAAAGCCCTGCTCACATAAGAGTGACCTCCCTATTTGGACTGACCTTCTGCAAGCTCAAGTGCTTCTAAATAATGTTTTCTAATCCATATGCAGGAAAAGAATTATACCAATGAGATTACTGCACAACCTGTCACGTGTTGTGCTAGCCTTTTGAGCAATATTTATGGCCATGTATTGTGCTATAAAACATAATGAACAATGACAAAATATCAAAGGCATATGAAGAATCATTATTTGTATGTTTTATGAAAGGGCTGTTCCATAATTTATTGTAAAGCTGCTTCGTGTTGTAAATACCTTGTGCAATAGTTTCTAATATATGTTTACAATGTGTTATTGCAGCACTGAGATTAAAATCAGGTGTTTATTACTGAGGTATTTTTAATCTGGCACAAATCATAAAGGACAAGCCAGTAGTGACTCACCAGCTTGGTAGAAATTTGACTTAATGAAATACTTACATGAGAACAATAGTTGCTGTCAAACTGGAAGGCCATTGACAAGAGACTGCAGAACTTCTGCATTCAGGACACCATATGAGGCTTATTTCAAGTTCATTTCATTTGCTTTCATTCTGGTGATGTTGATACAGATATAAATGCTTGTTTACAGATAAAAATAGGTTTTTTAATCACTCCTCTAGATAAAGAAAGCCACGAGTAGTTTAAATATTTGTTGTTCTCCTGTGGCCTTCAATGACATCTGTCTCAGGTAGGGGTAGAGGTTTTCACCCTGCACAGCCAGGCTTTCCTCTTCCACAGATGCCACTGGCTCCTCAAACCTGTCAGCAGAGCAGATGGCATCAGTGCACCTCAACCAGGTTCTGAAGAGTTGAGAGAACTACACACACAGGCCATGGAAAAAAGCAAAGAGGGGAAAAAACCCACTGTGATCAAGGCACAGGTATTTGTGCTGTACACATCTATTCTCCAATCAAGTCATACCTGTTTTTCCTCCTGAATCACGTTTTTCTATGTGAAAAAAGAGAACATAATTTTGAAGTGCGCAGTCATCACTTCTGTCTCCTCCAGATCCATCCCATCTTTTCAAGGATGCTCACAAAATGTGCCCCCCGACCCCTTGATGGCCAGCTCAGCTTGCTCTGGGAAGGCAGCACTGCTCACTTGACTGACTTGCCAGAGCACAGGTTTTTGGGGATTCCCCCCACCACCCCCTTGATGGCATCTAACCATAGAACTAGACTAGGAGAATAAACAAATTGATTGAACAAGTGACACCTGGGTCAGACTTGGGTGTAAACACAGCATAAAGTGTATCACAAAAAGAAGGCTCCCTGAGCAAACCAGTTAAATTCACAAACCCCAGTGGGCTTGGGGAAATGTCAGTTTAGGTCCACCACCAATAAATCTGTTTCAACACTAATATCTGTGGTCACATTTAATTATTTTCTATGACTTGTGTTGTGTGACTGGGTTGTGCTTCCTCTGTGCTGTTCTTCAAGGGCCAGAAACAGGCCCTTGAAGATTTTTCAGTAAGACCTGCACCCTGCACAAAAATGGGAGGTTAAAATAATATATGGCTAATAATTAACTCATCTTCTCATAATTATAAATTCCTCATAACACCATATTAAAAAATAAAGTGCAGTCATAGACTTAAAGGGTGTATCATTGCCATCAGTGTCATAAAATTGCCCTCAGAGAAGCAACGATGAGAACTCCAGCATTGCATATTCTCAGCCAGCTTTCAGGGTTTGCAATGTGTCACTGCTACTTGTGTGCAGTCATTAAGGAGGTCATCTGACAAGACAGACCTGAACTTGGGCTTCAATATTTTCATCATGGAAATTTAAGCTTCACTCAGATGCGTTGACCTGAAAGAGGCACTTAATCAAAAGGGATCTCTGCTCAGAAAGAGAAAGCTGAGGTTTTTCCAGTAATGGCTAAAAATATGGTTGTAGTGGCTGTGCATTTAATTGCACATCTGTTTGCAAGGTTATGATTTCCATTCCAGTTCACTGACATTTATTTTCAAGACACTTCCAATCTGATTAGAAATTCTGCATGTAAGTCTAGCAGCCACAAAACTAGGAAAGAGGTGTGTTGTAGCTGAAGATAAAAAGTGACATCTTAAAATGCTCCTTAACATTTTCCAAATACTCTGAGTACATCATCTTAGGAAAGTTTGTTTCTTCTTTGACTTTCTTTTGAAATGTAGAGAAAATAATTTTTTATTGAACTAGGCTAATTTTGAGCTTCATTTCTAAAGCAGTTACTGAATAAATAATTTGGGTCTGTTTTACTTTCACCTTGAATTTCACATTTAAGGTCTTTACATTTGGGTGTCAGCTCAAAAATTAAAGCAAAAAACCAGACACGTGGAGGACCACTGAGTCCTTTGTATTGCTCACCTCTCTCATCCAAGTAGTGGCATATTTTGGAAGATTTTGAAAACTTGTCAGTGTTTTTCATTGCAGTATTGTGTGGAGAAAGTGGGCAGATTTAATGTGCACTATTAAAAGATAATTTTGAAAATGCAAGTAATGCAATCTGACAAGGATGAAATTTGCTGTCCTTAGGATGGTCTGTGGTACCAAAGAAGTGCTGTTAACCTTAGCAGGGAATTAGGGGCCCTGGACAGATAACTCTTTCCAGTGTTGTATCTCATCACTCAGGCAAGAGAAAACCACCAGATGCTACTATTGAAACGAGCTGGGGAATGAGCATTTTCATGTCTTCCATTTACCTTGTGAATAGCAAGAAAATGTTTCTTTCCAGTTTCTTCTGTTAGAGTTTAAACTAAAATTTCCATGGACATTATTCAAGTGAGTTCTGGGCTGTGTTGACAGCAGCTGCTGACTTGTCCAAGAGGAAGACAGCAAGCATGGGCCTTCCAACTCTTTGCAATTTCTCATCAAATTTTCCTCTTGCAGCTTCAATTTACATTGCTGTCATACTCCTACAAATCTGAATACCGTGCATAAAAGTCAGAATATATATTTATAGTTTTCAGACAATAAGTTTGTTGTTGCAAGGTGACCCTTCTCTGCCCAATCAACATCTTCATCACATTTCTTTTTGTCGAAGATTTCTGGTGGAAGCTTCACATTAGATTCATAAACATGAGTAAGACCAGCACCAGCCTCAGATCTGGGGGTATAGCAGTTCTTCCACATTGGCTGGCTTCCCAGCTAAAGAACCTTCCTCTCAACACATTTTGGTCTTCCAAATAGCTCAGAATGATGCCACCTGCTTCCTTTTACTCATCATGCAGAGTGGCAGGGCAGTGGATACAGATAGCCAGTTTTTCCTCCCCTGACACCTAAACCTAAATTGGAAATGCTTATTGTGTTTATCCAGATCTCTTTCTTTGGCCTCATTAGTGGACCTTCTGTCAAAAGAATGCTGAACAAGCCTCTGGAAAACCAAAAGGTATCCTGAAGTAGGCACACCAATGGTTACTTCAGAAATTACTTGTCCTTAGATGTCTGCATTTCTAAAATTCAAATAAAGATTGTTACTTACCTTGAGGGCATACTGGGAAGATTAATTCATTAACTGTGTTCAAGAAGCAGAACAGTATCTTTTGGCTCCTAATTTAAATTCAGTCGCCAATGTTAAGTTCCTAAATCAATATGTAGAGATGTGAACAAAAAAGATTTGTCTTTCAAAGGAGTTTGTGTCCATTCATCTCTCAGCAAGAACTCTCCTACTCTGTCTACTTTTAATTGACTCAGTTGAGAATAAGGAACCAAACCTCTGACCATTACGACCTAAATTTGTGTTTTTCAGAGGAAAAATTCAGCCTAAATAATGTGGCTATTATACTCTCCACAGCGGCAGCTATCCATGATTAAAGTGTTATTCTCATTAACTTTATTATAAGCCTCTGCAATCAGAAGATGTTTCACTAATGGGAACTTTCTGAGACTGCCTCTAGTCTGATTAAATGTCTTTTGTGCATATTTGCAATTGCAAACATACATACATATATATAAACATTTCAAATGTCCATGCCATGCTCTTACCACTGAGAACCATGGAGTAATTTTATCTCCTCATAAAACAGACAGTATGTTGTCTTTTCCTTTCTTTTATTTCCTCCCTATTTCATGGATCATCTGACCATAGTATTTTCTTATTATAGGAGGTCTGGAGAGGATGTGGAACTACATATCAAATGCAGCTTTCCCCACTCCTCTTATCCCCTCATTTCTGTTTGCATGTCAGCTTCATTCCTTTCAACTTCCTCTGAAATACCTGATGCTTTGAGGTGATGCCATTGGTTTGAGCATGAAGACTTAATTGTCAAATATAATATAATTACCATTCTTCCGGGTTTCTGCCAGTTGCCTAGAGAGGTGATGAAATAACTTCTTCCTTCTTAGGTATAATTTGTCCTTTGGGATGTTTAGAGGAAGGTTTTGCCTCTCTCTGAATCACTCCAGATTGCTACAGACAGACATAGGTGATAAGTTATCTCAGAATCACAGAATCAATTAGGTAGGAAAAGATCTCTAAGATCCACAAATCCAAACTGACTGAGCATCACCATGTCACTAGATCACAGCACTGAGTGACACATCCAGTGATGGAAACTCCACCACCTCTCTGAGCACCCTACCCAAATGTTTGACAACCCTTTTTGTGAAGAACTTCCTCCTGATGTCCAGCCTGAGCCTCCCCAGGCACAGCTTGAGGCCATTTCCTTGGGTCCTGTCACTGGTTCTCTGGGAGAAGGGACTGACCCCTGCCCAGCTCCTGTCAGGAGTTGTAGAGAGCAATAAGGTCTCCCCTGATCATCCTTTTCTCCAGCCTGAGCCTCCCCAGCTCCCTCAGCTGCTCCTCGTCTGAGGGGCTGTGCTCCAGACCCTTCCTCAGCTCTGTTCCCTTCTCTGGACATGTTCCAGTACCTCAATGTCCTTCCTCAATTGAGGGGCCCAGAACTGGACAGAGGATTGGAGGTGTGGGCACCTCCCCAGTGCCCAGCACAGAGGGACAATCACTGCCCTGATCCTGCTGGCCACACTGGTGCTGACACAGAAGATTAGGAGGCCACTGGGCTTCTTGCCCATCTGGGCACACACCAGCTCATGTTCAGAATGCCCCATAAATCAGGGTGGTGCAGAGTGCTGGAGTGGGGTTTTTGCTTTTTTCTATATAATTTTGCACTCCCCGCCCCCTATAAGTACTGGAGAATGTCATGGCAGAGCCTTTGGTCTCCTTTGCATGCCATATTACTGCAATGGCAATTGATTTTTTATTATAAGTCTTATCACAGACTGTTATAAATGCTTTATTGGTCTGTGAAGGCATGTGGAATAAATTTTTATAGACTCTTCTGTACTACATATTTATTATACACTTGTTAACAATTGTAAGGAAACGAACTAATCCAGTCCAGCGGTTGCATGTTCACTTTGGTGTGACCAATTCTTTAATCAGCCAAACACTTCCAATGGATTTTTCAACTCTCCTGCAATTGACTTGTGAGCAAATACAACAATCTGGATAAGTCCAAGTGGTAACCATTTGTTGAAGTGGTGAACTTGCAGTACAGTCTGCACTTAGCTAAGGCACTTGAGTCCAGCTGTGGAAACAATCCCATTTCAGGGAGCATTTAAACACACAGAATGATTGCTTGAGATGGCTGGGATTATGATGGGTTTGCAAGGATTTCCAAGACAGAGAGAACACTGGGTTAATGCAGTCAAGGCCTCCCATGTTTACAGTTAATGGAGCACCAAAGATCTCTGTGACCAAAACTTCTCTCAGAACAGGAGATGTATGATGTTGTCATACATCAGAACACAGGAAACTCAATAAGCAACCAGGCATAGATTTACCGGGTAGAAAAGGAAAAGCACAACCTTAGAAAGCATTATACACTCCTGGCTGTGGTGTAACTCTAGCTGACCATCTGATTTGATGAATTTACAGCACAGATGGATCTGGCCCCACCCCATGGTCACTTCCAGCTGTGTTGGGGTTTTTCAGACTCATTCTGAAATAAGATCTTTCAATTTCTATGGGTTCCATAATGCTAAAGATCCAGCAGCTTGGAGGATCATCTTATTTTTCCCCACTGTGTGATACCATGGCAAGTCTCTTAGTTCTTTCAGTTCTATTTTTCTACACTATGAAGTAGCACAAAACTCTACCCACCACCAAGCTGTGGTAAAAACAAAGCAATTTGTAAGAGTAAAAGTCAATTTTGTTTTTAAATACTCCCACACTTCATATATTGTGGAGGGGAAATGGAAATTAATACACCAGGCATTTTTCTTGGTTTCTGCTAAGATGTTTACACTGGTTTTAACCCTTTACAGTACTAGGTTAATACCTGGGCAACATCTGGCCAGTGGGAGGTTTGAATCCACAGCATTATTAGAATGAGCTGTAGCTCACTTTACCAGAAAACAGGAATTATTAATGAGCACAGGGCACAAGCCAGACTAACCTTTTTATACTCCTTTAGCAACAAAATATTGTTCTTGGTAGCATCTTTCTCATGCTCCTCTTTATTTCCTCTTGGATGGTCAACAGCAGAAGCCCAGAGTGCAAGTCAGGTGATAAGGAGATTTCTCAGCAGGGTGTGAAGTCAAAAAAGATCCAGAATCACTGGAGCCAAAGCTGCAAAGATCTGCCAAATGTGTGCTTAGCCTAGTTCTCCTACAGGAAATTATTACCTGCCCTTACACCCTGCTTTCCATCTGGCTTTTCTCTGGTTCCCTAAGCAAAAAAAAATCTAAGTTCTGCATTTATAATGGTATAGGTGAGATGTCAATGGCACTTTGAGAATTATTCTGTATTAAGTAGTCCACACACTCCTCAACAAAGTAGCTGAGAGAAAAGATCTTGAAAGTCTTTGTATTAAATAAGTGAAGACAAGAGGAGCACATACACTAGACACTGATAAACAAATGAAGGCCATATCTGAACATATGTCTATAACCATTGTCAAATGATTAAAGAATCACAATTTTTCCACTTTGGAAGAATGGATAAATAAGTGATGTTTAAAGCTTTAAACAGTAAGACCTGTGGTCTCACCTTTTATTGATTCAGGGGCTATTTATCTCCATGTATATTTCCCTGCAACTAAAAATGGTTCCTATTATATTCTATTCCTTTCAGAAAAAAAAAATCAAACATATCCTGCCTGGGAGGAAAGCCAAAATGTTGAAAAGATATGATGAATGAGTGTAGACATTAGCTGAAGCTGGAACACTGAACAAAAAATGCTAGGCTTCAGCATGATACTGTTTTTATTGTCACTAGAGAATCTGAAGGCTGCCACTGGTTAAAAGACCTTTTTTAATTTTTTTTAATACTTAATTCTGTATAAATTGGATGCTGGCTATCTTTAATTAAATGTCTATCGCTGTCACACCAGTCCCCAAACAGACTGGAAACCACAAAAGATACAGGGCATGTTGTTGGTTGGTTCCTGAGATGCACAAGGGAGTTGCTCCATATTGGCTCCCAAAACAGGAATTTTCTTCTTCCCCATGCAAGCTGAAATCTGCAGTCAAGAGAGAGTAATGGAAACCTTTTCCTCACTGGACAATTTTCCTGGGTCACAAATCCCTTAGTCATGCAAAACTCAGCTACAAAGCACAGCAAAGTTTTTTGGTGATGTTTCCATAGAACTTCAGGGTTTTTTTCAGTTCTGCAAACGTTGTGAAATACCCCACCACGTCCTTGACATTCAGAGCTGATGTGGGTCCTGGGGAGACTCACAACCCAATAGAGACCAGGTGGGGTATGCCAGAAAGTCTAAGATGGAGCTGAGTACTAAAGTTTAAACAGTGGGCATTAAGTGAATTATGAGCAGAGATTTGTCACGATCCCTTCACACTGCCCATTCCAAATAAAAAGCAGCTCCTTCCATCATACAGCAGTAAACAAAATTTGCTCCGTCCTGCTCACAGTTACCTTGATACAAATCTGTTGCCAGGAGAAGATGTGCAGCTGTGCTGGTCCAGTGCTACAGCAGGAAGAGTCTCCCAATAAATCCATTAAGATGCTCATAGGTCCTGGATCTGACACACATGTGGCCACTTTGATGCCCAGCCAGTGTCAGCTGGACTCTCCCTGTACATCACTCCCTGGCATTTACAGCAGACATTTCCTGTAAGAGCTGCCTGCCTGGAGCAGAGAATAAATTCCTGCTCACCTTTAATCTCAGAACTTCGAGTCTGAGCTTGGGTGATACCTGTTAATATCAAGACTTCCGGAAGAATTCAGGTGGATCTCGAGGCACACAAATGTCTCAAGCTTGCTGCTCTTTCAGCAGCCTCTGTATCTCCATGTCAACAACAACCTGGGAGGCCAGGGTACTTTTCCTTGCTCTTGCCTTCCATCCCCATTCCTCCAAGGAGTCACTCATTGCTATAATTTCATTTATCTGCTTCTTATGCAGATAAGAGACATGTTTTGCAGAAGGGTGAATTTTCCCCCTTTTTTGAGGAGTGCCTGAACAGTGCTGTGTTTAGGCAGGTTTCCATAGGAAGGATGTCCCCCCAAGGAAGTGTGAGAAATAGAAAAGCTTGTGAGACTAACTACAGTGTTTTTAAAGGATGCATCTCTGCTCAGAATGAAAGATGTATACAGATTATAGCTATAAACAGAGCTCTTCCTGAGCTTGTGCAGAGCTCAGGGTAGATCTGACTCCTCTGCAGTTCCTACAAAAGACATGGCAGCAGATCTATCTGCTCAAAGTGTCCTATTCAATTACAAAGGGGCTAATTCCAGCATCAAGGGCATAAATTTATTTTCTATTGGTCTATGTTTTGTTTTTATCAGCACTGTGTCTGAAAAAAAGCCAAAAAAAACCTACCAGGAGCAGAACTTCTCTGGAGATCTAAACCAGTAATGCATGGAGCTCAACACAACCCAGAAAGAAAAAAATTGAGAAGTTTTAGGATCCATGGCTCCATTGGAAGCCCAGGAACTGTTCCTGCATACCTGTGCAGGGTTATTAATAAGGCTAACATGTCCAGAGCCATTTTGGCTGATGCCTGAGCTGCAGAATCACCACCTGTCAGCTCTGTGAGCAATGTGGCCCCTGATAGCAGACTCAGATCAGGCACACTTAGCTCACTGTCTGGGATGCATTTAGGCTCTTTGTTTTCTTTATGAGATGAGGATTTGCCAGTCCTAGTACTTCTATATACTGACAGCTTAACTGCTGATGTCAGATTTTGCTGAGAAATGAGTTAATTTATGATTGCATGAAATGTTTGTCAAAAAGACAAAACACTTGGATCTGTTGGCAGTATATAAAACTATAAATACTAGAGAACATAGCGACAGGAGCCAACATTTATTAAAATTATGGCCTGTAATGTTTTCAATAACCTCTTTCATTTGATTATTATTATTATTTAGCATTAGGAGGTTTCTAAAACTGCATGATCCAGGCAGGCAAAGCATGCCTAGAATACAGGTGGGCAGCAAGTTCCAGCACGAAGGACTCAGAAAAGGGAACAAGTAGAGATGAGAGAGTAGTCTGTGATCACACCTAGTCAGAATTCTCCACAGGAGTGTAACACCACTCCTTCTGACAGAGGTGCTGCTCCTTATCCAGAGACTTTCTGATGTCTTTACTGCAGATTCTTGAATAGTAATCACATTGGAGTAACACTAGGAAAGTGAAGAGTAGGCTGTCTTCCTCCTGACCTTCTGAAGCCACTCTGCAGAACTGAGCCCTTCTGGGTTTTTGCCAAGGGTCACAGATGCACTTGCCAGCCTCAGACACCTCCTGATCCATGAAGTCATAAGGCATCCTGGTGCACTGAACAAGGCAGGGACTCTTTATAACAAGCTGTTCTTGTTCACTGCCACCCTCCTCCTGCTTGTTTTGGATCCCAGATCACTCCAAGAAACAGGATTCCCTTCAGCCGTGCTCTGTCCTTGCCATTTATCATTGTCACTGATCAGGACTCTGATGGGCCAGTCCTCAGACTGCTTCAGGAGAGGGGCCTTGCTGTAGTGAACCTCACACCTAAAGGCCCTTCAGTAAAGAGCAGAAAAGGAATTGGATGTCCAGAGAAAGAAAACAATTTACTTAAGAGGAAATCATGGCTGAACTGGTGACAGATCTTAGCCCTCCTGACATAAAACTTAGCTCCATGTCCACTAATCCTCCAACTTAGTCTTTTTCTCCCTGACCCCACCTGTCTTCCATATTCATTCCTATTGTATACTATCCCCTTTTTACCTGGGACTTTCTCTCACTCCTAGGGGAATATCCTGGACTTCATGCTCTTCTACCTTATTCTCTGCTTCACTTAAGTATTTTCCTGCTACTGGCCCTCAGTGAAAATAATACTTTGGATTTAATTTCCTCACATTTTCATTAGAGATTGCATGTGTCAAGCTGCTCTGGACCATTCTTGTCCAGAGCACAACCAAGGAATGAACCACCAGTATGAGACTGGCAAAATTCCAGACAGACAACATAGCAGTCGCTCCACTGGCAATACATGAGCCTTTCCACATTATTTCCTCCAATTCTCTGTTTACCTTGATTTCAAATAGATTATCCAATCATTCCTTTGAGAGACTATAGCATATTGCTCAGCACTAGGCCTTTGTCATCTGCTGATACAATTCTCTTTCCATGAAATATGCAACTCCAGTCAGGCTCCTCTCAAATCCCATTCATGGCAATGTCATGAAGATATTTCAGTTATTGAGATTGCTGTGAATTTGTGTATTAAACAATACTAACCTCTTCTGTTAACCTCAATATATATTAGCAAAAACTTAGACAATTATTTCTTTTACACTAAAATTTTGAAGTGCAAATGTGTCTGGGGAAAGCCTGAGTGAAAGATATGTTTCTTTTTTACATTTTGAATTGTTGGGCTCAATTCACTTGCCCAAAAAGTGTGTAGTGGCTTTTAAGATGCCATTGACATCCAGGATTGCTGCACAGCTATGCCCCAGGAGCTACAGGACAGTCAGGGTGGGTTAGGAACTCTGAAGTTGTCCTACATATCTTTCATCAGGCATGGTGGCCCCTTTCCTGCTGAACCTAAACCAGGAGTGTAGCAGGGCACAATTTCAAGCTTGGCTTATCACATTTCCCAGTCTGTTATCTCCTGCATAGCTGGCAGGGAGCAAACTGACATCACTGAGACCCCTCTGCCCCTCAGATCCTCAGCTGCCCTCAACTTCTGCTGCAGAAGAGGAGCAGCAGCTCAGCATCTTAAAAAATCTTCTTTAATCCCTACAGCCAGCTGGGGTAGAGATCTGAGCAAGAAAAACCTGTTCTGCCAGAATGTTTTCTAGGCTTTTCAGGAGAAATTCTGGCCATCACAGATCCTTTTCTGGCTTGTAGGGAGAAATTATTAAGATAAATGGCCAGTGCAATGATGTGGTCCCTTGATCTTGAAAGCATGAGCAGTCAGATAAAGAAATTGCATTAGCATGAAACAGAGAGTGCTGCAGCAATTAACCTCTTCCAGTCCTTAGAGGGTCACAGTAATGCTAAATATGCTCTCCTCTTTGGAATATTGTCGTGAAAGGGCACTCTGAAGACATCACAGAGTTTGTAAGACTTCCCAGACAGAGTCAGACCAGTCAGGTCCTCAGGGGTGTGTCAGTCACTCATGTTCTCAAAAGCATTCATGATGCTAAACATTTCTCAAGAGGTCTGAGTGTCTCTCTACACAAGCTGCTTTACCAGCAAACTTTCACTTTTCCTGGGGCTTTTACCTCAATACAGCAACAATCTTCAGTCACTCCATCTTACAGCACTGGGCAAATGGGGTTTTGCTGCCAACAGGAGAGTCAACATTGAGCAATTCTACTGGAGTTATGCAGATGCAATCATAAGGAAAGAGATTGCCTAACAAGCAAACAAAATTAATAGGTGCTTTTAATTACATGATAGATTTGTCATGATGTGTCAGATTAGCCCTAGCTAAGGGCTGAAATTCCACCCTGTTGCTCACTCCTGCTCTGCCACTGCTGCCTTTGGCCCTTTCCAGAACTTGTTTTCCCCCCAGCACCCCCAGACTGGCAGAGGTGGAACCACTGGAGCCCTGTGGGACCATCTGTGTCCAATATGGGGCAGCCCTGAACTCTCCTCACAGAGACCCTCCTGCAGCCCCAGAGCCAGCACCTGGGTACACATGAAAAGAAAAATCTTAAAATAGAGCTAAGGCATCTCAAGTTTAAGGAGAACTCTGGCTGAGCTTAAAAATCAATTATAAGAATATGATAGTAGCAGAAAAAAAAAAAAAAGAAAAATTATATAAGTAAAGGAAGTTTACATTTTGTGGGTCTTACGGCTCTCAAGTTTAAGGAGAACTCTGGCTGAGCTTAAAAATCAATTATAAGAATATGATAGTAGCAGAAAAAAAAGAAGAAAAATTATATAAGTAAAGGAAATTTACATTTTGTGGGTCTTACGGGGTATTGATAACTTCCTTGTTTAAAGACAAGACTGTGGGGTAGGTTCAACTTCATCTCTTCAAATTGTGGTCTCACAGAGATGAACTCCAGAGTTGCCTTGTTGAGTAGGAAGGGCAGTGGCAGAGCTCTGATCATCTTCAGTGGGTGAAGGTCAGAAAAAATCCATGAGAGCTTTAAGCAAACACAAATAAGTTTCCTTCTTAACTGGGAAATGATCCTGCTGCCCTTCACTAACCCCAGCCCAGTATCAGAGTATGGCAATGAGGCAAGGTAGGCAACCACTGCACAGCAAGTCCTTCTCCTTATGTGGACAAAGACTGCTTGAACCAAGCCACAAGGATCAGTCATAACCTCTCAGCTTGTTCCTCAGAGCAACTGTGAGTCAGAGCCTTAATTTGGTTTGCCCAGAGTTTGGTGCCTGCTGTGTTGCTGGGGCTCAGCTGAGTCGGATGCATGGCAAGTGGCTGAAGTAGTTCTCAAGTGGAGAAAAAGCAAGTTTAAAACACAGCAGAGTGAAGAACACACTTTGGACAGTCAGTCTGTGGTTCTCCTTGCACCTGGAAGCCCTATTTGATGAGAGGTAATAGATTGGCAGAATACTTTAATATCACAGTTAGACAAGCTGGGCATCATCAAGAAAGATTCCAGATGCTGAAAGCAGAAGGAATGAAAGAGGAAAACGTAGCAATGAAGTAAATAGCCCAGCAATGCCTCCTTCCTCCCTCAGTTCTGACAACAAGAAAATTAGCTTTGAACGTTTTCAATACTACAATATGACTGAAACTCAAAAAAAACAACTCTCCTCTGAAATTTATCACAGTGCTTGCAAATTCCCCACCCTGGATAGGGCAGGCTTCATCTGCCTGCTCTTTTATCTGTCTCCCGTGCAACTGTGGATATAAATTTTCCTTTAAAAAAAAAAAAAAGTGTTTTAGAACTTGTACTTCAGCCAGGATTCAATGTACTTTTCAACGTCAGCAAATTGGAAAATCTCAGTGTAAGTTGAAAGTTGAAATAAATGAGCTCTGAGATCTCTGCTTCGGTGGGAGGATTTCTTTTGTCTTTTCTTTTTCCTGGCTGCCTGTATTTAATTTATTTTTTTTTCTGAGATTTCTTGCTTCTTTCCTTATCATGTCATAAGCAAAAAAAACCCAATACAACATGTGATGGTGTGGTCTGTTAAGGAAGATGAAGAAGAGGGCAAACTGACTACCTGGGTAAAGGCATCACAGACAGGGACTTTCTAGTGAAAAAGGTGGAAAGATCCAGCTGCCTCTGCAGGTGCCAGATCCAAAGACTCATTTCCAGACACAGGAGCCTGGACTGCTTGCAGAGACTGCATTGTGAAGAGAAGGCATTAAATTCTATGAGGCAGTCCACAGGAAAAACAAATTACTCCCTCCACCCTCTGCACTGACCCTCTGTCTCCAGCCAAGACCTCCCAAAGGTTCCTTCAGACACTGTGAGATTCAGAATGGCAAATTCTATTTTGATGGGTGGTTTTATAGTAGAAACCTTGCACTTGGGAAAATGCTGAGGGTGTCAGCACGGGGAAAGGATTTTTCTGAAAGGGATCGATAAAAGCCACACATGAAAGCCAAGAGCACACATGCTAGGAGATGGGAAATGCCAAAGGCAGATTAATCCCTCTCATCTTCAGGATCTAAGTGTCTAAGTGCAATATTGACATAACCACCAAGAGACTGCTGGAAGTGCAAGGGTCAGCCTGCACATCTGGAATGCAGATGTGGAACCCCATGTATGAAACCTCTGGGAATGCAAGCCAAGATGGATCCCAATGATTTTATTTCCCCGTGAGCCATTTTTTCTCAGTATGATCTTGTCCCATGTATAAAAGTTGAAGAACCTTGACTGGGGCAGCAGCCAGGATTATGGAGTTAACCCCAGGCTGAGCAAAGCCAAAATCTTATCAATTGTTCCAGCAATAAGAGGATGTTAGTTTGAAACTGTGGGGGGAAAACCCACATGGAAAAACAAGCAATGGTAATGAATTTCAAAAGTAATTTAATGCTACTTATAACAGGGGAGCACAATCACTCAGACTGACAAACAGTCTAATTAAGAGTAATTTATGAATAATAATTCCATCTAAATAGCCTGTGTGCATGTGTGTGTGTGTGTTTGTGCAAATAGTGAATCTGCATCTGCCTCAGCCCTTGGTAATCCTGTGAGTGCTTTGGCAGGAGGGCTAATGAACCACGAAGTACAGAGATCCAGTTGTCTGACAATGCTTCATAATAAGAACAGGAAACAAAGTGCAAAAAAAGGGATGGGATACGAATGCATTAAATGTTGCTTGTTTTTCTACACTCATACAGAAAGAGTGAGCCTCCAATGAGTGGAATTGTACCCAGCAGCACCGGAGGTGTTTCAGATGCGTTTTTTGATCAGTTGTGCTCCTGAAGCAGAGAAGATTTTGTCTTGTCTTAGTTTTAAGGATCACACACCAAATTCCTTGTCGCAAGATTATTAAAAATATTTTTATCTGTCATAGCAAAAGTTATGAATTCCCTGAGAGGAGAAATACAGAAAAACAAATCCCTCCTATGATCTGCTGTAAAGCAGTGGTTGCAGACCCAGCATCAAGTTTTTATATATTTTTGTCCCTGGCTCTTATCTCTTAAACAAGTGCTTCTAAGGAGTATTAGATTTATAGTGCTGATAATGTGTAGAGCAATGCTTCTTGGAAAATTGCAGAAGGAAATAAAGGAAGAAAACATAGTAGGTTTCATTTTTTCCTTTCTTTGCAAGGAACACTCATTAAGAACTTTGCTGAGAGATTACAATGGTTTGGCTTGTGTATCTTTTTTTTTTTTTTCCCCACTCAGATATAAGATGTACTCATATGAGAACATAAATAGCAGTAGAAGTGAAGAATTGCACTTTTTTTACCAACCTTGGAGGAACCACTACTGCAGTGCTGAGTGCAGTTTTCTCATCTGCATTCTAGGATAACTAGAACAGGGGCTGACAGATATGACATGAGGAAACATCACAAGAGAACATCTAGGGTGGGCTTGGAAGTCAGGAGTGGCTTCTGCAGAGGTTACATGAAGACTCATCCCACCTTCTTTTACTTCTGCTTCATATCAACATCTCACACTTTCTTTCTTTAGTAACTTGGGAACATCCAGTTCCACTTTCTTCCACACAAGTAACTTGCACCCTCTGGTTGCTCCAGACCTTCTGTCCTTCAGCCATTTATCCTGTGACCATGTGATTTGTTTATTTCCTCCCCAAAAAGACTTTCAGCTCAGCTTCTTACAAAATAGCCTCTGCTAGCACACTCACATCCACACTCAAGTTCCAGTGCAACATCCAGCAAGAATCCCTGGGGCCCTTCACTCCTCTTACAGCTGTCCAACTTTTCTTCACTTCCCACCTTCAGAAACATCAGAGCACTTTTGCCAAGCTCAGCTTGCTCAGATACACTGGGGTAAAAGAGCATGGAAGTGGGAAGAATATCTTAGCTGAGCACCACAGAGACACTCAGCCACTCCCTGCCAGTGGGATGGGGGAGGGAATTGGAAGGGTGAAAGTAAGAAAATTTGTGGATTGAGATAAAGACAGCTTGACGAACAAAAACTGTGTGCACAGGCAGAGCAAAATAAGGAATTTGTTCTTTCTCTAAGATTCATCAGCAGGCAGATTTTTTAATTTCTGAATCACATAATATGCTGAGTTGGAAAGGGACCCACAAGGATCCACAAGGATCATCAAATACAACTCTTAAGTGAATGGCCTACACAGGGATCAAACCCACAACCTTGGTGTTATGAGCACTAGATTCTGGCCATCTGAGCTCATCTCAGCCAGCTCTAGGAGAGCACAGCTTCATCTCACATTATGGTGACTGAGGAAGACAAATGTCATAACTCCAAATGACCCTTCCTTCCTCCTTCTTCTTTCCAGCTTTATAAGCTGAGCATGATGCCATGTAGTTTGGAATATTCCTTTGGAAAATTCTTAAAATCATGGAATTGTTGGAAAAGATTTTGGAGGTTGGAAAAGATCTTTAAGCTGGAAAATTCTTAAAATCATGGAATTGTTCAGGTTGGAAAAGATCTTTAAGGTCTTTTCAAGTTCAAACACTACCTTGTCAACCAGACAACTGAGTGCCACAACCAGCCTTTCTTTTCACACAACCAGGGACAGTGAATCCTCCACTTCCCTGGGCTACCCATTCCAGTGTTTGACCACCCTTCCAGTGAAAAAAAATGTTTCCTGTCCAACCTGAACCTCTTCTGGTGCAGTTTGAGGCCACCTTCTCATTCTCTCACTTGCAGCCTGGTAAAGAGCCCACCTCTGCCCCTTTCAGGTGGTTGTAAACAGGGATAGTTGGGTTAATCTGTCCTGGAAGTTCAATATCTTGTACTCACTGTGTAATCTACACTCTTGTCATCACAAATCAAAAACATGACCAAACCAGCTACTGTGAAGAAAACTAACTCCAAAAAACAGCACAGAGCACAATAATGAGGTTTCAGCTTATCTTCCCAACTAAGTGTCACAGATGTTACATGGGTGTGGAAGAGGAAGAAGCTTTGAGGGAGGTAAACAGAAAAAAAAAAAAAGGGAGCAAAAATGCAAAACCCAGGTAGACTTTTATCACCAAAGGCCTCTACACAATTCATAGAGTACAAGAGGAACTTGTAACTTAGTGCTTGAGAATCATTAGGCTAAAGAAACATCTACTAGCCTTTACTTTCTTCAAAGGTCTAATTAGGTAGCTTCTAAAGACTTTTTTTCGGTGTTGTCTTCAATTATTTTGCTTGGGTTTGCTTTGTTTTTGGTTTTTTTTTGCAGTGTCTGAAACTCAGGCAGTTCCATAAAGAGATACAGACAAATACAATAATAAATCTGATTTCACTTAGTCCTCTATCTAGAGAGTTGCTTTCTTGAATAAAATGAATCAAAACTTTTTTTGAAAACTGATTGGCTCTACCAAGTAATCATAATATGAGTAACCCAGATTTATTTCAAGCCACATTCTTCTTTACAGCTGCAGCAGAAGATGAGAAACAAAGAAAGGTAATATATATCTACCTGTTCACAAGCAGTAGCTCATGGTACTCAGCAGGAGCATCCAAAAATAGTGCACAGAATGGGGAAAGGTATAAATATATAGATATAGAAATGCATAGATACATCTAAAGATTCAGAAAAAAAAAATTCTGTTATTTCAAATAATGCATCTGAAGTGGGGGGTGGGGGGAAGGATGCATCTACATGATTTCTGGATTCAGACTTCTCAAAACTAGAGAACAGCTGAGTTCTGAAGTTCACATTTTTTTTTAAGGGAAGCGAGAAATAGAAGTGGCATGATGAAAAGATGTTGTAGAAAGAGGCTTCAGTGGCTGGGCACCAGCTTGGAATTGTGTTGGATAAAGTGAGAGACAGCTCATACCACACTGACCCCAAAACAGAATATACACAGGGAATGCTCATGGTTCTTTGCTTTCCATAGAGGTCTGCTGGCATTAGTGGGATGATAAAGCAGTTTATAGAATAAAAATTCTTCTGGGGAAATATTGATCAAAAGCATCTGCTGTTCTCATTGCTTATTGCTGAAAATAACTGTCTGCCTTGTAACCAAGAAAAGGAATTTGGTGAATACAGGATTGCATAAGGTCTACAAAGGTATATTAAATGTGGGATAGGTACTCAGTATGATCTCCAAAAGAACCTAAAAAGAGAATTGTAAAGGATTACGCATCCATCCTTCTTTGGTCATTTTTCAAGTGCTGCGTGGCACCCTTACTCATGCCAGTATGCAGAAATCCCTTAAGAAACACCCCAAGCTTTAATCACAATCTCTTGAATGACATTTGAACCTTAGATTTCAAGTTTGAAGCATGGGAATGAATAATGAGCAGAATTTTCCCTTCATTTCTCAGCTCTTCTACGAACCTTCCCCCATCTCAACATCTTTAGAGAGACACAGGCTGTACTTGCAGAACAGAAAAAGGCACCTTGCATTTTCTAGAGGAAAGAGAGCAAAAGTGAGCCATTAAGGCAGGACAGGATGTGTTCACTGATCTTACACATTTTGACTGATCTCTTTGTCCCTTGTGTTTCTGCCTCAGCCTTTTCTTTGTCCTCAACTTTCACCAAAATCAACAGAGAGTCTCTTATCACACCCTATTATTTGCAAACAGCAAGCTTGGAATGTTCAAACATTTTCCCTTAAATATATGTTCTGATTGTGGAAAAGCAGGGTCCTTAGGAAATTTCAACAAAATTGCTTCTGCTGTTTGAAGGAATAACACAAAGGGAAGAAGCAGGTATGAAGTAATTCAAAGTAAATCTAGGGAAGTAAATCCTCCATAGACTTAAATTATTTCCCTGGTTTCATGGCAATTCTCTAGCACCCTCATGCTCACCTCCACGCTCCACTTACCAGCAGTGTCCTGTCCACTCTCCTTGTGCCTGGTCAGCTGCAGATTCAGCAGAGTATATTACACAAAGTCTTTTGGTCCTTCTAGAAATTTCAGTCTAGCAAGGACACTCCATCCCAGGTTTCGAGCCAAATTTTTCCTGAGGTCGCTTCTTTTGGCTGGTAGGGACAATTATGGGACTGAAAATAGGTTGGCATCCAGGCAACCAATAGGGACAGAAGGGCCCAGAACCCAGCTAGGAGTGAAAATGTGATGAGGTGCCAGAGGACTGTAAGGAAGGAGAAGGGAAAAGCACTGGGATGTGCAGAGGATTGATTTCAAGCAGTGCCACAGTCCCCAGAAGAGCAAATACAATTCCCTGAGCCATAGGATTGCCCTGGGATCCTGCAGCTTGCTGTCACAGTCCCACTGAAAATGGGACAGAAGGGAAAACATGCAGCCCACCTACCACATCATCACCAGCCCCTGCAGAGCCCTCACAGGAGGATGCAGGCTGGTTCTCTGCCATCCCACACAGCCAAAGGTGAATCTCTCTCTTCTCCTGCGAGACAGAGGGTAGACTACTACAGGAAATATGCCCTGAGGGCTTCTGGCAAATTACAAATGAAGTTTTCAGATTGACAAGTCTGTAAGACGCACAGACACAATCTTGTGCTGGGAGAGAATGGCAATAAAAAGCAATCATGCTTTTATACTGCTGAGCAGAGGCAGCAGGCATTAAAAAAAATGCTCAGCCAGCAAACTGAAACAGCAACAACAAAATACATTTTTTGTCAAAATTCAAACCACCTCAAGGAGTAAATTAACACTAGCCAGTCCTGAGCTCCTCACCCCATCAGAAATAGCAGTGTTGCCATTTTTATTGTTTCAGTAAGTTTCAAATGATGGAACAGAGACCCTTAAAAGAAACCAGAAAATTTTAAGATGTGGTGGTTCTAAGTGCATTAGTTGTGTAGATGGGGAGTTTTTTTGCCTGAGCTATTTTTAAAGACCATCAGAATTACTTATCTATAGTTAGAGCTGCTAGAAAAATTATCTGTCCAGTATATTTCAGACATCAAGTCTAAAAAGGAAACTGAGTGCCATGGAGAAAGTAATGAGAGCTATTTTGTACTCCACTCTGTATTTCAATCTAATATTTGATCCCACCTAGTTCACTGCCCAGTGAGAATAAAGATTTCTTAGTTATACTTTGAAATCTCAAGACCTGAGATGGGTAAGTTATGATTGCACTCACCATGGAGAAGGGTAAAAAGAAGCCTGAGGAACCACATTGCCAATGCCAGAATTGAGAATAAAGATTGATATCCAAGTGTTCTGCCTGTGGGTGAAACTCAATAACTCTGCCTTCAATATGCACTTCAATGAGCCAGAAGAACTGGTTTATTCTTATTATCCCAAGGAGCACATGCTTGACCAAGTGCAGGTTTTGTGAAAAAGCATTGTGTTGAAAACTAATATCACCAAGCAGTCAGAGCTACTGCAGGAAGAGCAAGTGTGTGCCAAAGCCTTCCTTTCAGCTTCTTTTGTGATCCGAATGGAGGTTCCTGCTTCCTTCCTTGAAACACATCAACTTAGCATTCCTGCTTTTTTTATTTCTTATGGATCATTTCTATGATTACCAGTGTAGAGAGATCTGGGGCATTTTTTGGTCAACACACACAAAATTCAAGTTCCTTAATGATTATGTTGATTTGAGCTAGGATAGAGTTAATTTTCTTCATAGCAGCTCATGTGGTGATGTATTTATGATGAAAATGGTGTCAATAACACAGGGATATTTTAGCTATTGCTATTACACAACATCAAGAATTTTTCTGCTTCTCCTGTTGTCCTGCCATTGAGTAGGCTGGAGTGCACAGGAAGCTGGGATGGGACACAGCTGGGATAGTGGACAACAGCTGACCAAAGGAGTGTCCCACACCATATGGCTTCATGCTCAGCAAGCAGCAGCAGGCAGAAGAAGAATCTTGGAGCCATAAAATCACAGAACATGATGAGCTGGAAGGGACCCATCAGGATCATCAAGTCCAGCTCCTGGCCCTATGCAGGACAGCCCAAGGGTCTCACCAAGTGCCCAAGAGCGTTGTCCAAACACTTCTCAAATTCTGTCAGGCTTAGGGCTGGCGCTTCTCTGGGAAACTTGTTCCAGTGCCCAATTCTCTGGGTGAAAATTTTCCTGCCATCCAACCTAAACTCCCCTGACTCAGCTTCATGCTGTTCCCTCCAGTCTTGTCACCAGTGAACAGGGTGAGGTAATCAGTCCCTGCTCCTCCACGTCCCCTCGTGAGGATGTTGAAGACCATGATGAGGTCTCTCTTCAGTCTCCTCTTCTCCAGGCTGAACAGACCAAGGAATCTCAACTACTCTTCATATGGCTTCTCTTCCAGACCCTTCACCATCCTTGTTGTTCTCCTTTAAACACTCTCTAATAGCTTAATGTCTTTTTTATATTGTGTTGCCCAAAACTGCACACAGGACTCGAGGTGAGGCCACACCAGTGCAGATGAAGGAAGAGAATTTGGCCATTAGGTTAAAATTTAAAGGGGTTAGGGGATACAGACTAACAGCCCACACAGCCATCTTTCCTACTCATTTCAGTACAAATTCAGACTACAAATTAAGAAAAGGTGTCATGATTTCTACGCATTTTCCTCATTCTAATTTAGAGAAACTATTTTTGTCAGGACACAGAAGCTATCATCACTAATATCCAAAATCCCCAGGGTGTAGTTTAGAGAAGAGTGACTGCAAACATCTGTATTTGGCATCTCTGGAGGCTTAGAGTCCCACAAAAGTCAATACCCAGATCTCAGTCTGCATGATCATATTACTCATTAGAAGTCGAACCAAAAAGGCAAGCCATGGGCCTAATGAGCCATGAATACTGTTCCAAATTGTGTGGGAAGAACAGCCATGGGACAGATACTTCTGGTTTTGTTTACAAACTTCTTCCAGGTGCATTTTGTCTTATCTTAAAAAAAAACAAACCAAAACCAACCAAAAAAAAAAAAACCCACAAAAAAACCCCAAAAAAACCCCCAAAAACAAACAAACAAAAAAACCCCAACAAACAAAAAAATTCCCAAAAAAGAAAACAAAACATCAGCGAATTTGGTTTGCTTTGTATGCATAGGGCAGTGGAATGAGGAAGGCACTAGGACTCAAACATCTACCCTACTAGCAGTGCTGCTCACAAAGAAATGGCTGTTCTCACAAGATTATGAGCTTGGCTTTCAATAACAGCTTTTATGAAGTGCTGGCCCCTCTTCCCACAGGAAGGGACCTCCATTCATGTAAACTTTCATTCACAGTAGCATGTGCTAAGAGTATTTGATCTCATCTTCTCTTTTGAGTTTTCAATTGAAGGCTGAGGATGTCAGGTCTTTGCTGTTGATTCTGTCAGATGGGACTTGCTCTAAGTCAACTGTGACTCACACCTGTGTGACAAAACTTCTCAGGAATGCCAGTGCTGCCCTTCCAGCCTGCTTTGTTCAAGCAGACAGGCTTTTTTTGAAGACATTGGGAAGATGTGTTTTATTCCTGTGCCTCCATGTACCCTAAATTAGACCAGACCAGGACCAGATCATGCCATTCTGCATCCAGTCTTTACAATTTGGTCACCTGGTTACCACCTGCCTGAAGCACATTTTATTACCAAAGACACACCTCCTCAACCCAAATACAGAAAATATTCAAGAAGTGACTGCATATTAGCTCTGCTGAAGCTTTTGGTTAGGCAATTCATGATCTCAGCAAAAAGACCCATCAGTGTGTTCTTGTCAAAGAGCTTCTGGTCCAAATCCTTGCTTTCAGAGTCCTCTTGTATTATGCAGGTTTGAAAGCCTTCTGTCGTATCACAGCATTAGAATTCACAAGATCTTTCTAGATTTAAAAAATGCATTAGTACTAATCTCTCTCTTTCCCTTCCAGTCTCTCTCTTTCCCCTCACCTGTGCAGTTAGCCAGATGGTAACTAAGGCAACCTGGATTTATTGTGGGATGTGCAGACCATAAAGTCTTTTATAACTCTCTAACTCATAATATTTCTGTAAGAGTCTGTACATAAACAAACCAGGAGGATAAGAGGCATTCATTAATAATAGAGCTAACCTGAATGTCTCCATGAAACCTTTACTGGGTTAAATGGAATCTCCAAATCTTCCACCAGACACAGACTTCACATCTCCCATCTCCAGAGACAGCTTTACTTCAGGTTTGATATTTTCACCTCTGTCTTTAAACAATGAGTTAACCTCCAGCTAATTTATTTCCAAAATTCTATTTCATCGTTATCAAGCGATATTATCTTTGGAGGAATCAATTCTGCTTGTTATAAAAATTAAGCCACATCAAAGTTGGGATTTCATCCCATTGTTACCTATTATTACCTTTCTGCAAGAGGTATTTTGAAGTCTGATGTCTTGCATAGCACTAACACTGGAAGAGAGAGGTAGGATCTGCAGGAGGTAGGCAAGTCATCCTTGCTGTGATTAATGCAGTTGTGGATAATATGAATAAATTGGGTCTCACAAGCAGAATACACCATTCTCATGTCCTGAAGTGAAGAATAAACACCCCATGAATGTCACAAGGGCAGTGCCTAAAGCAAAGGAGGACAAATTCATGTCAGGAGTGCACTTGAGGCCAAGAAATGTTCATTCTGTTCTTCTCCTCCTCAATGCAGCCTTTTGGAGACCTGTTTCAATACATGTTATGGGCCACAACCAGAGGAGCAGAAACAAAGCACGTGATTTCCATTATGCATCTGGACAGCATCAGCCTAGAACTAGAAACACTTGTCCTCTTTTCAGATTGCAAAATGAAAAGACTCAAAAGCAGTCAAAGAGCAGCCTGGGAAAGGTTATTCAAGGCTGTCCAGTTTTGGAGAAGGAGGTTGTTTATGCAAAATATTGCAATGTCCTCAGCAGCTAATCCAGTGTCGCCCTGAAGCCAAGGCAGTCACTGAACTCAGCTCAGCAGTGTCTGCAGGTGACTGCACTCAGTGATGTGAGGGGGCCCTGGATTTCTGCAGGGCTTCACATAGTCCTAGGATTCCTGGGTGCAGCAAAGCTCACATTCAACCCAAATCTCCAGAGCAGCCTCAGTCATTCTTCATCTGTCTGCTCCTGCCTCATGCTGCTCTCCCCCTGCTTTATAGTCACAAGGTCTTTATAGCCAAATACATTTGCTGCCTTGCAGAGCCAAGCATTTCTTTCTGTACATACAACACAGATTTTGTGTTTCCTTGCCCTGGAGAAAACTTCTTTGAGAACTGAAAGATGTGTGCAGTGCCAGGGCACGTCTGTGTAGACAGACTAAGCCACAATTTATCTGCTGCCCTTCCAGACTGTTCTCAGGGTCACTGTTGCCACAGGAGCTTGTAGAGCAGCAAGGGTCATAGAGCCATAGAGTGGTTTAGGTTGGAAGGGACCTTAAGGATCATCTCATTCCAACCCTCTGCCATGGGCAGGAAGACTTTCCACTAGATGAGTCTGCCTAGACCTTCATCCAGCCTGGTCTTGCTTCTCAGTTATCAGAAATGTTCCACCAGCGACACATTCCCTCCCAAGCACTGCATCATTCACCTGCTGACAGCAAGAGACAACGCTGGTCATCACCAGCACACTGAGGCTGTCTTCCAGATGTTTGACCACTGCACTAACAAAAATGTGTGTATGGATGCCTGAATGATTCCCATTAATGAATGAGAACACCACTTTGCAGAAAATACTGAAACAAAAACCCTGAAGCCTTCTGTTTTTATGAATGTGACCATATCCTTTCTATTCAAAAAAGCCTTGGCTGAATTTTGTTTGCAGAGACATCAGAGCTGGACAGAGCTTTGAACTCTGAGATGTCGATCGACGTCAGCAATGGTTTGATGACAAAGTCTGCAGATGTGATGCTCTGTGAACCAGGGAAATAAACCTCCTGGGATCAGGCAGAGAAATGAAGCTGAGAAGTTGCTTGAGAAGCAGAGCAGTCAGTAGTGTAATGATTTGAAAGCCTGGGGATCATGCAAGCGATGATGTCTGTGCTACACACAAGGAATTCAATCCCTTCTCCCAAATAAGGGCCCTTGACAGACTGTAGCACTACATTATGGACAGAGAGATGTTGTGCATCTGATGCCTTCTCTTTTATTGAAGCCCAGGATTATGAATGGTAAGTCATTTAGCCCACTTTAGATAAGCATCACTTTCAAATCGGATTATAATTTTGCAGAGGCACAACATGTTCAGGGCAAAACCATGTCTGACACCAAGATAAGTACGCCAGGAGGCTCTGCTGCATGGTAGTAACACACAAACTGACAAAAGAGGCCCTTTTAAATTCAGCTTGAGACAAAGGTGAGCTATTAGACCTCCCAAGGCAATTGCCACAGAGAACTGGGGAAAGCTGTGCAACATGCAGCTCTTCATGGTTGCTCATGCTGCTTTGGCACACATATACATTATTAATGCTGCTATTTTTAAGTTTATTTTCCCTTGTGCTGTGTGGAAAGCTACGCCATTCTCCACTGTGCCAGTGACTGTCCTTTGGATGCATTTTCATTTCCCATTTTCCCACATGAAGCATTTGCCTATGTCCAGAAGAACAAATAAAGTGAAGAGCTGCCAGCTCTGACTCAGAGGGGTGGGGGATGCCACAGGCAGCTTCCCACAGGAAGCAAAGGTGAGTGTTTCTCTCACACAACATGTGGGCAGTCTCAGGCATTCCTCGCCAGCTTCACAGAAATCCTGGAATATTAATGAAAGAAATGCAGGTCTCCCTCCAGCCCCTGCCTCTCTCAGAGACGTTGATGAATGAGTCAGCGATGAGCTGCGGCTGCTGCGTCATCACTGTAATCACTGGGGAGAACCCCCAGTCACAGGGAGAAGCTTAAGCCATGGAGTTTCTCCTCACTGGAGTGCTGAGGCGGGCAGGGCAGGATGACATTCAGCACTGGGCTCAGAAGCAATTCCCTGCCAGGATTAAGCTGCTTTGAAGAAGAGGTTTCCTCTTCCCCTGTAGGGCCTTCCTTGCCAAGCTTTGCATCCACAGGCTGACAAGGAAGGGGAGTTTTGACTGTGGCATTTAAGTCTCTGATGCCATTGAAAAAGATGGATGAAGGTGCACAGACTCACAACCCTGGTTCAGTTTTATGTCCAGCCAGATGTGCAAACACAGGAAGATATTGGGAGATTTGGATCCAGTTATTGGCTCTGCCAGAGCTTTGATTGACTAGGTTAAACCAATGGCACTCCCTTCTTCTTAGAATGAGAATCACAGAATCATTAAAATTTAAAAAGACCTTGTCAACTAAGCCATGACACTAAGTACCACATTCAATCATTTCTTGAACACCTGCACGGTTGGTGACTTCATCACCACCCTGGACAGCCCATTCCAATGCTTGACAACTTTTTTCATAAAGAAATTCTTCCTGATGTTCAGCATGAATCTCTCCTGGGGCAGCGTGAGGCCATGCCCTCTTGTCCTATCACTAATTTTCTGGTAGAAGAGACCAACACCACATGGCTACAACCTCCTTTCAGGTGGTTCTAGAGAGTGATATGGTCTCTCCTGAGTCTCCTTTTCTCCAGGCTATGGAATGTGTTTACAGAGGTCTGCATGACTCCCATTAATGGATGAGAGTGCCATTTTGCAGAAAATACTGAAAAAAAACCCCTTTAATAGAGAAGCCTCCTGATTTTATGAATGTGACAATATCCTTTCTATTAAAAAAAAACCAAACAACCTGGCTGAATGTTCTTTGCAGAGACACCAGAGCTGGGTAGAGCTTTGAACTCTGAGATGTCGATGTCAGCAATGATTTGATGACAAAGACTGCAGCTGTGATGCTCTGTGAACCAGGGAAATAAAACTCCTCAGATAAGGCACAGAAATTACCTTTAGAAAATAGGAGATATTTCCCAGTATCCTTGCAAGCACTTTTAACTATTATTCAATCATCAACATACTGAAAACCACTGATCAGGTGTCACCTAACCTATGTGCCTTGGGAACATAAGTTTCCTCAAGAGACATGGTCCAAAAAACCCAGTATTTGTCTTGCAGCTTCTGCTGGTGAGCCATCCACAGAGCCAGGCCAAAGCAAGGCTATGGAATGGCCTTCAGGATTTGTCCTGTTCATCTTATCAGTAGGTTTGAAGTCTGGTTATGGTATTGTATTTTTAAAAGCCTTATGGCACAGGAACACTGGTGAATGTTCAGGGCTTTTTGTAGATATGAAGGGGAAGAGAAAAGGAACATAGCTGGCATCATCTGCATCTTTCTGAACTCCATGGAGTTATTCTGTGGAGGAGGAGACTGCTGCCTCTTGTATTCTGTTGTCTTGCATTCCTAAGAAGAAATGCTCAAGGGCTTATTATCTGACTAAGTAGGATTTTTCATTATTATTTGAGCCAGAATTCTTTTCCTTGACCTGAGTCCTATTTCACTTTGGCACCTGCACTTGTCTATTGAATTTTTCAAGGATTCTCCATTTCTCTATTGATTTATGAGATGAGAGGGAGTGACAAGCCTGACTAATCACTGTGTATCTCAGTCTGCGACATCAAACTTTCAGAAAGGTCAAGGAGGCCATAAGAGTCATGGTCCCTTAAGAATGATTTTGACATGGAAACTGAATTTATATTAGCCAACCCCACTTACAGCAGCTTGAATTCCTCCCTGTTTCAGTTTCTGGCCTTCTGGTCCACCAGCAGGCACAGACTCCAGAAGCATGGATCCACTGTACTCAGTGCTTCTTCATATTGTTTCTGAATTGAAAAAACCTCCTGCTTCAGTTCATTGCCTGAAGCCACTTTCTTCTACAGGGACATCAGAGTCCTGAAGTTTCCTGGGCCATCATAAGCAAAAAAGAAGACACAAAGGGCTTTGCTGAGCCCAGTCTCCCACTATGTGTGAGGGAAATGATAATCCTTAGCCTTAGGGTAGTGTGAGGGTTCATTAGCTCATGTTTACATAGTGCTAGGCATTAATTATTAAGTCAAGCTGCCATTGAAGAGAACAAAAGGCCTTGGCTTTCTGAATAATAGGGCAAGCATTTCTTGGAAGACTCCCACTGCCTCTTTGACAGATGCACAGTGTGACATGGCATGTGGGAAACTGCAACCATGTTTTCCTTTAAGTCACATAACTAATTAAACTCATGAGATAGCTCAGGCTTCACTGAGTAGTCTGGTGTTTTGGAAGGAATAGTGCAAAGCTTTGTGAATAGTTGAAACTCTGAATGTAAGGATTGTCTGATGAAGAGTAGAAAGACAACATCACTAGGAAGCAAATGGTGGGTATTTTTCTTCCAGATTTTGGGTTTGGTTGTTCGTTTTTTTTTTTTTTGTGTATGTGTCAAAAAGAGGAGACACAAAGAAATCAACATTTCCCTTTCATGAAAAAACCCTACATAAAGCTAGGACTCCACTGAAGAATTCACTAAGCAATAAAAAAATAAAAACCAGGCCCTTTTCAGTAGAAAGTCAGTACTTCCACTCTGCAGCTGAGGAGAACATGGCCGCAAGTTTCCATTTGCTTCACAGATCCCTGGTAACTTCACTGGTGGATGAAACCCTCTCATGACCAAGAACACTTCATTAGCTTAAAATTTTCTGAAGACTTTCCTAAGTAACAGAAACAACTGGGACTGTGCCATACCAGTAGCTACCATTACTTCCCAGTTCTGGGGTAATCTCCTTCAAAGTGAGAAAAATCAGTGTCAGGGGTCAGAAAAGATCCTGACCTGGCAGTTCTAAGTATGCACCATGCCTCAGCACAGGAGGTGACTCAGGATACTGTAAAGGGCAATGTTTTACAAAACAGGAGCATATTTCAACTTGGAAACACAAGGCGCTACCAAGTAATGGCCAATATGGGCATCATTTCTGCTCTGAAAATTTTAAGTGATCTTCAGAGACATATTCCACATCTTTGTGAACATGGCTATGGTCACAATTTTATCACGAACTCTAGTGCTTTGATGCAATTGCTTACAACCCCAGTCCCACCAGGTGATTTATCTTCACACCTCCTCCAACCTCTCCAGCCTCATTTTAAAGGCAACCCCACAGCAAAGCTCCAAAGTGACATCCTCAGAAGCCCCTGCATGGATAAACCACAGCCATCAAAGCTGGTGGGTAGTCATCACCATCAAAGATGGTGCTAGGCAGCTAGTGTCATTTTTTTTAATTCTTGCCAGGAGAGTTCTAGTGCTCAGGAAGAAGGTGGGAAACATCTTTACTATGATTATTCCTTGTTGCTTTTACCACTACTGGCTATGCTGTATCACCTACAGTAGTGGCAGTATTGGCAGTAGTAGTAACAATAGTAAAAGGAACACTAACAATAGTAAAAGGAACATTAACAATAGTAAAAAGAGCATTATTCTTAGTAGGCAGAGCCATGACTTCAACTTTTATCTGAAAAATAAATCTCTTAAGGGATCTCAGTTTAGTTGCATGAGTCTGGGGAGGGGGGCTGGCTGGTGATGCATGTCTGCTGGAAACTACTGTGGCATCCCTGGCACATTTCTCACAGGTACCAGGACACTATCAAACAGCAGCAGCACTTAGTCAGAGCTAACCCAGCAACATCAGAGATGGAAAACCAAAAAACACTCCAAAGAGTAAGGGAGGAGCACCAGGAGACCCTCATTTGCAGCGTGCAGGCTCTGCTCAGATTTACTGTCACCAGTTAACTGGTTCTGTAAGGCAACCACTTATATGTAACTGATAGGTAGTAAAAAGAATTATTTGATGATTATCCCATTGCCTTTCCGTTACTGGGCTGACCTGATAAGAAGCAGCTCCTCTATCCATCACAGCTGTGACCGTTCTAACTGAACTCATTTTTCAGACCACTATCAGTCAGCCTCAGCTATTTTTACTCCAAGATTCATGGGGCAAATTCATCCCCCAAATTCAATTTTCTTTGATGAAAGCTCTTCAGAATTTTTCTTTTCATCCTTTCTTCGTTGTCTGTGAGTTATGCTTTACCTTCTCTGTCCCAGGTGTAAGTCCCAGAAGGTTATCTGCACCTGCAGGGATATTGCATTGCTTTCCTATATTTCTTTTTAACTACTGAAGTTATTATTTTCAGAAATAATATTTTTCATTCAAATGTCACTGTAAGCTGCAGGAAGCCCTAAAACAAGGCAGAATCTATGTTTGTGTATGTAGGTGGGCTTTCCTCCCCCCTAGTAGACCTTGGACCAGCTGGTAATCTGTGAGTTTCTGCAGAACTGAGGACATCAGTCAATTACATGCTGGAGGATGCTCCCATTCACTTGCATTACTGCTTCATTTATCCATTAATACTTGCAGCAGGCTTGGATACTGATATCTATGTTAGGCACTTTGCATCAGTTTAAATAGCAAGTGAAAAAATAACTTCCACAGAAAGGAAGGGAGTGCTTAGGGAAAAGAAATTAAATTCCTCAATAACTCAAACACCTACTCAGTCAGAAAGGTCCCATCCTCCCCATCCCTGTCAGCCCTGTGCAGGGATGTTGCTGAAAGCCCATTTCCCAGAGTTGAGTTTGGCTCTTTGGGGAAAATTTATCCACCTACTAATGCAAAAGCTAAATATTTATCTTGCAGAAGGGAGATAAACAAGGTAAAAATGCACAAGTCTGGGTGAGGCACATGATACTCCTCGGACAGCCTGTATTGCACTTAACAAACTAAACCAAATCCTGTCTGGGTGAAAAATAATTTTGAGGCAGAAAACTCAGCCCTACCCATAAAATACTCACTGAGGGATAAAATCCAACATAGTCCAGAATTCTAAGTGCCCAGACACCCAAAATTTGGGCTTGGCCATGAGATCTTGGTTTTAGCTCCCCTCTGCTTACAGTGCTGCTTGAATCATTAACTTAAAATTTTGAGTGTTGCATTTTACTCCTCTCAGGCAGCTCAACCTCAGCTGTTTCAGTAGTTTGACAAGTAGTTTGACAAGGCAAAACACCTCTCTAAACCCCCTTTGCACTGCATAATAAAGTGGGAACACTGAGGGGATCTTATCCAGTGCTGCCAACCCTGGCATTCAATGGTTTGGGGCCAGCCCCAGCTCCAGGGAGCAGGCTGCTGAATCTTCTCTGCTTTTTTGCATGGGTACAGGTGACTTGATACAGGGACAGATCAGGAGGCCTAAGTCCCTGTAGAGACCTACAAAAATCATGTCAGGCCTAGAATTTGTGACTTGGAGGTTCCCTGACACCAAGGAATGGTCCTGTCCATTGAATCTGCAGCTGGGATGGATGGATGGATGGATGGATGGATGGATGGATGGATGGATGGATGGATGGATGGATGGATGGAGACCCTCAGCTCAGCAGTGCTGGGTTATTTGAGCATTGTTGTACCCCAGGAGGTCTGGCTCTGACTTTTGCTTCAGCAGAGAACAGACATTCAAAACCAAAGTACCAGGGTCCCATGTGGTTTCAGGGGAAGCCTGCAAGGTAGAGATTTATCCCCTCAGTTCTGAGTTTTAAACAAATTTATTTTATCTAGCCTTTTTTTCCACAAAGGAGTAATAACTTTTGTGTTGATTTCAAACACGACAAGTGCTTTTAAAGGACCAAATCTCAAAAAAACCACCACAGAGTAATATTTGTCTACAGATACTTTCTACTTCCATAGCAGATCTTAATTCTTTATGAAACTCATTCTCCAGCCCTGAGTGGTGGCTGAAGATAGCAGTAGAGTACCACCTCAAGCACTCACCCCTGATGCTGTGTCATTATAACATGCTGCTGTGCTGAAACACAATAATCCCCCCAAATCCTCCCGGATAGACAGAAACCCACAAGATAGACTTGTTTTAAAACATTCACGAAGGTTAGTTGTGTTATGCTGATTCCCCTCCTCCACATGGCAGCAATTTGGTGGGAAAAGCAGTGACTTTGAAAGCAGCTGCTGGGTGTGGGATATGGGGAGAAGAGCAGGAACCGTTTTGCTAGAGGGTACAGGTAAGTGTTAATTGATACCACACACAAAGATAAAGGCTTTTCAGTGATGGATCCTGCCCTTGCACAATGGGCCCCCTCCCCTGTTCCTTCTCCTCCCATCCCAGCAGTGCAGAGCAAGGCTGGGTTGTCCAACAAGGAGCTCTCTGAGCTGAGCCCACCCAACTGCACTGGCAGTGAGCTGTTCCCCACCCAGAAAAGGGATGCTCTTGGGTCTGGCACATCCCTCTCTTGTCCCGCTGCCACTCCCACTCATCACCCTGTGTGCTGAGTCCCACCCTCCCTGCCCCGTGTGAGGAGAGACAGACATGGAGCCAGCTCATAACCTCTCCAGTGCTCCATTTCCCTGGGGAATACTGCTCAAGGGAATTATTTTCTGTGCCAGGACATTTGGTTCACTCCAGGGACAGTTATCTGCACATCTCGTGAAGACCATGGGAGCTGGTTTCTCTATTCTGCAGTGCTGTGGACCTTTGGTAGGTCTAATCCTCTGCACTGCACTGATCTATTTTTCACTGAATTGGCTTTGACTGATAAAGGATGTAACTCTTTCTCACTATCCTCAACCTTCTTAGCCTTGGCACAAGAAATGTACAGAGACACTCAGGGGAAGAGCTGAAAGTCTCAGCATATGCATCCATAATCAGGCCTGATATATCCAACTACTTTTGTTTCAGTGGTAACAGAATCTGCTCCAAAACTGCCTTATGGAAAAGCAGGACTGTCTGTGTCAGGTGCTGCACTCACTGACATTTTTTCTCAGGCAAATTGAAACAGATGAACTGCAGCCTCCCTAAACCCAGACTATTCATGGGCTGCTCCTGCTCCTTGGGCTCTGGGCCAAGCTACTCTTCCCAGGAGAGGACCATGTTCTCAGGACACTGTTTTGGTGGAATGAGTCTCTTCCTGCTGCATCAGCTGTTTTCTGTGTCTCTGCAGTTACCTTAGAGCTCTTGCAGACTCAGTGGTCCCAACACAAAGCTCCTGGGTCTGCTGCACATCAAAGACCTTCTGGCTCACTGCTGGACCTGAGAAGATTCTCCTTTCTCACGATGCTGCCAGGCAGCCTGTGGCAGGTAAGGGAGGCTACATTCCCATTTTCTTGGGATTTTGAATGAATTGAGTACTGTTAGGTCATCTCAGTGTCTTCATTTTAAAGTCTGGCATGACAAAAGGATAGAAAGTCTTGGTACTAGCCCATTATCTCTAAATCTCTTCATTTCAGGCTGCACTAAGGTAAGAACAAATAGTAGTAATACCAGACATAGTGTGCAGTGCAGGAAAAGAAAATGCAGTTCACAGAGACGTTTCTATAAATATGCTACTTTCTAGTCTAGCAGGTTTCAAAGTTTCTTTCACACTCTGTGATTCAGCTAATAAGCTGAAAGATGCTTCTCAGGCTTCTTATTCAAGGACTTGCACAACCCATTCACCATCTGGCTGCCTCACAAAAGGCAACCCATGCACAGATCCCTTTGCTCTTTCATAATTTAAGTCTGCAGTTTCTTCAGATCCAACAATTTCTTGCTCAATCAAGAAGAGTGTTGCAGTATCCCCTCCCCACACCATGACCTGGCCCCACTAGCATTTGACAGAGTAATGTCTTTTGGATATAACCTGGTGTGACTTCTGTTTGTCCAGATGGACAACACAGTTATTTAATGAATATTTCTCTGGTCAGAGGATAAATTATTAACTCACTGTGGAAGAAAATTGTCTCCCCCTCACAACAGCTATAGTCAAATGCCACAGTGAAGCCTCATCATTCCTCTCCAGACCCCACAGGGCCATGTAAATTGATGACCACATTTTATCCAGATAAATAAATGTTACTGATGTGTGTGGCCTGCGGATGCATTCTGATTGACTGCAGTGAGCTATTAGGGAATTTGTGATTAAATGATCCATGAATTCTGGTTTTGAGGGAAATCAGCAGAACCATTCTGGTCCCTCCCTACCCCCCCTGCCCTCCAATCGCAAGGCAGCCCAGCTGGTGACATTCTTTATGGCAAACATGAGAATGCCACCAGAAACTACCATGTCTGAAGAGAAACTCTGACCAGGACTCTCACTGGACAGACATTCAGTTCTTTGAACACTGAGTGCAGAGTAGCCCCTTACAGTCTCTGTGAGCATTACTTCTTCTTTTGGCATGTAACTTGCAAATGGACAGTTTATATCTCACCTCTTTCAAAGTGTATTTACTCTCTAAAATCTTGGACTTTATTGTCCATTTGCATTTTCAAAAGCTCGTTTCTCTAAGTCCATAAGATTGTGCATCATGATGCTAAAGGGCTTTGCTCAGGGTCATGTCCCTTCAGATTTTGAATACCTCCAAGGATGGAGCCTCCACAGACACACTGGGTGACCTGTTCCAGAGTCTGTGCTCCCTCAACCTCCCTTCTTCCAAGATAAATGTTTTATCTTACACTTAAATGGAATTTCCTCTATTCCAGTTTCTGTCCTGTCACTAGACACCACTGAGGACATCTTGGACACTGCAGGATGCCTCCATCTTTTTTACTTCATCAAATATTTATACACATGGGCAGGATCCTCCTGAACCTTCTCTTCTCAAGGATGAATATGTCTCTCAGTTTCTTCTCTTCTCAAAGATGAATATATCTCTCAGTTTCTGCTCATATGCCAGGTGCTCCAACACCTGACCCATCACTGGGACCCTTCACTGGACTCACTCCAGCACGTCCATGTCTCTGCCCTGCTGAGGAGCCCAGCACTGACATGGCACTCCTGGGGTTCCCACCAGTGCTGGATGGAGGTGAAGAACCACCTCCTTTGATCTGCTGGCAGCACTCTGGAGGCTCTTGGCCTTTCCTTTTTGCTGTAAGGGCACTTTTCCAGCTCCTGTGCAACTTGTGCACCAGGGCCTCTGTGGTTTTTTCTGCAAAGCTGCTTTCCAGTCACTTGCTCCTGCTGCTTGAGCTTATTCCTCCCCAAGGGGTAGAACTTGGTGTTCCCTTTGTTGAAATTCATGAAGCTCTGTCAGCCCATTTCTTCAGCCTGCTGAGGTCACTCTAAAAGGCAGCAGAAGCCTCTGTTCTCTCAAATTTAACTCACAATTTTGTGTACATAATGTAGGACACCTGTGTATCTCAAGCAGGACTTCTCAGTTCTACTCTTAGAGCCAGAAGAGCGAAAATTAGATATCCCACAATGTAACTTCAGGGGTCTAAATTCCTTATTAGTTGTGGTTCTGAGAACTGCTCTCCCTGTCATATCTCATTATCCTCCACTGCTCACTGGAAAGACCATATTTAAATATCAAAGCCCTGGTGAATACATTTTATTTCAGCCTCTGTGTGTGTTAACATTATTAATATTGAAATTCTGAGATTTCAACAGAGATGGCAAAGGTGTCTCTCTGCCTCACACTCTCTGCACAGCCCTCCACTCACACATCATTGCTTTTGCAAATATGAAAGCTCTATCCCAGTCATCCACATGCCACAAAATACATAAACAATGAACTTTGAAAACAAGCCACCTTGCAGCCCATGTCTATTAAAAAAACTCTGTTTGGTTTTGTAATTGTCTAATTGGCTTGGTTCACTGAATCAGATTAATCTGTGAAAGGAGGAAGTGAGATTCTGCTTCTCCCTTTACAGCTGGAGGACAGCATGAGGGCAGATGAGCACTTTTGTGAATCTAGGACACATTTCTCTCCCTCCTTTGCCCTTTGCAGGAGCTCCTCTGGATGGACCTCATTAGGAATTCTTACTCCTGGCAGCTTCAAGCCATCTGTTGCTACAGAAGAAAGTGTTTGCTGCAAGCATTTCTTTTCCTAAATAGTTGCAGAACAGTTGGTGCTGTCTGGTGTTTGGGGTACTCCTGGAGGGTGGTCAGTGTTCAAACATGACCTGTCTAGCCAGACACTTCCAGTCTTTTTGCTAAAACACACCCAGCCTCCAGATCTGGATGGATCACAGTGAATGTCAGCTGCATCTACAAATGCCTTTCCTGAAATCAGAACAAACTTGGGCTCTTTCTAAACTTCTTTTCAACAACTAAAATGGTCTCAACCAAATCATTTGCAAAACTCAGATATTGCCACTGGCATGGATCACTGCCCACTTCAAAAACTGTGGTTTTATTTTGCCCTAGAGATGAAGACACAGTTCCTTTATCACGAGATGGAGCTGTGCCAAGTGAGTTTCAGTCTCACTTTTCTGACGGGTCATTCTGCAGACCAAGAACTTTTTTTGCCTTCCCTGAGCTTTAGACCCATGGGGATCTTTAGTGATGGGTTGAAAGGCTTGGCAGGACCTCAGACCCCAGGTAGTGCCTCCCTCTCTGGAAAAGCAAACTCAGATAATAAACTACCCACTATAATCAATGTAACCATTTGTTTTAGGAACTCCTCACAAGAGGAAGCATTCCCAGTGTGTGTCACCCTTTAGGTAAAAGCACAGGGAAGGTGGGAGCACCCCAACCAGCCTCTTCCAGGAGTAACTAAAGAAGGAAAGAAGCTCAGTGATCAGAGTCACTGTTCAAAGCACAAAGCAGTGGCTGTTGCATGAGGGACTGATGGGAATACAGCAATGAAAACATGAAAGTAATAAATTAAGAACAGTAAGAACAAGAACTAAGGGAATGCACCAGACTTCTTGGGACCCATGGCAGGACAGACTTTGACTTGTAGAATTCAGAAAATCAGCTACTTTTCCTCTTGGTAGCCAGTTCAGAGTTACTACAAGTGACCTATCACTATAGGTGAACTTGTGAGGGCTGATCCAAGGATGTTACTGTGAGGAGAGAGCTACAGAGGGCTTCACATGGTGCTGTGGAGATTTTCATTCCTTCATTTGCCCCCACATTAACAGCAGAGACAGTGTTACTGAAATCTTGGACACTTGAAATCTTGGCCCAACATGAAAGTTGGGGAAAAAAAGTGTATTCATGGTTTTGACCGACTTAAAAATAACCTTCATGTTTCCCACCTGCAACAAGTTAAAAAGAGATCTCAATTTCTTTCTCAAGTCACAGGCAAAATTCTCTTCTCATCATCTTCCCCACTGAAGGATCCTAAGCTTTTGTGAATGCTGCTGGGGCAAACCTGCTCCTCGGAGAACAAAAACTATCATTTTTGATAGAAAAGAGTGCTCTTAGCTGTAAGGAACTGGCCTGGGATTAAGGGCAGTGTGAATGTTTCCCAGCTGTGTGATAGGGATGCATCTTTCAGAAATGTCATGTAATTTGTGATTTTGTAAAATTATTATTCCAATATACTTCTTTTAATGTCTATTTCATTTATTTCCCCACTTAAATTATAACAAGGAAATATTTTTCTATCTAAAGGCTTAGGACTTCAATGCATACTACTACTACTACCACCACCACCTATACATCACTACATATATTTTCACTGTTATTAAAGAAAACAATCCAATGCCTGTTATAACTCTGATCCTCTGATTTGTTGATTCTATTCTACACCCTTCCCTGAATCAGTGAGTCTGTATAAATCAATTTTCACCATGTCCTGTTCCAGGCACAAGGCTGGACTGGATGATTTCCTGAGGTCCCTTCCAAAGTGAATTATCATATGATCCTGTTATATTGCTCAACTGGCTAATGATGCTTGGATGACACATTTCATCTGAAGAGGTGACACATTTCTGGTTGTTGTGGTATCAAAGGCCTCCAATTACTGAAGCAAACAATAAATACAGAGCTCACTCAGGTGCATTCTGATGTGTCAGCCAAGAGCAACGTTAAATCTGAGGAGAAGGAAGCTGTGGAGAAATTTGGCTTTCGTACTCATTATAAACAAAATCTGTGAAACAGAATGATCTGCAAAAGGATGCAACAAAAGTAGGATCATTTAATTTGCCTTTCCTACAGACTAGGCAAAATAAACAGTGTGAAAGGAAAAAGGAAGCTTCTTGAAGTGCCCATGACAGGGATACATAAAATAAGGGAACAATTTAGTGGAAACGGAACTTGATCATCTAACCTCTGAATAAAACAGAACCAACTTCAAAATTATATCAAGCTGCTGAAGAGCTTTTCCAGTCAGACTTTGATTATTTCAAGGTTAGCACTGGGGCAACCTGTTCCAGGACTTGGCCATTCTCCTTGTGATGCCTTTTTTCCCTGGATTTCACTTTCTGCTGTTCCTGTCTGTTGCTGCTCATCCTTTTGCTGCACAGCTCCAGCTGGAGTCTGGCTCCATCCAACCACCCATTCCACGTGGGAATGGTCCCATCTTTTTAGTGCTGGTACAGCTCCACAGAAAAGCAATTTAATTGCCCTGGGCTAAAACAAAGGGACAAATCTACCTTTTCCTTCTGTGGATTCACATGGTGTTGAAATTTTCTCCTCCTCTGTGTAATAATTCTACAGTGTCCCCATGTCATTCCCAGCTCGCTTTTCTTTACGCATGGATCTGAGCATTGCCTTTCATGATGCAGAGAGAAAGAACTGTTTAATACCTCATATCCCAGCATCTACTCTTGGTACCTCACTGGGATATTGCCATGGAAACAGGGGAAGTTTGAAATAAAAGCGAATGCACTCACTTTTCTTATTTTTCAGTAGGGACTTCAAAATTTACTGCAGTATAAAAAAAGCTGTGTGCCATCTGCTTATTGAAAATTGAATGCAAATATTTCTTTTCTTTCTTCTAGAGCAATAAATCACTGCCATGGTGTATCCCCTCAGAAGCATCCCTAGAGGTGGTGATGAGTTTTTGAATAACTTGCTGTCCAGAAGTTAAGGTGATAAGAAATATCCTTGTCCTTCAGCCAGGGATGGAACAGATAAAGAACAGACTGAACCCAAATGGAAGGCAACATGTACTGGAGACAAGCAGAACTGTGAAACCAGCTGCTGGAACAGAATTTAGGTTCTATAAGTCACACAACCTCCCAGCTATTTTGGGGGAAAGGTAATTTTTTACCTATGATAGGACTATGTAGGAGAGTCTTCACAAACACACCGGCATCATTTTCCCCTCTGTGGTCATTTTATCTGTGGATCAGTTGAGACAAACATCACTGAACTGGAGGGCTGAGTCTTCTGCTTGCAGCAGCATGAGGCTCTCAGGTCTTGTGACTGATTTATTCACACTGTCTTCTAATAAAGGGCACCAGAGTATGGTTCTTTATGAAGTCAATGGAGATAAGGAGCTATCACATCTAACTCAGCTGGCTGGAGAAGATGATGAGTCTGTGTAAGGCACTGTTTCTTCCTGCTGAGATCTGTACAGGATCTCAGATTCTCTTCATGTTATGTGCCACAGCAGAGACCTGAGTCCATGGTAGGAGCTGGCTAGAAGGAAGATAATCTCTTTTCACATTCTTGATCTCTCTCCTTGTATTGAGATTTCTGCTGAAGAAAACTTTTGTCATAATTTTGAATATTGGTTTTATGACCCAGGTTTTATTTGCCTGTCAATATCCTGTCTCTCTGAGGTGGGGTTTTGCTCTCTGCACTGGCATCAGTGTTTTGCTACACAAGGAAATTTCCTGTCACTGGGGGAGACAGTCCAGACACACCACTGAACCTCTGACAGCTTTCCAGGAGAGAGAAAAGATGGGGCAATGCTGATGAGTGCAGTTGTTTCTTTGCCCCTAATCTCAGCAGCCCTTTCGCCAATCAGTGGTTAAAGATATGAAGATATATAAGTGGTTAAAGATATAAAGCTTATATCTCCTTATGAATTTCACAGTCTCAGGCTGGCCAGGAGAGGCTGACTTAGAACTTTTCTTTAGGTACAGGGTCACCATTTCCTCTAGAAGCAGAGGGAGCAGCACAGCCTCCTAGGTCTTGCACTCTGCACATAATTCTGCTTCACAAGCAGCTCACGGGGCTGCTGCCTTTGCAGGGCCATCCATCTCCTGCCTGACTTTGCCTCTCCCAGAGCTGTTTCAGAAAAAAAGGAAGCAGTTGCAACCAGACTGTGTCTTCTGTTGCTGTTTCTCTGGTAATCAGACAGCTACACCAATAATCATGTCCTTACAACCCCGGCTCCTGCTTATCACAGCCTTGTCTGGGAAGGAAAGCCTGCTGTGCCCTGCTCACTCAGCCATCCATCACCTGGACATCCTCAATGATTAATGTCTCCCTACCTGAGCCTGCACAGCTCTCCCTGGGAGGCACTGAAGCTGCTGCATGTGCAATGTTCTGGGCCCACTGGAAGATGGGTATGAATGATCATTACTAGCTAAGTCCCGGGTGCTATGAAAATGTCCATAAATGACTATGATTTACACAAGATTTATTTTAAGTGTGCTTAGATTTTGCTTTGTTTAAGCTTCCTCCTCATTCACAGACACCAGGCCAAATCTTCCACTGTGTCCATTTGGAGAGAGACAGATCCATTGTGTCTGGAGAATTGTTGTTGATACTGAGACTATATTTAAGTCACTGCTATTATATCTATGGGATAAATCTTGATTGCAGGTGTCTGCTTTGTGTTACACTGACTCAAACACAGTCACAGTCTTGTTCAGGCTGGGAGGTTCTTCAGGAGGTCTCTAGCCCAGACGCTGCTATTATATCTATGGGATAAATCTTGATTGCAGGTGTCTGCTTTGTGTTACACTGATTCAAACACAGTCAGTCTTGTTCAGGCTGGGAGGTACTTCAGGAGGTCTCTAGCCCAGATTCCTGCTTAAAATTGGAACAACACTAAAGTCAGACCAAGCTGTTTACTGCTGTTCCCACGTGGGTGCTGTGGTGGGTTAACCTTGGCTGAGACAAATCTCCACTCAGCTGCTCTTGCACTTCTCAACATGGCACAATGGGGGGGAAAAAAAGAAAGCCCAAACCAAGGACCAGAAATATTATGGACTGAGATAAAAACAGGGAGATCACTTATCTGTTACTGTCATGGACAAAGTAGACTCAAACCCAGGTAATTAATTTATTGCAAGTTAAAGTAAATTTGGATTATGAGAAACAAATTGAAACAGCACATTCCCCCCATACCTTTCCCAGTCCTGCCTTCACCTTTTCTTTCCCAGCTCCTGAGGAGAGAAATGGGAATGAAGCTGAGGTCAGTCCTTCACAACCCCTTTTAGTCACCCTGCAGTCCTCACATCTCCCTGCTAGGAACATGCTGGGTTGGCTAGACTGTCTTTGGGTTTTCAACTTGTGTAAGGATGGACCCTGTGAAAAGGTCTTTGAAGGAATAGAATTTCTTATACACCAGTTTCCTACAGAGGATTAGCTGGAGTAGAGCAGGCCATGCATCTCCCCAGTAAATCTGAGGTAGAATAAATGCCTCTGTGTATTTGTCCAGAAACACACACTCCATAGGGACTGGAAACTCCACACAGCATGGCCATGGGCTGAGGAGAGCCCTGAGTCCCAGTTTCACAGCTCACCTGCTACTCAACATCTCAGTAGGACCCTGACCTCATGGTGGATATGAACCCTTGTGCTGTCTCTGGCTGTGGGACATCTGGAGGGAGCTCGGGAGCATCTCCAGATCATCATTCCTTCAGCTGTTCCACTAAAGGCCAAGAGATGCAATGTATGTTTGTTTGTTTGTTTGTTTGTTTTTTTCCCAGCAAGATGACTGAATCCTTCTGTCTCTACAACTCATTCAGCCTGCACCATGTCAGGTTATCTACTGAAATACAGGGAAGAAATAGCAAATTTGAAAATTCTTCTGCTAAAAGAAACTACATGGTCACTCAATTGAAAAACCCTTGCTCCCACTATCAACACGGGATGGATTTAAATGATCAAAGGCAGGCCAAAATCAGCTTGAAATTATCCCAGTGCAATCAATTGTGTTTGGGGTGCCACTGCCCAAGGGGCCTCCCAGAGCTCCCTCTTTCACTTTTACAGCCTCTGGTCACCTCTTGTTCTCCTTGTTAGCAGACCTGCCAGACTTGATTGACTTGTTTGCATTAGGACCAAGTCTGGCAAAGCCCTTTTGGCCTACAGGCTGTTGCAAGGAGGTGAAGAGTGTCCAAAGGACAACAAACACTTTGTGATTTGTGTTCTAGATTCCTCCCTCTCCCTCTCCATCCCTCTCCCTTGGGGGAGCAGACACTAATCATTGCCTGCAGCACTGGGTGATTAATTTAAATGATTTAGCACCTGGGGATTAACCTTCACACAGAGATGGATGTTTTGGCTGTTTCCTACATTATTACCCTTACAGCAATTACCTCCCACAGATACTTGCTCTTGTGCTAATGAGCCAGAAGCTATTAGCATCCACGTCCGCTATCTACGTGTTTTATAGTTGCAGGAGGGTTTTTCCTTGATGACCACAACTTCTGGACAGGTAAATTAACAATATGAGTAGAAAATACTTTTCTGAAGACATCTCTGGAAGGAAAAAGGAATAGGGAAAATTATATTAGCATTATGAAGAGAAGTGTGTCATAAGCAGAAAATCAGAGCCAAGGAGAAGAGAATCAGACTCTGTTAACTGCTGCTCTACCTCCCCTTTATTTTTTCACATCTGTATTCAGGTGAGTCCCATCTCAATGCTGTTGGCTTTTCACTACCACCCATCCATTTGTCCCATAGCACCCGACATGCTCTTGCACCAAAATATGGATTATTTTAACACATCAGTCCAAATATTTCTTCTGTTTACATTGATATAAATTCAATGAATTGCTATCAGAATAATTGTGAAATGCAGAGCCTGTACCATGTTAGTTAGAGCCCATGCACAGCACAGATACAGACCAACAGACAAATACCAACTGGGATCACTTCTACTGTGCAGTGTTTCACAATGGCAACATGAATCTGGAATTGAGGGACGTTGTCTGCCTGCTTCATCTCTGCTCCTTGTCTCCTTTTATCTCTTGGTAAAATTATTTCAATTGTCTTAGCAGCTTCCTTTTTATACATGGAATTTCTTACATTTTATGAAGTAGAAATAAAAGAAAAGCACAGCAATAGTTGTGCTCACTAAATATGACCCATCAAGAGGCATAACTCATAGCTTGAGATCAAAGTCACTCGTGTTGTGAGTTGGACTTCTCCCCTCTCATTTCTGTGTAGAACACAGCAAACCTCTGTCCTAAAACTCCACAGATGTCAGTTTGCCTCTGCATCCAACCATTCAAAATGCAGCTGGTAACACTCATCAGACACTACAACAGTGAAACAGATAAAAGCTATTGCTCTCAATCCACTGGGCAGCACAGGACACCAGAGGATGGAGTAAACTCTTCTTGCTTGAAAAAGCAGCTGCTGGCTTTTGTGGAGAGAAGGACCATGACATACCATATGTTCTCCTTTTGTTCAAACTTAAGTTTGAATATTGCAGCTGTTGGTTGCACCCTTGGAAATAACAAGTTCATTCACATGACCTGAATTTCCAGAGCAAAGTTGGGGTCTATTGTGACACAAGACCATTTCTGTGGGAGGTATGGAGGAGCAAAGCTGATATTAAAGTAGAGGGTTTTTCCTGCCTCTCAACCTTGACTAGAAGGTAGAAGGGAAAGATTAATTCCGTAGAGACTGGGGTGGTATAGGTTAGTAGATTCTATCTCTAGCATTTCCACCTTCTTAGAAACCAAGTGGCACATTCCTACCTTAGCCAGACCTGGGAGAAATAACCCTAGACCTAAGTCAGGACAGGTCATCTGAACCCATGACAAGTGTTAAAGTCAGGAGTTTTCATCAACAGTAATTATGAAAGTGGCACAGTGCATTGGCTTCCTCTACAAGGACATTTTCTTCCTTTTCTTCATCAGTCAGCATTTCCCAGCAGTAAAATGCTGGAGGCCAGGATAGTCTGAATATAAAGTCATGAAACAGCTGGGTTTGAAGACACCCTAAAGATCATCTAATTCCAGGCCCCCCTGACATAAGCAGGGACACTTTCCACTAAACCAGGTTCCTCCAAGCCCCATCCAACCTGGCCTTGAACACTTCCAGGGATGGGACATCCAGGCCTTCCTTGGGCAACCTGTTGTGAACCAGTTTAAACCCAGAAGAGCAAAGAAAGCTAAGCCTCTGTGAATAAAGTGGATCAGACTCAGAAACGTTTGAAATATACCCAAAAAATGTGATTAAAACCAAATGAGGCTAGATGTTGGTGCAAAAAAATTATATATTTGATTTCATAGTAAAAGAGGCAAAGAGAATGAAAGATAAAAGAAATAAAGAAAGAAATAGGGAGAGAAGTGTGCATGGTGGGTGGAGGGACAGGGAGAGACTGACAGGGATTAGGTGGAAGCATGTCACCCATCCAAGGGTCCCAGTGACATCTTGTTGCTCCTCTCTGTCTATTCTTCTTGGTGGTGAGGGTCCCTGTCACCACTGCTGCACCACGCTGTGAAGTGTAGAATCCCATGGATTAATATTCATTTTGGGCAGGTAGGAACACCCAGGTGCCTCCCTTAAGGGGGCTGTGTTGGGCACTGTCCCTTGCAATGCTGAGGGGCTGTTTTATCACCTGCAGTGCTCTGGTGGAGGGTCTGGGGACCCTTTGGAGGGACTTAGATGGGCCATGACACCCCCTGTGCTGTGGATAAGCTTTTCCCTGGGGGAAGGGACCCCTGCAGCTGAGCTGATCTGCTCAGGAGAGGATGAGAGGTCACTGCACCTCTGGCCAGAGGCTTTTCCACCACACACCCCAAACCTCTTCCCCCCACCCTTTGGTGGAGGGTCTGTGGAGCCTGGCAGCTGACAGCCCCGGGGCTGTGGTTGCCTCCCCAAGGTGCTAAGGTTGCACTCTGTGAGTGCATTCTTCTCCCCCAGCCCTGAGCTTTGCTTTATCTTATCTCCATCCACCAGCAGCTCTCAGTCAGAAGGCCTGTTCAGGGTGGTGTGGTCTTCTCTGCAGCTTTTGTAGCACAGTTTTGCTATAATAGGCAAATGCCCTTCATGAAGATGTTTAAGCTATAAATTACAACATTCAGCCTCTGACACAACCTCTGCTAGGGACTCACCACCCTCATGGTAAAAAGTTTCTTTCTGATATCAATTTAAACCTCTTTCAGTTTAAAGCCATTCCTCCTTGTCCTATCACCCCCTTGTTCCTCTCCAGCTCTCCTTGCATCCCCTTCAGTTCTGGAAGAGGAACTAAAGTCTCCTGGGAGCGTTTTCTTCTCCAGGTAAACCACCCCAAGTTCTTAACCTGAATTCACAGCAGAGGTGCTTCAGCCCTTTGATCATCTTTGTGTCCTCCCCTGGACTCCAGCACTTTTATGTCCTTCTTGTGTTGGGGGCTCCACAGCTGGATATAGTGCTCTAGGTGGGGTCCATGAGAGCAGAGTACAGGGGCAGAATCATGTCCCAGCAGCAAAATAGTAATTTATACCTCTTTCAGTGGCTGAATTCAGAGTGACACACTGATTCCAGGTCTTCCAGAGCTTTTGTTTTCTGCCTTTTAATCAAATAACAGTTTTGGGTGGTGGTTTTTTTTTGTTTGGTTTTTTTTTTTGGGGGGGGTTTTTTTGTTTTTTTTTTTCTTTTTTTTTTTCCCGGGCTCTGAAGATCCTAAAAATATGTTTTGGGGGTTTTTTTTTGGTTTTTTTTTTTGGGGGGGGTTTTTTTGTTTTTTTTTTTCTTTTTTTTTTTTTCCCTGGCTCTGAAGATCCTAGAAATATGTTTTGGGGGTTTTTTTGTGGTTTTTTTTTTTTTTTCTTTTTTTTTTTTTTTTTTTTTTTAATTCCTAAACGTATTGTTTTATTATCAGAAATAAAAGTATTTTCTTCTCTCAGTTCTAAATGTTTCCGTTTCTGTTCAATTGGATATTGCTTTGTCCTGGGAGAGTGAGAGAGCACAACAGGGAAGAGCTCATTTATCTCTTCTGTACTACTCATTATTTGGTATACTTCCAGCACAATTCCCTCATTTGTTCCATCTCAAAAGTCACTGTTTTTACAATGGACAAGCTGAATTAAAGATATTGCCTTAGGTGAGAAAGATGCAGAGATTTGGTCACAGCATGATTACAGACACAAACCTGTTTTCAGTGACTGAAATATGTGGTTTGTTGACGACCAAGCAAAATATGTACTGAGCAGGCTCTTGCATTTTTCTGCAGGATGCTTAATTCCTTTCCTCCTCTGAGACAAGACCCATGCACATGGCAGCTGCCAAACCCTAAAAAAATCAGACTTTTCTTCAAATTTATAAAGATATCTATAGCCTATAGGTGAAAGATTGAGGTTTTTTTCCTTCATTTTTACTCCCATCCCCTGAAGTCTGACACTCCTGTGGTTGTTAAGCTCAACATACAAGTTTTCTTCAAATTCTCCTGTACTACCTGTAGCCCTTTAAAATGTTGTCTTCTAGTCTATATTATTGATTGCTTAATTAATTACTCTGAAAGGTTTTTGGAAAAGGAGCAAATGGGGTTCAACAACACTTCAGCTTTTCTGTGCATGATAAAATATGCTTTCAAATACTACTCCAAAAAGAAAGAAATAGTTTGATCTTAACTGCTAGAGATGTTCATAGAAATCATAGGATCATTTGGTTTGAAAGGGCCTTAAAGGTCACCTAGTTCCAACCCCTGGCCATGGGCAAGGATGCCACTGTCTGGACCAGGTTGCTCAGAGCACCATCCAATGTGGCCTTGAACATTTCCAGGGATGGGGCATCCACAGCCTCTCTGGGAAATCTGTGCCACTCACTACTCTCCCAGTAAAGAATGTTATCTGATGCAGCCCAAAAAGCCATGTGAGATTACTTGGGTATCTTCATCTCTGTGGTTACTGCTGGTATTCTGCTTTCTGTGCCACAAGTACTGCTGTCTTCACTAGAAAAATGAAGATGTTGCATGCATTTTTTTATTGTTTTAGTGTAGGCCAGGCACTAAATAAAGATGTGTTGAACACTGACTGTGTACCAACACACAGGACTTCTTGGCTCTTCACTCAATTGTAAGTGAAATTCATAAACAACAAGAGCAGAAGAAGGCTATGGCAGAAAACTCATCTCACTGCCACTGTAATGTCTCATTATAGCTGGTGGTGAGACACAGGCTGCACAGAGAAGCTGTGGATTCCCCATCCCTGGAAGTGTCCAAGGCCATACTGGATGAGTCTTGGAGCAACCTGATCAAGTGGAAGTGTCCCTGCCCATGATAGGGGACTGGAATGAGATGATTTTAAGATCACTTCCAATCCAAACAATTCCATTATTATATTGTAACATGTAGTTGGTCTCTGTTTTATCACTGCATGTTGTAGTAAATTTGATGCAACCATCTTTTTATTCTAATGGTTAGCTATTCTCACTGCTCATGTAGATGTTTCCTTTCATTAAAGCTGCTGGAAGGAAATAGGAAACCTCTCACTCTTTGTCACTGTGCAGCTGGGATCAGCTTCTGGTCACAACATCACCAAGAAGGAAAAAAGAGGGAATTCCTCCCATTAGTGAGATGTTTTTTTAAATGTGAAATATTAACTCTGGCAACTTTTACAATCCTTCCATTAGTAGCAGGGTGTGGTAAAGCTCACGTAGGAGCAGTTGTGGTGGTCCCTCCTCTCCCAGGCCACATTATAATCTGAGGAAACCTCATTAGGCCTCAGTATTGATGAACAGCACCTGGGATGAGCCCCTCTTGAGTTTATCAGGAACATTGTGTGCTCCCAGGAACTTGTGCTGTCTAATGAGCCCCTGCTTTTTTCTTAATGAACAGCCTCAGAAATGTTTTTTGGGTTTTTTCGCCTGAATAGCATCACAAATGGGATGATATTTTTGTTCTCTTTCACTTTCAAAGAAAGCCATCGACCTGAATTGCAGCCAGGAGGAAATATTTATATGACCAAAGCCCAAGTCTTTCTTGTGGCCCAGTAAACAGCAGCCCAAAGTGAAACCCTTTGAGCTCTCCTGGACCAGCACCTCCCTCTGAGTGGACACCTCTCTGAATCAGAGACCTCTCAAGTTTGCTGTACTTGGGGGATTACAGAACAATGAGAGATCCTGGCCTTATACCCCAATCCCTCAACCCTTCACCTGCTGAGAACATAGAAAGGCATCTGAAGTGAGGATTTTGCTCCCTTCAGGGAGAATTTTTCACAGGTACCTTGTACAGGCTCTTCATGTCTGTCTGCACGCAAGGGTGCATATGCCATAGGAAATGTGGAGAAATGCTGCTCTCCTGGATTCTTAGATACCTTGGATTTGTAGTGAGGCCCGTAAGTAAGTTACTGTTGTGGCACAGTAAATTCTATGTGAATCCTTTGCTGAGTTGTTTAACTTAAAAGTTAAGGTGTTAAGGTGCTGTTAAGTTTCATTTAAGTGCTGTTAAACTTAAATAATGTTAGGTGCTGCTGGGTCTTCAGGCATATTCCTTTTTACCTTACCCTTTCTATCCTTTTATGTCACCCCCACCCCACCTCTACATGGGTAGTTTTGGGTTTATTTTGGTTTGGATTGATTAACTCTGGATTTTTTTGTTTGTTTTCCCTTGGTGTGCCTTAACCATCTAGCAAGTGGTAAGAGTGAATCTTGCCAAATAACTTTGTCTGCTGTCATTTATATCAATCCTGTCTTTACTGATAGCTTTGGTCATTCTTTAAGTGATCTTAAAACATTTGTTCATGACAAAAATCACATAATTTAGGACAAAGTGAGGGCCTGTCCCTGGCTTCCCTAGTGACTCACCTTTATGGCAACAACAGCACAAGCTGCCCAATGCTCCAACCCAAACAAGGAATCATGCTTGTGCCTCAAGGCAGTATCTGCCAGCTAAAATTAGCACTGAGACCCACTTCCCCTCTTTCATTAGGCAGCACCAGGTTAATAATTTAATGAGTGGAACACTGATCTCAAGTCAGAAGTCACACTTTTCATTTTGATATCCTAAGATCCTGCCCTTTAACCCCACAAAGTTAAGACGGGGGGAGTCTCAACATCTGACTCCAGCCCACCATGCACTGACTCTGCCCTCATGCCTCCTCTAAGCAGTTTGTTTTTGCTTATTCTGAACTGCAGTCATTTGGGAACAGCATCGTTGGGTATTTGATGAAGGTTCATACTTCACTCTGCACGTACTTTTGTCAAAAAAGCTTTTATTGCAATGCAAAATATCTTCTGTATATGACATCTTTCTGCCCCCCAACCCCCTTAAATTTAATGAGTAATCCTTTCTGGGTTTGTACATTGTGATTCTTGTGTGTATGTATGAATATATATACATATCTATATATCTATCAATCTATAGATATTATATTAATACAATCATATATAAATCTGGACCTATATCATTTTATATATACACATATCACTGGATGTATGTCTGTGTGTGCATATACATATACATACATTACATATACACTATATACACATATATGCACACACATACATATTGTATAATCATAAACATCTGTTGGTTGTCAAGGGACTTTTCTTTAACAAAATAAGTTCCATCAGTGGATTTTACTTCTGTAGTGCAATTTTACAGGAAGTTAACATTTCCACATTCAATATAAAAGAAACAATATACATTTGAAAACGTGCCATAGGATTTTTAATGAAAAAATTAGAAAAGTGCATTATTTTACAACACTACAGTAAATGATTCTTTTTTTTTTTCTCTGTAAAGACATTGTAAAATATATACAGGGTTGCGTAGTGCATTCATTACAAAAAAAAGATGCAATCCCTTGCATAAATTACATATTGTACAGGGGTTCGCTGTCTACTTGGACTTGTAAACATTTGTGTGATACAGTTTTCATTCTTTAAGTAAGCTGCAATACATCTTATTTTCATTTGACTGTTGTTGCATTCTGACTCCAGTACGGCATTCTAAGGCCATGTGTGAAGGCATCCTCTCCCATGACGGAGAAGGCCAGGAAAAGAAATGAAAACACAAAAGAGTCTTTAATTTGGTTCTTTGTGATCAAGTTATCACTGGTTTATCACAAATCACATCTTGATGCTTATGACCTGATCGCTCTCATTTTCTAGGACCAGCTCAACAACTATGTTGAAGTTTAGAGGTCTGAAATGAGCACAGAAAACAGCTTCCAGGAGGTAAATTCCAAGTGCAGTCTCCACAGCCAAGCGGCTCCTCTTTCTAGATGACCATGCCCCCAATGATCTGTGTGCTGCACAGAAAATGTTATCAACCAGGGTAGAAATTTAGATTTTTGCTCTATCTCAGGCTGTTGAGGGCCTTTAGAATGCCGTCAATACACCGTCGGTAATCCGCATATGCACATTCAAAGAAGTACAAAAATGCACCAAAAAGTGTCAAGAGATCCAAAAGAGACACAGCATCAACACACACTCACAAACACACGCATACACGCACGCTTCTGTCTGAGCAGGAAGGCTCAGTCTCCAAAGTAGGATTCACAATTTAATTTCAACATGTATGTGTGTTTGGAAGAAATCCAAGAATTTCCATATAAACTCCTTAGGTCCCAAATTGAACACTTTTGTCCCTGTTTCTCATAGATGAACAGTTTGTTGAAGTTAGAAATTGCACCTTGAAGAGACAGTATCCACATTCTTTTGGCCTACTGGAAACAACTGTTAAGCCCCCCTCCCTTTGCCCATTGACCTATCCAGCTCCAATCCATTTCCTTTGCCATCATGTCACTAGGATCAAAAGTTTTATTTGATACTCCTCAATGGCAACAAACAACCACACAAATCTTAACAAGTCAAGGGAAGAGGAAAAATAAATTATTTTTTTTCTTCCACAGTTCACTCCTGACCTTGACAAAAAAGAAAAAAAAAAAGAAGAACAGATGGATTATTGGTTATATTATAGGCAATGTGCATTCTGTAAAAGATAGACAGATTAGGTTTGCTTTCTAAAGAAAAAGCCATTGCCTCATAATTTCTGCTTATTTCTTAATTGTCAGAGGTTTGTAGTAGACAGGATTCTTTCTGAAGCATATATTAGCTTTTTTTTTTTCAGACAAGGTCAACCCAACAGTACTTACAACAAAACTAATTTTGTGTGCATTAACCAAATTTGTCAAAGTCCAAAAAAGCAGTGTTCAGAGTGGTACCCAAGGAATTACTTAATAAACCCAACTGGTAGATTAACTGTCTTAAACCTCTTATGACCTGGACACTGGGATCCCTCTCTTGTTATGCAGGTATTACACTTGTCCTCCAATGAGGTGAATAACATTCCTGCACTAAGACTTTATACAGAAAATATTTGCCACAATGTAAATGTAGCTGAACAGTTGAAAAGGAGGGAAGTTGCCACGAAAAGATCATTAAGTTGTGTTGAGCAAACCAGTTGTATTGGTCAAAGGTGACCACACAGGATTCTGCTCTTCCCAAGAGAATAAAAAGGGCACAATAGCAACAATCAAGAGGAATTTCCCACTGCTGCCTCTAACTGCAGTGTCTCATGTTGGGCATTGAGAAGATAGGCTAAAAATGATCTTTTCTGGAAAACACACATGGCAGTAATGAATTCTTCAAAGAAAAGAGAAGTCGCATGGAAATATCAATCACCACAGAGCAGATGGAGCTTCAATGCTGAAGAACTTGAAAGGAATGAACGGTGAAGATAAAAACCCAACTAATTGCATTGCCAGAAGGATCTCACATACGTGTCTTTTGCCCCTCTTGGCCAACCTTTTGGGAAGACAGCAGCTGCTAGAGAAATTGGAAGAATTTGGCAAAGTTTTGGTGGTCACAGCCACAATGAATTGCTGTGACCTGGCCCCCAGATCCATTTGGATGACTGGCATAATGAGGGCAATGGTATGTGCCCACTGCTGCATGCTGAACAAGAAACTTCAAACCACCCATTTCACCATCCAGAAGGCTTTCTGAGAAGAGCTTCAAATCAGAGAGGTGAGATAAAGGTGGTGGATACTTCACAGGAAGCATTGAAAGAAACAGCTGTAGATCTACCTGAAGGCACTGCCATCCAAGTTCCATGGCTTGGTTTCTAAGGAGAAACACTAAGGAGAAACCAGCCCTGAGCTCTTGCCCAGTGTGCAAGTCAGATATCAGCCCTGAATTCAGTGGGAATTAAGAGACTCACTGCATTGGTGCTGAGCTGAAATCCCTTCCTCAGATCCTTCCAACACCAGCTCTAGTCAAGATGTCAAGATGATGCTTGTCAGTAGGGGAGCTGAGGCATGACCCCCATGTCAGAAGTGATATTATCAAATAAGACCTTTGGAAATCGTTTTGTAGGGTTGCGTTTTCAGACTCTGGGAGGCCAAAATCACTTACACAGCCTACTTCAGATAATCTAATTAAATACTTTTATCAGATTAATTATCCTCTGAACAATAATTATGATTGAGGCGCTTCATACCCACTCTGCAGGGAGAGCCAGCAATAATGAATAAATGTTACTTCTCTAAAGGTCAGTTTTGATGACATTTTAACATGTAGAAACTGTCCAAACACAGTCAATACAAAGAGGTTTCTTTGCTCTATTGTGAACTCCGGAACTCAGCTAAAGATTAGAATTTCCCACATATTCCTATGGCTCTGGGCAGGTGCTATCAAAGATGGACAAAGATACCACAGTTCAGGTCTTTTGGATTTGCTGCAGGCAGAAGGAGGGTTGGTGTAACTGATCTCTGTTCCATGGAAGAGGAGAGGGAAGGTGCTCTAGGAGACAACATTTTCCCTACTTTCCTTTGGCACTGGTGTTAGTAAGGTGGTCTCACCACAAAAATTCACTCCACTAAGAACCAGCCCTGGTCCATCCTTCCCACACCTCCTGCCACTCCTGCGTGGGAGGATGCCTGCAGATGACTGAGAAATAAACTAAAGCCAGAAAGTCATGACTCTTTCTCAATGTGAAACTATGCCATGGACCTCACCAATGACCTACAAACAATGAGCCAAACCACTGTGGCTTTTTACCTGCTTATTCAATTTGTGCTGGCCATTCTCCTGATGGCCTTGTCCCAAACAAACACACTCCAAAGTTCTCCTTGTAGGTTAATGCATCGCATCCCAGCCAGGGAAGAAATGAATCTTACCCATTCAAGGTCATCCATGTTGTGTTTCCTACTTAATTCCCTACATATTGCTTTTAATCAATCTGTAGATTTCTTTTGTCAGTGGTAATTAGAGAGGAACATTTCCTTCCCCAGGGTGTAGTTGTGCAGCATAATGCTTTTCATTAATAGATGAGGGGGCAGAGTACAGAATGTGGTGATCTTGGGCCTGAACATACGTCCATGAAATGGCAAGCTGATGAGTTAATGTCTGAGTGGGAAAGGGGGGAGAGGGCGTAGAGAAAGCCAGAGGGTGGCTGTCTGTGAAATGGATCTCTCTTCTAGCCTCAAGTGTAGTGCTCTGGATACAGCAATTACTGCAAGCTGTTCCACAGGCCAGATAAACAATGAATCAAAGCCAGGATGGTGGTATCAGAACTCATGCATGAGGAAGATGCATTATGGAGCATAGTTTCAATTATTATATTTGCCAGCTCCACTTGTGAATTTGCCAGCTATGATAAATGTTATCATCCTGTTGTTTGCTCTGCATTTCTCAAAGTGAACTAAAAGACAACACAGCTTGGAACTGTGAATATTAATTACCAATAAAATTGCAGCATTAATCTTTCCTCCACTACCCCTCCTTTTTTTTCCCCAATCTGTTGTGGGTGTTAATACATGGCAGAACTCCTTACCCTGTCAGAAAGCAAGGTGAAGGAGGGCTTTGGGATATTTATTAATTACAATATTCACTGAAGGAGAGACAAATGAAGACTGAAGGCTCCAGGGATAGTATTTCCAGCCTAAAATTAGCAGGCAGCTTTGAATGACTGGATTCCATAAAGAAAAATACAGCTGCATGAATTATACAGGATGACTGTTGGTTTTAGGTCTTGCTGCTTTCCCTTAGGTTTAGGAAAGAGAGTTCATGGTGAGCAGTAGTTGGAGACACTGATAGAGTATCTAGTAGTAAATAGAAAAAAGTCTCAGGAAAAGGGTACAAATAAAATTCCAGTGTCAGGAAAAGGGTATAAATCAGGACTCATTGCATGGCACCCAAATCAGCTGGCTTCAGAGGAAGGTCCTGCCTACCCAGGCCTTAGTCAAGGAGAAAATTTGCTTTAAATGGAGACAGCAGCAAAAACCTGACTGGAGAGACAAGAACTCCATGAATCTCCCCATCAGCAGTTATCCTAGTGGAACATTGGGGTAGGCCTTGACTGAGCAGAGGACAGGCAGTCTCCCAGAGTGATTCTACACAGATGAAAGCTCAACAGTCCTTCAGCACCACCTCACAGCCATTTCAACTGGAAATAACAGAACTACTCCTGCTTCTGAGAAAAATTTCTTATTTTCCCAACTTTCTTTTTGCCTTCCCACTACTTTTTTGAGGGTGAAAGATGCTTTGCCATATTCATAATATGCATCCTAAATAACTGAAAACTGCATTTTGGCAAAGGGTTTCATCAGTTTTTCATGGTTTTCATTCAGCCTCTGAGCTCAGACTAACTGGCATAAGAGTCCCAGGGCACCTTCTATCCATAATCAATTTCCTGTGTCCAATGTCATTATTCCATTTGCTTCAATTTTGGTGAATTGTTATGATAGCCAATTCTTTTTCTACAATTTATCTAGCTGAAGTTCCCAAAATAAAATTTTATATAAAGAGTTAGATGACAGCAGGCTGGTCAGAAAGGCATTATTTTCTTTTTTAGTTCCATGTTACACTTCTCTGGCTGATGAAAGTAGCAGTGCTGTGATTCTCATTGTAATTTGTGCAATATTCCAGTCAGTAATGGTGTCTTGTTGAAATATGCATGAAAAAGTCCATAACATTAGTGTAATGGACACACTCCAACACATCTCTCTCATCCAGCTTCCTCATAAAGATTTTAAATGACTGCCTTAATTAGACCTTAATATTAACGGGAATATTACATAAAGCTAAATGAGGACATAAACTTCAGCTGAATGCTACTTCTACCCAAACCCCTGCCCTCTGCTCTGCACACACCAAATGGTTTTGGAACATTTTCATGTTCTATCTTGGTTCTACTGACTGTTCTTTTTTAAGCTTTTAGCAACAAATCAAGCTTTATTTTTCCTTAACAAAAACTTCCAAATCTCTCAGAGAAAACAAGGAATTACCTTGCTTAAGTCATTCACAATAATCTTGATTACTGCCCTGGCATTTCATTGACCAAAGCAATAGGGAACTAATGAGAAAATGTACAATACAGTAGATTAACTTGGTCACTTCACTATTTTCTTTTTCTTTTTTTCTTTTTTCTTTTTTTTTTTTTTAATTATGTCTACTTCATCCTGATGAGCTGTTACAGAGAGTTCAAACAGAAGTTTATTGCTGCAGGTCACTGTACATCTTCTCCATTCACTAACAACCAAGAAGCTATTTTGGACTCTTCTAGGAACATCCAAAGACCCCTTCTGGGGCTGCCCCACTACAGGCATCCCTGTAAAGCAGGTGCAAGTACAAAGTTCTGGCAAAGCAGTGCCTGTTAGATCAGTCAGGATATTCCTTACACAGTAATGAAGACCAAGTGGAGACTTGTACCTGCATTGTTCTATTAAGTTTCCTCTTGTTTCCATATCACAGCACGCTCAGTCAAAGCTATTTTGGTGCTTCACTGATCAAACTGATTTTTCCCTTTGATGATAATATGAAATATTATAGGATAATAGGGTTGTTATATAATCAAAGTCGACAGCAGGGAGCTAAATTTGTGTTGTTTTGATGAAGAGCACATTAGTGTGACATAAATAGACTAATCTGATTTATTATTATTATTTCTAATGCTTAATAATAGGGAATGGTAGGGGAAATGAGACTCTGGGGAATGAGAGCGCATCACAAAGTGATAGCAGACATTAGGATGTCTAGTCATAAGCAGCACCACTACTACCTGCTCGTAGCTGAATTTCAGAAGAGCGAGTAGCGAGCAAGAGAAGTTGTTCTGAAAGAGATTATATCTTAAATGGAATAAACCCAGTAATGAACTAGGCAAAGTATTCTGTGAAAAGCAGTGTTGTGAGAAGAAAACATGTAGGGCAATAAGAAGCCAGAGACAGAACTGACAGAAGTCAGCCCACCTTTCACTGACTGGTTTTTCATGTTTAACTGAAAAGCTGGGATTAACCTTGAACAAAAGCTTCCCTTTCATGATTCAGTCTGTTCCAGTTCCAGACAGCCCAAGCCATTATTCACACATCAGTCAAGAACCATGAAAACAACTAAAGAGAGAGGCAGATTTTGCCTTGTGTTCTGCAAGAGTTCTTGTATCTGGCTGCTCACAAAGCAAAGTCCTGCAAGAGTTTCGTTGCAAATGAAACATCCTGCTATTTCAAAATCCCATGTGTGGCAAAAATATAGGTTGGACAAAACTGTGGGCTTTTCAGCCAGAAAATAAAACACATAAGCATATTTGAAAATCCCAAAGAATGCAGATACATTCAAGCAAAACACTTTCAAACATATAGACTCATTATAGTTTTTAAATTTAAAAGTATGGCTATGGACATCTACTCTGGCTCCTTCATATTAACATACACAGATTTCTTTAACTACATCTACAAACTTCAACTAAGCTAAAGCAGAGCTATTATAAAGCCATTGAGTTTTAATGCAGAGACTCTAAGTGGCAGATAACCCATGATATGCTGAGGTAAATTTCTCCCCTGGTTAAACACCCTGTGTATTAAAATTGACTTTTCATTTATGATTCCAGAGGTAAGATTTAGTAACAAATCAGCTAGAGTATGTAAAGTTTTCAACCTCTCCAGTTCAACATGTTTTATAGGACATTTAAAGATATTTTTTATATGCAGCAGAAATAATAGTTTCATTCTTTCGTAAAGGAAAAGAAAAAAATAATCTATGCAATGTTTTATAAGATGAAACTGCTTTTTTTCTTTTTAAAGATTCTGCTAAAGGTCCTGTTACCCAAATTCTCCTTTGCCAGGCACAAAATTCAACTCAAATTCTGCAAAACCCCAAAATTTTTCTGCTTCTCACCAGTGTCAAATACACCCAGCAGCTGTACATGATATATAGGTACACATTCCAGGCATACTTATCTCCATAGCAGGAAAAGAGACATACATTTATTTAACTTCTGAGATAACAAACAAAAATGAAAAAAAAATTAATTTGGAGAGCACTTTGAATCCTATGGGCTGTCAGGGGAAGCAGCTTTGAAGTGTCAAACACTGAAGTAGTTTAACACATCCTGAAACTGCTTTTTTAGGTATTCTTGATTTGATCCTTCTGCCATCAGCATTTGCCCCAGGACATGGTACTGGCAGCACAGCATTGATGCACCCAGCTTGCCCCACACATTACTCTGAAAAAGTCCATCCTCATTAAGAACCCTGTTAGTTCTTCACCAATCTTAATGGAGGATTTCATGCCACAGCAATTTCTACACCCAAAGGAAGCTGCGTAACGGAGTCAAAGTCATGGATAACTTGCTTGTCATTTACTTGTTGAAAGACAGATGTGGAGAACGTGAGCATATTTGATAGTTAATAATTTAAAGCCAAGGGGAAGACAACAGAGGAGGAATGATGCTCCTTATTTCTCCCTATTAATGCTCTTTATAAATGTCTCTTTGAGAGGGTATCAACATCCATCAGCACACAGAGCTCAGAGCTGGGCACACACCATCTAGTTTTAAGGGTAAAAAAAGGATTATTGCTTTTACACTGAGAGCACAGAATGGTAGAATCAGCAGGAGGTGATTAGTGCCAAAAAGAAATGGGTTTTGTATGGCAAATTAACACAAAAAGTGATTTAAAAGATAGAATTAAATCAGAGACAAAGGTGCAGGTTCATAAAACTCCCAGTCCTACCCTTGTAAAATCAAAAATAAATCTCCAAAAGCACTAAATCCCATGTAATCACTTAAAATTCCTATTCTCTTAAAAGGGAGCTGGATTAGGCCTCTAATTAAGTTCTGTAAAGTCTGTTTGGTCCAGATGAACAACTGAGAGATGGACAATGTCCAAGGAACAACTCTATGACATGGTCTCAACATCCTCCACTACAACTTGCCAACACAACTGCTCCTGCTGTTGCCCTTCAAACACTGGAGTAAAGCTATTTTTGCCTGTTACTGCTAAATGCATTTTGCCTTTGCCTAGCAAAAAAAGCAATATCACATCTAATCTCACAAGTTCCCAGTGAGCCAAACACAAGATACTGTCCCTTGAATTCTTCCTGAGACCAACAAAGGCTTTCCATTATTTACAAATCAAAAGCATTTAGAGACAATCATCTTTATTTTTTTATTTAAAACAAGGAATGCCCTGTCACTATTATATAAGAAAAAATATACATCCTCCTATTTATACCCATCTTAACCAAGCATTCCAAAAAATAGAAATCCTGTTCATGCAGGTAATTGCTGCACAAAATAATAATAATAATAATAATAATAATAATAATAATAATAATAATAATAACAACAACTTATAAATAAAATTAAAATAATAAAATACACTCTCCTGTTCCAACAATTTTTCCAATTTATTCTAGAAATTCTGCTTGCAAATTGTTGGAACAGTTGAAAATTATAAAATTAAATATAGTTAAATTAATATGATTATTTGCTTTTGATTATTAATTCCATTGCTAGTTTTTCTTGTGTTTTTATTATGCATACCAGTTTTACAAAGTGCATGCTTTATTTTTTTTTTTTTTTAATTTTGAACTGGCAAGCTAAAATGGTCCATCTTCTCCTGCCTTTTTTTTTAATGTTAATACAATCTAAAATCTAGCATTAAAAAATTTACCATGATACACCTGGTATATTGACTGCTTATGGCGCATGCTTCTCTTGGCAAAAAGAAAAAAAAAAAACCAAAACAAATTGGCTCCCCTCCCACCCTCCCCGTTCCTTTTGGAAGCAATTTAAAAAAGCAGGCTGGAACACAACTGCTTCAAGGGCGAAAGAAAAAATAATACCTGATGCTTTAATTTTTGTCACATGGCACTGGTTGTGGAATTGCACGCGCACGCACACGCACCCGGCACTCACACAGGCACACGCACACACACTGCAACCTGCTCGTGAGGAAAAAAGTTTGTTAGGTCAGGAGTGCCAGTGGCACATGAAGGCTCCCAGCTGTGTGTGCAACTTTGGATTTGGTACCCACTTCACGTCACCTTGAATCCTCTGACATCCACCAAGGGGGTAATGTAAGGCATACTTTGCTGGAACAGTAATAATCCATGCTTCATGCTCAAGAGCTGAGTCTCAGAGGAGGACTGGCTTGCTCTACTCCCTTTGGCCTCGCTCCGTCTCACTCAAGGAACAAAAAACCCAAAACAACAAAGAACTGGGAAAAACAAGGAAAGCAAAATAAGACAAATCCCTTTAAATGGACTTTCGCCGTTTCATCAGCCTGTGGTTATCTGTAAAGCTGTGCAACCCAGGTGAGATGGAGCTGACAGGAGATGGGAAAAGGCTGTTTTTTAATGTGCTTGGCGAGATCTCCTCTATCTTGTAAGAGATGGAGTGAAAGTACTGGGGGTTCAGCTTCGAGCTGAACGAATTTTGGTGGGACACCACCCGGCTGGTGTACTCGTGGGACCTGTAACACATGCAGGAGCAAACTGACTGAAGGTCTGTAACTTCGGCCTTGTACCGTGGCCGACCATGCTGGGAGTCCTCTTGGATGTGGATAATCATGCTGTTGCGGTTCCCTGCCAGGGACGCCCGCTCCTCGGCATCCCTCCTCTCATCCTCACTGTTCATGGTCAAGAACCTGAGAACAACCAGATTTAGAAATGCCCCAATGACTGTCAACCCCACTAGAATGTACATAAAGCTAAAAGCCACGTAGAGAGGCTTCTTTTGAAGGGCCCCTTTCGTCTGCAGGGCCACATAGTCTCCAAACCCTATCGTAGTCAATGTTATAAAGCAGTAATAGTAAGCATGAAAAAAGCTCCATTCCTCGTACTGGGAAAAGGCTGCTGCTCCAATGCAGAGTGTCCCCATGCAGGAGAAGAAACCCACAGTGACCATGTTTTCCATGGAGACCTCGGTGCTCCTCATGCCACAGCACTTTTTGATGCGTTTCAAGAGGTACTTGACGAAGGTGTTCATGCGCTCGCCCAGGCTCTGGAACATGACGAGTGTCAGTGGGATCCCCAGCACTGCGTAGAACATGCAGAAAGCCTTCCCTGCATCCGTCCCTGGGGCAGCATGTCCGTAACCTGGGAGGGGGGATGGAAACACAGGACAGTCAGCAGGGCAGGGGATGGCCACCATTCCCCCACCACGCAAATCGCTCTGACGCCACAGCCAGATCCAAAGCTGAAGGGACACTGCAGTCACACCATCTTCCCGTATCTCCTCACCCACGCCTCGTGTCTGAGGTAAACAAGGCACAGAACAACAATGTTCATGGAGGAGTGGGAAAGGTGAAAAAATTGGCAACCTGTTCTGCCTCAATGTTCTACCTCAACAGTGTTGAGTCTCCTGAACAAGGTTATATTGCATTGATTAACTGAAGAAATTTCATGTCTGCTCAGTGTCTCAGGCAAAAGTGGAAACTTTGGAAATAGATGGACTTTCCCAGTGTTTTTGAGAGTAATTGGTGTTGCTCTGTCCCAAAACCAGAGTATAGTGACGGCATCCATATTTTGTGTCTGCTGACAGCATGGAGTTAACAACATCCACAGGCCCAGCAGCCAAAGAAATTCCTTTTCAAACTCTCCCATACTGAATAAGCCTTTCTCCTAGTGAAAGTGACTCATTGCTGGAACACTATAGGAATTTAGGGATTTAATGTCCATTCTACCTTTATTTACTGGAAGAATAAACAACTTACCAGCTTGTGCCATAGTTTTACAGCTTTGACAATATGACAAAAGCAATTTCATCAGGATGTTAAACTAATCCAAGAATGGAGGATGTACCACATTTCATAGCATAGTTTTCAGATGGTAAAATCATGGCTAAGACTTTTTTATAAATCAAACCATAAGCAGGGGGCTGTTTTGATTTTAGAATTACACCTATTCAGATTGCATTGCTTTAAAAATCTACATTTCTTACAGCTGAGATTTTAAGAGATATACCAAAGCCTCTCAAATGAGATGGCTAAGCAGGGGGCTGTTTTGATTTTAGAATTACACCTATTCAGATTGCATTCCTTTAAAAATCTACATTTCTTACGGCTGAGATTTTAGGAGACTGTACCAAAGTCTCTAAAGTGAGATGGCTGGGACCCACTTGGCCTTTGTGTCCATTCACCTTGTGGGTACCACTATCTAGAGCCCCTTTACAGTCAGTGAGTAGAACTGTGTACGTCACAAGGGCAGCTCCTGTTGTGTACACAGAGATGTCTGAAACAGGTCAGTGAGTTATTCTCAGAAGACAACTGTTCCTCTACAATCATTATAATAGAAATCTTGGGACAGAACTCTGTTCAAGATTAATATACCTACATTTTTTGTATCTGCATGTGTTTTATGTGTCCAAACTCCTGTTACAGTCAACAAAAATTCTATGAAAACAGGCAGTAGTGAGTTATTTCACTGACCATCCCAAGTCTGGCAAGAAGAAATGACAGTTCTGACTGCTCATTGATCATGTTCATTAGGTCCCCATTAGACTGACTAGACATCTGTTGACTGCAGAAGAATTTAGACACCCACAGCACTGGCAGACAACTACCTGTAAACAGCCAAATGAAGATATCCTAATCATGATAGTCACCTTGAGTGACTGTCTCCAGTGCAGCTGTCTGCATTGGAGATATTGAGGGTTTAAATCAGTTTTCCAGAAAGAATCATCTAACTTTATACCAGACCCCTGAGATATCAGGATACCCATAGATGGCTGGCAGATAAAACACAGGGCATTCAGCAGACCCACACTCTCACAGATCTGAAGCTGGAGGACAGACCTGACATGAGGTACCACTGAGGCAGGAGCACTGGGGAGCCCTGCCCATCACCTTTAGACTCAGGTCAAGGACCTGCTGCTCTGAGTTTGTCTAATTATTTTTCAAAACTGTTGACACTGTACGCTTCCTCAATCTCCTGTGGCAATAAATTCCAGAAGTTCACTATCTGCCATGTAAAAAAGGTACATTTTAATTTCAAGGATATCTCCTTGTTTCAGCTAGAACACCTCAGTTACAGATTTGAAGTTCTAAATATTTCTTATCTACCACCTTCATGTTTTCAGTTAAACTCAGCTTCATCTCTGGTCTCAGCTTTTTCCTGTCTAAACTGAAGCCACAGCCTTTTTAACTCATGTAGTAAAAGTCACATTTTCTTGATCATTTCCATATCCTTCTCTGGATCTTCTATAGCTCTGACACACCAGTGCTGAGGTGTGAACCCAGAATTCTGCCTTCCTCTCAGGATGGGGCTGCATCTCAGAGTCTGCAGCTTTACTAGAACTAAAATACAAACACCAGGCAACCTTCAAAATGTAAAGCAAGACTAGACAAGGAAAATACAACAAGAAAACCAGCAAGAATTCCCTTCAAAAAGCAAAAGATTTATTCTTAGATCAGTTGGTATTTGTTGATGGATGGGTAGTAAAAACCACTTCACAAAAGAAGCACAAAACTCAAAATATGAAGTTCTTTTCCAGGTTATATAGGAAAGAGATTCACCTGTTGTATTGAGCCAGGTAGTCTGTTCATCATAAAAAGCAGTTTCCAAATTACCTCAAAAGGGAAGTGTCTTCACCAGATTGATGCTGGGTTAGTTCCACCTGACTGTCCCTCAATAAAGGCTATAATTGCCTCTCATTACTAAGATCAGCTTTTGAACTACAGGGGTGTTAATTAAACCAGGGACATCTTCCTATTTTATAGCTTTAGTTACAGATGATAAAGAGTAGCAAAGCTTCAGAAAATGTGATTTTCCAGATGGTTGCAGAGATGGCAGTTGGTGGAAACAACTTTTACTTTGTGTTCTAAAAAAATATTTGGGGTGAAAAAAGGTTTATTTTGATCTCACTATATCTTTCTCATTAAATATATACCCTAGAAGCAGTTTAGGGACATAATAACATTAATATTATGTGCTTGCATGTTATCTCACAGTTGAATTTCTAAGATTTGTCACAGACTTTGTAATTATTTATCCTATAAGATACAAATATATCCATATCCCTGTTGTACAGATAGGGAAGCACAGACACTAGCAGGCTTTCGTTTCCCTCCAATTCACATACATGGATAGAAAATCCAGAAATTCTGACTTCTACTCCTCCCCAAGTCATACTCACATTCCCCAATATTAGATAAATGTCCCTTACTGTATTTTCACCATGAATCTGGGGTAAAGAAAGAAGTTTATTCATGAAGGCACTCCTCCCCAAGTCATACTCACATTCCCCAATATAAGATAAAGAAAGAGTTTATTCATGAAGGTGGAACAAGACTCTACAAATAGATTAATGTATAGAGGATTAGAGTCACACATTTATCCTATAAAGCATGGCTTTAAGGCATAGACACCCTAGCCATTGACTTAAACACTCCGAAATGAGGGGGGTGAAAATACACCAAAGACAGACCTAACTCTCCATTACTTAAACATTGCAGGACCTACCCAGCACTGTACAGAGTAATATATGGAAAGCAAACTGCAGCAGTGCATGTTCTCTGAAATTCAGTATTTTTCAAATCTAAACCAAACCATTTTCTTCTAACATCAGAGACTGCCTCTGGGAAAAAGGGGAAAGAGAATAATTGTCAGAGGAAGAGGGGCACAAAGGAGCAATAATGCTGGGAAAGCTCCAGGTCGCAGAGTCAGTCTCCAGGTTTTACTTGCATCAAGTGAAAGAAGTGGAAGCAACTGCCTTGGTAGAAGATTCCAGCTAAAGAAATTCTTCCTGATTTCCTCTACACAAATGTCACTGCTGTTTAGCAGAGTACAAAGAGATGATTTTGTCATTATTAAGAAACACAAGGCTTAAAGAAGAAGAGAAATGTTAATGATGACATCAGGGCTTCTCTCTCTTCTGTGGTGAAGAAGAAAGACCAAACAGAGGACCTTAGTACTACGTACAGGAAATGCATCCCTTAACAAGACACAGAGCTAAAATAAGAGTGAGAAAGGTATAGAAGGAGCTTTACACTGGGCCACACCTGAACAAACACTGCCCATCCTACTCTAGGACAGTAACTGGTTTGCTGAGGTACCACAGTACAGCAAAGTGACCACAACAGGCAGCTTTGTCTGGTGTTTAATGAGATATCATTTGAATGATCAAGGAAAGTCTGAATAGCTCTCATTCTGACTGAAAGCAATGTCATTAGTACTCTCCCTCACTTTCAAAACCCCTCCCAGCTGCTTAGGCTTTCAAAACAGATCTCATCTGGGCTGGCACCAGGAATAGCTTGGCACGAAGAAATGTCATGTTTCATTGTCACTTCTGGACTGTGAAGCACCAATACACCACAAAGTCCATCTCCTCCCAGTCATGGAACAGCTGGGCTACAGACACCAAGCAGAACTGCAGGAAGGTGTAGGCAAGGGAGGAAAAGAATCACACTCTAAGGGGTAGCTGCAAATCAATACTCTGTTTGGATCTTCCCTGCCTTTGGTTTTCCAGGTCTTGTCCATTCTCTGATGAAAAACTCTCAAAGAACATGTGCACCTAGGTGTAATTCTAGAAGAAACAAGGAATTCTATTTTCTTTTTTGCCAGAGTGTAGCTATAAAGGTCTGAAGAAAAAAGCCTTCTTCAACACTTATTTTTCTATGGTGTCTTTCAGATGAGACACAGAGAGAAACTACTCATTACACTCTCTATGAGGTCCCCAGTATATTTCTATGGGTTGTAAAGAGACATTGTCCTGCTGCACCAGCCCACAAGCAGAACTTGCAGAGGAACTCCGTGCACACCTACCCTGAATCCAGCAGTGACCACAAGCAGATGGCTGAGGAAGAGCAGCACAGGAATGCTATAATTACATGTGAATTTTCCCCCAAGAATTCATGCACCCAGCTTCATTATTTGGTGCTCAGGGATTTCTTAAGCCGGTTTTTGCTGAGTTTAGTAACACAAAATGGATTTCTCTTGCAACAGTTTGGGCATTGTCCCTTCCATGTCTTTAACATCCTGTGGCAAGAAGGTTCATAGAACAACCATCTGTTCTCTAAAAAAATTGCCATTTCTTCTTTACTTCCCTTTCATTACTATAATTTGATGGCAATGGTATCTCCTCCTTTTTGGAAGAGACCAGGAACAATAGTTCCCCATTCCCCTTCTTTTTGTCACTCATGATTATACAGACCTTTTATCCCCAAAAATGTCATGTTGCATTCATACCCCAAGCAAGTACCTCTGACACTTTGCAGCCTCATGTGGACAGAGCAGCTTGCTTAGATCTACATCAGTGATTTCTACACCACACTCAACTGCAGGGTACAGACAGGTCTGTAACATCTGTCCTGTCCTCCAACACAAATCCCCTGAAATAACACTTTGCTTCTAGGGCAAAAAGAGTCTTAAACAAATTCATGCTAGTCTAATGATACAGACTGTTCAGAATAAGAAAATCCCTAACAAAAAGAAAATAATATGGGAAAAAGTCCTGAATATATTCAGTGTGTTGCATCTACATAGTAGCCATCTCCGACACTGCAAGGCAGTATCTACTCTAGCAAACTAAACTGGGCTCAAGTTCTGCCAGGGGAGCTTTAGGTTAGATATTAAGGAAAAAATTAATGAAAAGGAATGTAAAGCATTGGAACAGATTGCCCAGGGAAGCAGTGGAGTGTTCAGAAAAGCTGGGAATTTGGCACTTGAGGACATGGTTTAATGGTAAACATGGTACTGGTGCTGGGTTGACCATTGGACTTGATCTTAAATGTCTTTTACAGCCTTAACAATTCTGTGATTCTGAGAATGGATTCCACCACCAGCCCATGGTGTCCACACTCTATTATCAGTCCAGCCCATTATGGTTCCCCCTGGAATAACCAGCACTGTCCTAGGAAAAGTCCATGCCTGCTCCACACATGGAGGCCAACACTGGCCAGGGTCCACTGGAGCTAAGCACTCTCCTGGTGCAATACATGTGTTTATCTATTTCTGGCACTCAGTGTGACATCTCTGTTGGCCTCTGTGTCCCACAAAACACAGGTCCTGCTTCACTTAGTAGCACAGATAGAGCCTGCATGTGTTTTCTGAGTGTTTTTCTGCATTGGGCTCTGTCAGAGACTGAGAGAGGTTTGTCTCTAGATGTACATTGGTACCAGGCCAAGTACATGGCCAGTGTTAAAAAATAAAACCTGTGGCAGTGGTGAGTTAGTTATAGGTTGTGCTCAGGCCAGAGTGTGTCTGCAGAGCAGCTGAGCCTCATTCACATTCACATTCAATGTGTAACAAGCCTTGGATGTCTTGAATCTCAAAGCAATGCTCTACATTATTCATGAGGGATTCTCTATTTCTCTTGGGAGGAGGTTTCTACCCTCATTCATCTACAAATCATTCATCTCCATGATGGGCATTTGGGCCAGGAAAGGAATTAACTTCTCCATCCCTGTGACTCAAACCCTTCTTACTCATGCTGGCAGCAGCCCAGGCCAGGAGATAATGAAGGGAGGATAATGGCACCTGTTCTTCAGATGGGCAAGTGTAATTCAGATTAAAACATCTTCCTGATGTCACGCACTTCACTTCAGAGGTTCATCTACGTCAGAGAAACCGCCACAAGGATCAGGCTGTGTCTCTGCTGGATTTGCTGCTCGTGCTTTCAGCTTTCAGCAGAGAGAAGAAACAACGTGGCCTTTGTGGTGCAGATGAAAGAGATTTTCAGGAGGGATAAGAGAGATACTTCATCTAGCTAAGTCATTCACCAGGACAAAGACTTTCTCCTGTAAGGTAACCAAGAGCTGCTGTTACCTGGATGAGAGCTGCTGTGTAGCTACACCACTCTCCTGGCACACTGCTGACTGCTCCCTCTTCCCTCTCCCATGTCTGGCCTTTCCCTGAATCCCCCTGCCTTTCTCTTCAGACATCTCCAGGACCTCTTTGTTCTTTTAATCCCTTGTTGGTTGGTCTCACTGTAGACTTCAGCTGAACAATCTCTCTTAGTTTTGCACATCCCCTTCCATCCTCAAAGACATCCTCCCCTTCCATGCTCAAAAGACAGTCTCTAATGTTAGGATAAAGCATGGCACATGTCTCCCTACAGGAAGCAATACGTGATAACATCATCTCCTGTTGTGAAGACAGGGACATCACAGGAGAGGAAAAAGAATCTGACGTGACCAGATGCAACCTCAAATCCTAAATCCTTCAACAAGCTTGGCATGGCCTCTCATCCTGGCTCATTCCTGGTCTGTTAAAATTGCTTCCATGTCCTGGATGCAGAAGTAAGGTCACACCACCTTGGAGATTGCATTCACTGCTTTGTTTTATATCAAACTTGCAGAAGATCTCCTATTCTGGGTGGCAGGGATGCAACAGGCTTCCACTGATTTTTTTTCTCCCACTACAAGGAAAGACTTCTTTTCTTCTTGATCTTGAAATCAAACTTCCAAGATGTCCAGGGAAAACACTTCAAAATCACTCTGATAGGAGAGGCAGGCACAGGCAAGATGCAGCAAGAAAATGAGGAGGAAAAGGAAGAAACGCCTTCTCTCTGTGATCTCTGGGATCTGCTGAGCAGCAGGTGAAGACAGCCAAAGCCAGCCTTGCAGGTGGAAGGCCACTCATGCACATTGTGAGGTGGGACAGACAAGAGTTTGGCCTCAGGAGCTGCTTTTGCAGGAGTGGTTCCTGTGAGCTCACCTGGGATGCTGAATCTGCTGCCTGCCAGCACAGCCAGCAGCAGACCTGAAGAACTCACCCAAAACTGGTGAGACTGATAACTACTGCTGCCACTCATTCCTCTGCCACATTTCCTCACTCCCTCTACTATTCTGAACTGCAGCCATCCCACATTATCCCCTTCCTTATGGAACCTGAACCTCCTATTCTGGAGCATTAGTGGTAGCAATTTTTCCCCATAGCTTCTCTACCAGCCACACCAAGTTGCAGTAAATACTGGCATGGTGAATGCTCTGCATCACTCCAAATGCCTGCTGGCATCAGTTCCCAGCCCTGACCATTACCAGATGTGGCTAAACCATGCTCCATTGGAAGATTCAACTGTAGGGAAAGTACCAAGAGTGCTTGGGCAACTACTTAAGAGCACAGCCCTGAATTCTTACAGCCTCGATGGAGCAGGAACTGAAGTTATCAGCTGTAACAGCATTCTGGGCAGTCCTCTTGAGGGTGGAATTTGGGAAGACAGTTATGTTTCTCACACTGACTGATTATAGGGATTCAAAGGCAGAAATTTGGTGAAACACAGCCATGCTCATTTCTGATTCAAGGTAGGACTTCTGGCTTGGCTGGTTTCAGCTGGAGATCACATGTAATACAGTCAGGTGTTCTCGGTAAGAAGTCAACCCTCTTGAAAAGATTTCCTTTGGATTCTCAAAGGATCAAGGCAAATAATGTGTCCCAGTGTCTGCAAGGCTCTCATTAAGGTCATGTTCATGAGACACTTTGGAGAATTGTGTTTCAGAGGTTCTCAGACTGCTTAGACTGCATTTCCCTTCTCATTCCCTGCCTGGACTCCACCACCAGCATGCACAAGGGATGGGCTCTCCTCTTCCCTGCTGGTGCCTCCCTGGGGAGCTGAGGACACAAATCTCTTCAGTTCCTTGGGGAAGAGCAGTTGGAGGTGCTGCTATTCAGCACCCCTCCTGGCACAGACTTGTGCCCAGGCAGTTTTAACATTCCCCCAGTTGGAAAGACCTGGGGACTTCTTTGCTTCCCCTGGAAAAGATCTTGTATTCCTCCTGGACTTAGACCCCAGCAGGACACAGCTCCTCTCCTTTGAGACCTATTGTTTCTGCATAATGCACAAACATAGATTTGGTCACATTTGGCCCTTTCAAATACCCACTGGGTTATTGCAGTAGGGAATAGGTTTATGGGTTTAAACCAAGGCTTAAAAAATTTTCTTTTTTCTAATTAGTTCAGTGTTTTTCTCATTTATTGGTAAGGATGAGCCATCTATATCCATATCTCTGCCCATCTGTTTTTCCTCCACAATAACTTTGAAGCTGCTCACCAATTTCCACCACTTAGAAGAAGCTGTAATGTGAACTTGATAGTGATCTGTTCTGCTGGGTCTGCCATCTGGCCAATCTGTGAATACACATAAAAGGGCCTAAAAATCAACACACACATCGTGCAGGCTCAGCTGCAGCTGGGAGCAGCTCCTTCTCTGGCCAGTTACTGCAAAGAATCAGGAGCTGGAGGTCCTGCAAGGTGGGGTGAGATGTAGAGGCATGGGAGAGAACTGCAGGAATAAGAAGTCTCCATCACCTTATAAAACAGCCTGTGATGGAAATCTGCCTGCAAGGATGAAGATGCAAGTCAGGGTTCAAGAGAAGTGAGGGTGTTTTTGAGTTTACAGGAAACCAGACTTGACTACTGCTGCTCATCAAGGAACATATTGTTTCTAGCAAAAGACAAAATTTGAACTATGTTGCTTTAAAAAAAAAAACCCAAATATTTGAGACATCTGTTTGCTTGTGTTTGTTATTGTTTTACCTTTGAATGTGAACATTTCCCTTTTTTTTTCCTGTTTAAAATTTACACTATAAAGAGGTTTACTAAAAAAGTAAATAAGAGAAAGTGGAAAACTTCAAATGGCCCCATGAAATCACAATCTTCTTGCTCATCTATCTGACACAGAAGATCTGATTATCTCAAACCTCCTCTTGTTGAACTTAGCCTTTATTTTTACTGCTTAGATAGGAGATGCCTGCAGTCCCTGGCAATTCTTTTGGCTAAAGTAACAGAGCAGCTCAGGTAGTTTCCATCTGGTTTACCACCTCCCAAGAAATCAAAGATGCCAACACTCACCAGTTCATTTTGTAACAGATAGAACAGTATCTCAGCTCATCCCTAAAATATCCTCTGCTTCAGAAAAGAGGCTGGAAAGGAGGAGAGGTTCCTGTCCAGCTCTGTGAGGAGAAACCATTTAAGCAGCAATGATTCTGGTGTACCAGATTTGTGTCTGGTGTTCCATTCCTGACTCCTCCCAAAACCAACAGCAGCTCTGTGCTGGATTTCCAGCTGGGCAGCAGTTGACAGCTGACTTCTGAGTCAATATTTTCCCATGAGCTCTATTTTTGACTATCCCTGCACTCTTTTCCTCCCCTTCCTCCTCTCTGCTTGGTTCTCTGAATCAATCAGAGGACTGACCTGAGGCTCACATCATATCTAGTCCCAAGACAAATCATGCCCAGAACAAGTTCTCAATCTGAAGAGAATCATCGCAACCACTACGAAAAGACTTTATCAGGTCATGTTATCCATTCCCAGGGGATGGCATATGATTGTTCCTTACAATATATTCTCCAGGGCTTTGTCCAGTTTTGTTTAAATGATTGAAATAACAGGGTTTCTGCTCTCTCCCTTAGGAAATTGTTGCCCTGTCCAGTAGATCCAGCTATTAGGAAGTTCTTTTTTGATACACAGCCTGTACTTTTCTTGTTCTATGCTGTCTTTTGTGACATTGTTCTTTTGTAGCCCTCAATCCAACACCTCCATTTCTCTCCATCACTGCTCACTCCTTTATACTTCTTGGAGATAGTCACAGCTTCATTCCTTAGTTAATATTAGTTATAAACAGAGCTCTTGGAGGCAGAGTCCTGCAGCAAGAAAGACAAGAGGCATTCTACAACACATACACATGTATATATACAATTCAGATTTTTTTTTCTCTTTAGAAGCAGCACCTTATATGATCACTTTTATTGTACTCCTTTGTGATCACTCTTGCTCTTCAAAAACTTTCAGGATCTTTGCTAGAGCAGTGTACAGTCTTTCTTGATGCAGAACTATGATATCAGGCTTATCAGTTCCCTGGACTGCAAAATATTATCCTTTTTGCATAAGTGGATGTGACTGACCATCACTGTAACATTATGTCCTCACTGCATGGCAAACTTTACTTGATGCTGTCATTTCTTCACATCAAAAAGGTTTTTTGCACTCCATGGATGCAATTGCAATAAGCATTTTTTCCTTATTCACCTACATAAATTGACTTCTTGGGCACTTTTAATAGTTTTCTGTAACTGATTTTTGTTGCTCACAGTTTATTGGCAATGATCTGAGTCTTCTCCATGAGGGGCGAAGATGAAGGGCTCACCACCTGCAGAGCTGGGAGGATGATCCAAACAGCACTCTGAGGGATCAGGGGGAAATATGGCAGGAAGAAGCACAACAAATCATATCTTAACAAAAGACCAAAAATTAATGGGTTTCTTCTATGTTGTGATGATAAAAAAAGAAGCAAGAGAAACTTCTGATTCCACTTTATTCAAAGAATTAGTTCTTTTCAAACTACCAGGTCTGAGTCTTTGCAGGGTTAACAGGATCCTGCTCTCAGCTCTCAGTTTGACACTGCCAGGGCTTGAGAAGCTGTATCTGAACAAAAACCCTGATAAACAAATATTACCAAAGGCCAGCAGAGAGCAGTGACTGAGATCATTAATGACGTAGCACCCACGTCCTCTGAAGCTGTGATGTCACTGTCCAGTGCACTTCACAGAGTAATGTTCATAAATCCATGAGACATCAAATGCTGCCAGCTCTGATAAAACACAGCACACCCAGCAAGAGACATGGGGTGACACTCGGGAAAGTGGTTCAGATGGGTTTGCACTGGAGTAAAAACTTGCATTTTTCCTTCTACAACTTCCCCCTTTGTACAGCTAAGGGACACACGAGCAGAGACAACTTGCCATGAGTTTGCTCATGGATCTGTTTCAATTTTGTGCTGTTTCTACTGCATATTTTTCCCATGTGGAAGATAAAAAAAGAGTATTTTTCCAATTTTTTAAAAAAATATTAATAGGTCCATGGTATTTTAAGCAGATTCTCCTTTCTGCTGTTGAGAAAACAGGACTTTCCCCATCCTAAAGGGAAGCTAAAGGGAGGGTTAGTTATTCCCACTGTGCTTAGATCCAGTCCCTGCTAGAAAAACAATGCCAGCTAATCCATTTAGAAACACAACTTTGTCTAGATCAGAGCTTTCTCTGCTTTAGTCAAAGTTATAAAGATACAAAATCGCTTCTTCCAGGGAAGTCTCTGTGTTGGCAGGTGAACAGCCGAGTCTGAAAGAACCAAAAATTCCTCTTCCCTCTCCTTTGCTTGTGATTCTCTGTCCCTTAATGACCATATTATCCAGAAATTAAGAAATTAGCCAGAATGACACAAGTTTTCTTGCTTCTAGAACTTTGCAATCATACACTTCTTTACATCAGTTACAGCATTTATTGTACCCTTCTCTGAGAAAAAGCATCCACAAACATATCTTCTGAATCTGGCTGGCTGCAGTTTTGGCCAAGGTTATCTTCCCTGCAGACACTCTAATTTTGCAGCAGTTTTATTAATTGAAACCTGGCTTTAATGATCTAACAGCAAAAGTCAGTGGAATCTGTCATAATTTCCCCCATTACATCACATATAGGCTGAGCAGTGATTCTATTGGATTTATAGATACAATTCAGTGAAAGCACTACATGGATTTCATTAAAAGTAAAGAAAAAATAATGCTCAAATGCTTTGGGTTCAGTTTTTTTTACCAAGGTACATGTTTTGTTCTTTTTTTTTCTCTCTTGCTATAGCTCCTCTCCAAAAAGCCTTATTCTTGAAAATACAAGCAAAGAGAGATGCCTCAATTATCCCCTACAAATTTTAAAGTCTGTTCAGTCAGTTATCTTTGAAAAACTGAAATCATTCAATCAAAACTTCTGTGAAGGAAGAAGTTCAATTCTGATTGAGAAAGCATTTTTTGAAGCTGAAACCAAGAGAAGTAATGCAAATATATTGCCCAGTGGTACTGTGCTGTCCAGCTTTCCACCGAGCCAGTACTAACTTTGAGACACATCTGTCCTTGTACTTTAAAGAGAGAAGAGCTGAGCTAAAACATGAAGGTCAGAGTTTTGCAATGTTGTTCAGCTTTGGCTATGGGAAGATTTGCTGGAATTGCTGTATCAGGGTAATTACACCAGCCTAACTCACTGGGCTGGCACTTTCAAATCAAGCAACCTCATACATTTTTCTGATAGCAACTTTGATCTCGCAGAAGCAAGGACACACCAGGAGCATAAAGACCTTGGTACCTTTCCCCAACAAGACAAAGCCAGAAGCATTTCTCATGGGATGCTGTTCCAGCTATCAGAAACTGCCCAACTAAAGTCAGGAAATTGAGCCTAAGAGATATTAAACCCAGAACTTGAGCTCATTGTGCAATGAAAATCTCTTTCCTAAAAAGACAGAGGTACACCTCAGTTAGGGCTTCCATCTCCATTAATCAAGCTGTAAGGCTGTCCCTAAACTCACTGCTCTTACAGCTAAAAGTTTTCCTGTTTTCAATCCAAACTTGTCCAATGTTTAATTCTTCTGATGAAGTTTTCAGCTCAAACAACAACCCACCCAATTTGTCTTTCCTACAGTCTAATAAGGATGAGCCATATCTCACCAGCCTGGTTTGTTTGTTTGTTTGTTTTTTCCAAGGAGGAATAAACCAGTCACAGCTAGTCTGTTGCATTAGACAGGGTCACTTTGATAGCATTTTGCACCTTTCCAGCTTGAATTCAATTTTCTTGCACATCAACAACCCAAATTTAGATACAGAGCCACAGAAATTCAATGCTGCATTTGTACAGACTTCAAATTGTATTTCATACAACTTTAGACAGCTCTTGTATACAGCACTGACACAAAACCCAAAATGAAGTACTACATCTCAAACATACCCGTCCTTGGTTTGTAGCTAAAAATCCATAGGATCTTATTTTGCCTTACAGTGATGAAAATAGAGTAATTTTTCTTGGTGTCTGTGAACTCACAGCTCTGTAACTCAAGTACACATGAGTTCATGGTTTAACCAGAGGCAAGCGTGAGCTAAGTGAGCTAAGCTCCATGTAGCATTAAACAGATGGATGCTAAAAAGAAACTTTCCATATACTGCAAGTATCTCTGCCTTGAAATGACCCATGAAAAGCAGGATGGGGTTCATGTGCGATGCCGAGTCCTGAAGCTGACAGACATATCCCAATTAGTTATTCCAACAGTGGATCTGTTCAAACTCCTCAACACATTTCCAGTGCCCAGAAAATCCATTTGCTGAGACCAATCTGGGCTCTTTCACCTTTTTACTTCTTTGTTGTTTGCAGACATCTACCTTTTCCCCACCAGGCCTGATAAGCACAGCAAGCGGCGAGATTGCAGGAGGCAGTAGAGTGAGACACCATTTAATGCACCTGAGTAGGCACAATCAGAGCCATCCATCACTGCAGTTTTCTATTCCCAGCCAACGGGAATAATCAAACTGAGTGGGAAGAAATGGGAAGTCACTTAGAAAAACTTTGTCAAACCCCTCACTATTTATCTTCTGCTGGGTGGAAAACAATGACCTACTATATTATTTTAATATCATAACCAGTGTTTTTCATTTTATTTCACCGCTGAACTCCTCCATAAAAGGTGGCTCAATAAATCAGACTGACAAAGTACTTCATGGAAGATTTCTGAGCAGTCATAAACATCATTTGCACAGGTTTTATACCTGAGAACCTCCATTGTGATACAGGACCCTGCAGTGGCAGGGGCTATATAAATGACACATGAGATGGTCCCAAACTATTCACAATTCTGCTCTGACAGAGAGAATTACCATCTGCACATTCCAAGCATGGATACCAGAGAGGGAGAAGGCCTAGTCATGAAGAATACAGATCAGTCTAAGAGTTTAATATCCCCACAAAGAAGGGCTTTGCAATGAGAGAATTATTAGTCCATTGAACATGAGAGAAAAACCACTCAGAAGGGTTATTTCATAAAATCACAGAATGGTTTGGGTGGGAAGGGTCCTTAAAGATCATCTCATTCCAACCCCCTGCCATGGTCAGGGACACCTTCCACCAACCTAGATCAGGTTCCACAGGACCCCATCAAACCTGGCCTTCAACACTTCCAGGGATGGAGCATCCACAGCTTGTGTGGGCAACCTCTTCCAGTGCCTCACCACTCTCACAGTGAAAACTTTCTTACTAATACCTAATCTAATCTACCCTCTTCCAGTTTAAAGCCATCCCCTCTTGTCCTATTTAAAATTTTGACTAAAACATGCTCCAGAATTATTCCTGTTGTGATTTAAGTCTCTATTTCAGCTTCACTTGAAGCCTTTGAAGCTTACATAAATAAAGAGCAGCACTGCTGAGGGTCTACTGGAGACCTGGATAGTGTCCCTCCACTTGTCCCATGCATCTCCAAGGGGCCTGAATTTACAGTGGGATTTATTTATCATCTCATACTTATCAGTCTGGGATTTGAGCTGCAACCACATGCTCAATTTTTGATTATCTGTAAGTTTATTAGAACAGTTTTGTGGAAGTCAGGTTTCCTCCACTGCACATTTCTGGGCATCAATTTATATTATCATGTGGTGGGTTGACCTTGGCTGGCCACAAAGTTGCTTTCTCACTTCTCCTCAACAGAATAGGGGGAAAAATTAGGATTCAAAAGTTTGTGGCTTGTGAGGACAAGTTGATTGATCAACAGTTACATTCATGGGCAAAACATGCTCAGCTTGGGAAAGAGTGATTTCATTTGTTGCCATTTACTCTCTGACAAGGTCAGTGTGAAAAAGGGCAAATCCAAAAATCCCTTATCCATACTTCTTCCTTCTTCCCATTCTCAGCTTCAGTCCTTCATTCTCCACTCTTCTCTCTCCTCCTCCTCTTCTCCCAACTGGACAGGAGGGATGGGGATTGGGGGTTGTGGTCAGTCCATAACACTTTGTCCCTGCCACTCCTTCTTGTTTACACTCTTGGCCCAGCACAGGGTCCCTTCCCATGGGATATGGTCCTTACTAAACTGCTCCAGTGCGGGTCCTTTCTCTGGGCTGCAGTTCTTGGAGAACTGCTGCAATGTGGGTGCTTCCCACAGGGCACAGCCCTTCAGGAACCGCTCCAGTATGGAACCCCATGGGCCACAGCTCCTGCCAGCAAACCTGCTCCAGCATGGGCTCCTTTCCATGCCATTCCTGCCAGGAATTCCTGCTCCTGTCTGTGCCTGCCAAGGGCCACAGCTTCCTTCAGGGTAAATCCTTCTGGTCCAGGACTGAGTCCTCCAAAGTCTTCAGGGTGGTTATCTGCTCTGGGGTGGTTCTCCAAGGGCTGCAGGTGGATCTCATGGACATCCATGGTCTGCACCAGGGGAATCTCAGCTCCAGGACCTGGAGCACCTCCTCTCTATCCTTCTGCACTGGCCTAGGTGTCTGCAGAGCTGTTCCTCTCTCATGTTCTCACTCCTCTCTCACAGATGCTGTCTGGCATCTTTTACCCTTTCTTATATCAAGGAGATGTCACCAGCATTGCTGATGGCCTCAGCTTTGGCCATGTTGGGGGGTTCCATGTTGGAGTTCCATGTTGGAGCTGGCTGGAGCTGACTCTGTCCAACATGGGGACAGCTCCCCATTTCTTCTCACAGAAGCCACCCCTGCAGCCAAAACCTTTCCACATAAACCAAATACAGACCAATAGCTACTTTATATTTGCTTGGTTGATTGCTTGCAACTCTTGGAAGTAACAACTTCATTTTCAGAGTTGCTACCTCATTCATTGATGGGTCTCAATTTGCCTTGCAAAGCCATAAACAGTTTGATAGAGCTGTTGTCAGCAGCTTCAAGTGCTCACACTGAGTCTGAAGCTGTTCCTGAGTCCTCAAGACCTCTGACTCCCCGGCTGTGCAGCAGCAGCAGCATTATAAACCTGGCAAGGTTTTATTTATCTCTGCAGAGGACCAGCCCTCAGCTTCAAAGAATCTGTCCCAGGGAGAAGACTCCAGAAAGCACCAGCACAGCTGCTGGGTAACCAAGCTGCTTTTCTTACCAGGCAGACAAGGACATGGTCTAAAGATAGAAGCTGAAAATTTTCTTCGAAACAACATCAAAAAAGTCTTTGACTACCCTGAATCTCAGACTTCTGTACTCATTGGCCTGATTCTCCCATTAGTTCCTTTCAATTTCATTTCAACACTTCACCCATTTTGTTGGTCATATCTATTCCTCTTCATTGCCTGCTCCACCAATAGATCACTCCATTGCTATTCTCATGCCTTCACCCCACTTGTTTTCATTTGCTGTTATCACCTTTTTTTTTGGTTCTGTTTTCCTCCTCTCTGTCACCCACTTTCTTTCATTCCCATCTGCCCCTTTTTCATTCTCCTCTGTCTTACTACAGCAAACACCTGCCTCCAAAGGCAATGCACAATATTTAAGAGAACTCCATAACCTGCAACCCTATGCAACAGTTCTCCTGTGATGAGAATTGCCAACTATAAACCATCAGCCTTATCTCAGCCGTCAAGTTAATTCTGGCATGGGGCATTATGAAATTAGCCCTTCTTGGCAAAGCTGCTGGCCTTTAGCTTCCACAGGAACACAATTAAATGGTATTTGTGCAGTCAAGCTACAGCAAAGCTAAGAGGAGACAGACATCGGGAAGTTATTAGATTAGGAAGTAAAACCACTACTCCTTGGTTAGATCAAGCATTCAAACACATTATATAATATTTCAAAGGCAATACAGGCAAAACAAAACCTCTCAGGCACTTTGCCTCCTTGTCTAGGCTGTGAGGAAGCACATATCATAATAGCAAATGAGGAAAGTCATTACCAGACCTCCAGATTTTGGGTTTGTTCACAAGGTTACTTGTGCCATGCTGGGTTAACTCAGTGGGGACTCCAGAGCACAGACACAGCTTGAAGTCCTTCCTAATTAAATACACACACATACACCATAATCAGAGCTCTTTCTTCACCCCAGGGCAGGATCTTTGGCTCATATAAGTCAGCAGAATGCCCTGAGGAGCTACTTTGATTTATATTGGCTAAAAATCCAGTCCCAGAGCCTCTGTGCATAAGAGCATGTTTTAGAATAACTGGTGAGTATCTGAGCTTAAAGAAGCCTTCTCCCACACAGATTTACACCCTGCAGATAGGCACTTGTATGTGCATCAGTGGTAGCTCAAGTTTTACCCCTTCTTCACATCAGCTTTTGATTAGATGGGCAATGCTCTGAAGTTGATGCCCACAAGCTCCACCCTGCTGGGGCAAATCCCTCATGCAGTGATATAGTCCAAAGGAAACAAAATCAAGCCAATTTGCTGGGCATGCCCTACTTGTCTTCACAGATGTCCCCCTAATCATTGCATTTGGCATGATTTTGGAGAAAAGTTATAAAACATAAACTAGTTTCAACTCCTGTATTTTTTCCCCCCAGAATCTGCGATGAGGTTTGCTCATGTAAATCGGAAAAGTTAAATGATTGCTCAGCACCTTCTAAACACCTGTGCCATGTCAAAAGTGAAGCAGTAATATCACCACGAGGGAAACAGGGATCCTAATGAGGTTCTTTAGAGGAGAGAAGGTGAGAGACACCAGCTTTAGGGTAGGATCTGCAGTCCTTTGGAGTCTGTCAAGGCCAAGTGTCCCAGGCACTCAAATCATTACACAGTGAAAACACATCCTCTGGGAACTGGGTTCAACTTCTGACAACCCACACAAGGTTTATGTGTGAATCCTGCTCAGCACAGCTCTGTTTCTCCACCCACCCACGGCCAAAGGAGCAGACAGGCTTAATTTACTGCTCTTTAAAAACAGATGCTGGCCTTCAATTTATCTCCATCAAGGGAAAAAAATACCCAAGCTCCTCAAATGAAATGCCCTGCAGGATTTTGCCTGAGCAAATGTGAGATGGAGATTTGACAATAAAAAAGACATTTCATTTGTCTTATTAGTGGCTGACTACTGTGGAAGGTGTTCAATCAATTAGACTGATCTTGGCCTCCTGAATTATTGATAGAGAGAGCTGGATTACACTCTAAAATGCTTTTAGTTTAATTGCCCAACCCATCATTGCTTCATTTTCCTTTTCTTATGTATATAAATTTTTTTGTTGTTGTTGTTTTGTTATTTAACCAAAGCAGTTTGCCAGCAGCTGACTCTGGCACTTTGCTGCTGTTGGAGGGAGCGAGCACCGAAGGTGCAGTGGGAAGGGAACGGTGCCAGCATCCCCAGAGTGAGACCTGGGGGGAGAACAGTGGCTTCTCATCATGACAGAGACATGCAGGGGAGTCAGGGGGGCTCCTCCTTGACCTCATGCCCGTTCTGTGCATATTATAACTCTTGGTTTCCCATTCCTTTATCTTCATACACTGGCTCCTCTTTGCTTTCTGCAGACTTTTATCAAAGCAAAGGTAACCCTCGACAAAGGGGAGAGAATGATGCATCTGACTCCATCTATATCAGAAGGCTAATTAATTACTTTATTGCACTATACAATGTGCATTTCATCTAAACTGAATCTGCCAAGCACTCACTCTGCACACAACTGCACAGACCTGCACTCATCTTCTGCCAATCTCGTGACTCTCAGCCGACAGTCCAACACACACACACACACACACACTCTTGGCCCAGATAGGGCAAGGGAACAAAACACTGTCACTTTGGGTAAACAACCTCCACATTGCATTCTACTTTGGCGCAACACAGGCACAGCAAGTAAGATAAGAATTGTGTTTTCCCTTTCTCTGAGGTTCAGAGAATGTGAGTCTCAGAAATTCTTGGGAAGAATCGTGCCTTGCTTTTCTCTGTGAAGAGAAATGTGGCAACACACTTTTCTTCCCTTGCCTTGCATGCATGGAATCATGGAGTCATGGAATCACTGATCTTGGAAAAGATCAAGTCCAACCTTCAACGAAACACCATGGGGCCCAGTAAACTCTATCACAGAGTGACACATCTATTTGGTTTTTGAACACTTCCAGGAATGGTGACTCCACCACTTCCCTGGGGAGCCTGTTCAAGTGCTTAACCACTCTTTCAGTGAAGAAATTTAAACAAATATCCAACTTGAACCTTGCCCTGGGGCAAATTTGAAACCACTTCCCCTTGTCCTATTGGTGTTTGGGTGGGAGAAGAGCCCAACTCCACCAATTCCCATCAGGAATGCAACAGAGCACAGGACTGTCTTGCCATGGCATTATCCCCAGCACTATCTGGGTGCCCAAATGGCTCTTCTTACCTCATCCTGACCATGATGGCTTCCCCCCAACATTTCTTAACTTTCTTTGCTCATTACCCCTTTCCACCCTCAATATCTTCCAGCCTCTTCTCGTGCCCCATTCCTCATCAGCTCTTAGACACTGTCCTGCATTTCCCAGGCTGTGCACATCATCTCTTGCTGAAGCAGCAGGACATCAGCAGAGACAGAACCACTGTGTTCAAGAGGGCTCCATACTTTATAGACCAAAAACAGGTTAATACCTTTAAAGCATGATTCCCTGCTACTCTTTTGCAGGCTAATATACAGTAGTGAGAGAAGCACAAATCCCCATTCCTCATCAGCTCTTAGACACTGTCCTGCATTTCCCAGGCTGTGCACATCATCTCTTGCTGAAGCAGCAGGACATCAGCAGAGACAGAACCACTGTGTTCAAGAGGGCTCCATATTTTATAGACTAAGAACAGGTTAAATGGCTTTAAAGCATGATTTCCTGCTATTCTTTTGCAGGCTAATGTAAAGTAGTGAGAGAAGCACAAACGGAGTTATAAAAACATGGAAGTTTTTTCACAGTGAGAGAGGAAAAAGGGAAAGGAGGGTGGGGAAAGAGCAAAATAAAAAGACATGGGAAAGGACATAAAAAAAAAGAGATTGAGCAGAGCAAACGTAGTGAGAGAAGCACAAATGGAGTTATAAAAACATGGAAGTTTTTTCACAGTGAAAGAGGAAAAAGGGAAAGGAGGGTGGAGAAAGAGCAAAATAAAATGACATGGGAAAGGACATTAAAAAAGAGATTAAATGGGCAGAGTAAAGAGAGGAGAAAGAGAAAGGAGGATATGAAGAACAAGGGAAAAATAAAATGGAAATAAAAAGATGAAGGAACCTGGCCCACCAAAAATGGCAGATATGCAATGTGGATGCTTGGAAGAACAAGAATTCCGGGTACCAGATGTGAAAGAGCATTTTTGTGACAACAGGAACATGACATTGTCAGTACAAAGGGCTGAGGGATGTCATCTGAGGGGGAAAAAAAGGCAGTAACCACAAAGCTGCAGAGCAGGTCAGTGACACAGGTGAATAAATCTCATACGGGTTTAAAAGATGAGACCATGCACATAACAGGATCCATCTGAATATAATTCCTTTTCCAGGAAGTCATTGCAGATCTCTGCCACTGGATCCAGACATGAGATGAGATCTCTTGGAAACCATTTGGAAGATAAATTCTGGGAAATGTGTCATTTTGTGATTTTCTAGAGGGCAAGTGAAGAATTACTGTTGTAAGTGATACTTTAGCTCAGCCCTTCCTGGATGTAATAGGCAATAGATATTTTCCCCTAAAATAGCATCAGAATCAGCAAAAGGCAATTTTATTTTAGACTTGGTTCAGATCAACAGTTTAGATCAAACACTGTGAAAAAGTGTTTGATCATATATTCACTGCTATTGTTGAAATTAAAGGAAGGATAAGCAAAAACAGGTATCAAAGTCCTTAATTTCTGAAGCACAAAGGTGAAGAATTAAAGGGATTAGTAACTGAGTCACTTGGTATTAAGAATGCAGAGATGGTAACAAAGGAGCTTGAGATTTCTCCCTGACAAATTCACAAAGAATACCAAGATTAGAGTATAATAATGCTTATTGCAATACATCTTGCAACTTATTGCAAGGGAAGAATTGTCAGGGACATTTAAGAGGAGTGGGAAAAGGATAAATCAACAAATCCATGTCCAAGTTTTTATATGTAGGAATAATATGACAATGGTCCAAGAAACATTGAAACAACAGAAGAGGGCTCTTTAGATATGTAAGGAAAGAAAGCATCTGGGTGACAAGGGTAGGATGAGTACGAGCTATACGTTAGAATAAAGTTTTGCTTTTGCTTCCAGCAGAATGAAATTTACTGCTGGAAATTTATTGCTGGAAATTTATCGCTGGAAATTTATCGCTGGAAACTGGTAACAAGTCCTGAAAAACTCTCAGAGAAAGAATTGCAGGTGTGTTTCTTATTGTACTTCAGTGAGATTAATTAATATGCTCCACAGGGAATCCCTCAGGAAAATGAGGAATCTCAGATCTCAGCAGGCTGCAGACAAGGGACAGTGGTTGGGCAACTGGCAGGAGTGCCAAAGCCTTGCAGGAAAGAGGTCCCATCCCTGCAAGCACACGTGGAGTACTCACAGTGGGGCTGATTTTAATTAATATTTCCATTACTGGGACAGGAGCAGGATGCCAGGGATGAGATGAGACAGATAGCAATCCATGAATACTCGCGCAGTAAAGGAGGGCTCTGTGGCTGATACCACCCAAAAGGGAAGGTGGGGCACTGGGGAAGTTTGCCTGATCACCAAACACCCCTGACATAGAGGAAAGTGTCTTTGTGGGGCTGCCAGCCCCTTTCCAGGGGGTTCCCACAAAGAGACAAATCATGTGGAAACAAGAGGTTTTGCTTACATCAAAGCATCCCAGAGAAGGATTTCGTTCACAGTAAATCTCTTTTCTCAGCACTGGCAATTGCAAGGACCTGGGCTGCTCTTGCATTTAATCCTCCTGATTGCCATTAGTCCCATTTTACCATGTTTTAAGCACAGAACTGTGTTCAAATGTCCTTTGAAACTACTGCAGTGTCTCCTCCTATCTACATTTGTCTCTGACTGAGTTTGCTCAGTGCTAGGACACATCCTGAGAGATTCAGTCTCACACTGCACTGACCTGGGCCATGGGCCAAGGACCAAGAACCCTGGTAACACCCCCAGACTTGGGTTAGTCTCAGTCTTTGTGGCCCTGTTATACCCCAAAGGCTGATGCATGCTCAGGTCTCATAGCCTGGTGAATTCCCAATCCTGTACATTCCTCATGGCACAAGTGCAGAGATGCCAATTGCCTTGATGAAACTTCCTGGAAGAAGAAGAGTCTCTGCATTCTGAATTTGAGGGGGGAGTGCAGGTGTCTGTGGGACTAAAGCATTTGAAATTTTTGGGGAATATTACATTATAGTAATATATATATTTAGAAAGAGAGAGAGAGAATATACATATAATATACAGCATTTATACATATATACATCATTTATATATAAAATATAATATATGATATATATTTGGACATAGTATATCACAGCTTGGACAGGTCTGCTCTTTTCTGGGTAAAAAATTGACCAGATGGCCAGGCCCACCCAGAGAGTGGTGGTGAATGGAATCACATCCAGTTGGAATCTGGTCACTAGTGGGGTTCCTCGAGGCTCAGAACTGGGGGCAGTCCTGTTTAATATCTTTTTCAATGATCTGGACAAAGAGATCAAGTGTAGCCTCAGTGGGTTTTCAGATGAAACCCCATTGGGCAGGAGAGTTGATGTGCTGGAGGGTAGGAAGGATCTGCAGAGGGATCTGGACAGGCTGGATCAATGTGTCGAGCCCAAAAGGATGAGTGTCTGTCCTTGTTTCAGCTGGGACAGAGTTAATTTTCTTTCTAAAAGCTGTGACAGTGCTGCATTTTGGATTTAGTATGAGAATAGTGTTTATAACACGGTGATGTTTCAATTGTTGTTAAACAGTGTTTGTCCCAAGTCAGGGACTTTTCAGTGAGTTTTGCTCTGCCAGGAGCAGGTGCACAAGAAGCTGGGAGGGAGAAGAATCAGGACAGGTGAACTGAATTGGCCAGAGAAATATTCCACACCATAGAACATCATGCCCAGTTTATTAACTGGGGGAGATTGGCTGTGAGGCACTGGTTTCTGCTCAAGCACTGGCTGGGCATCACTCAGTGGGTAGTGAGCAATGTTGTTGTGCATCACTTATTTACATTGAGTGCTATTTCTCTCTTCCTCTCCATTTCATTACAATTACAATTGTAATAATTGCAACTTCATTACAATTTTTATTATTATTGTAGTTGTTCTTACAATTTGTGCCATTATTATGTTTTATTTTGTTTCAGTTACTGAAGTGTTCTTATCCCAACCCATGAGGTTTACCTTTTTCCCTTGATTCTCCTCCCCACTGGGGTGGCAGGAGCAGGGGTAATGAGCAGCTGTTGCTAGATGGGGTTGAACCATGACAAGGTTCAACAAGGCCAATGCTAGGTCCTTCACTTCAGTGACAAGAAGCCCCAGCAGTGCTCCAGGCTGGGGCAGAGTGGCTGGAAATGTGCCCAGCAGGAAAGGATCTGGCAGTGCTGGCTGACAGCAGCCAAATGTGAGCTGGCAAGTGCCCAGCTGGGTAGGGAGGAGGGTGGCATCCTGGGCTTCTGTGTCAGCACAGTGTGGCCAGCAGGACCAGGGCAGTGACTGTCCCTCTGTGCTGGGCACTGGGGAGGCCACACCTCGAATTCTTCATTCAGTTTTGGGCACCTCACAACAAGAAAGACATTGAGGTGCTGGAGCATGTCCAGAGAAGGGAACAGAGCTGGGAAGGGTCTGGAGCACAGGTCTGATGAGGAGCAGCTGAGGGAGATGGGGTTGTTCCACCTGGAGTAAAGGAGGCTCAGGAAGGATCTTCTGATTCTCTACAACTCCCTGACAGCAGGTTGTGGCTGCAGGCTGGTCTCTTCTTCCACATAACAAGTGTCAGGACAAGAGGACATAGTCTCAAGCTGTGCCAGAGAAGGTTTAGGTTGGGTATTACGACACATTTCTTCACTGAAAGGGTGGTCAGGCATTTGAAAAAGGCTGCCCAGGGCAGTGGTTGAGTCACCGTGCCTGGAGGTATTTAAAAGTCATGTAGATGTGTCACTTGGGAACATGGTTTGGTGTTAGGACTTGGCAGTGTTGGGTTAACAGACTGGATGATTGTAGAGGTCTTTTCCAACTTAAATGACCCTATGATTCTATTAATCTACTGATAAAGAAGAACCTGAATGAATAAATGCATGTTTGGTCAAAAATCACATATTTTTTAAAATGAGCTTTAAAGAAAACAAACCACATTCCCCCAGGCATCTTTCAGAATTGAGTATGACTCCCTTCTTACTGGTTTGGGGTTGAAATAATTTTGTACCATGGGGGAATCCACACACAAATATAAATTCTTTTTTTAGCATTTAATTTGCAAATTGAAACCCCGATCTTGGCACAGCACTCCAGCAGAGTTCACTAAAGGATCCCTCTGCAAAGCCAAGTGCAATGAATGCAGCTTGGTGTCACCACGTGGCAGTGCAGCCCTGTCACTGCAACACCTCCTTACAGATGGAGCTCCCCAAACATCCATATCCATACTCTTAGCCAGAGAGCACACAAAGAAGCCTGACACAGCCCTAAACTCCTCTTCCTTAAATATCAGGGCAGACATGCAGGAGAGGTTTTCTTACACAGAGCTACTGCCAAGCATTTTCCAACACGTATCTTCATGTTACTTTAACTGTTATGGCCACGACCCAAGGCATTTCCTGGGGATCAGAGAACAGCTGAATGTACTGAGCACACAGATCATTAATCCCAGGCTGATAATGGTCAGTTTGAGCATCACAGCATACAAGATTCCCTACATCCTTGGTCAGGGTCTCCAGCTGCTACCACAGTGTATATAAATACTACAAAAGCTCCTTTTGAATGAGCAAGCACAGAAGAAAAACAACAGAGAAAATAAAAAGAAAACAAATGAGCACCCTCTAGTCCTTGTGGGGAAAATGAGGGATACACAATGAATTGGCACTGGGGAAATGGACCAAAGAGACTTCAGGACTCTGGGGAAGGCTCAGGATTTTTTTCAAAATCCATCCTCTGCTCTCTCACAGCTTTGTGCATCACCCTCCCGGGATGCTGAGGGAAGCAGGTGTGTGCCACGAATGGGAGACACCTGGGACCACACTGGGCCGTGCTCCTTCAGCTTAATAGTCCCTGAGACTGCACTGCCTGGATGGGAAAGCTGAGTTTGATAAAGTCCCAGTGGCTGAGATGAAGTCTTCTCCTGCCAGCCTTGGATTTTTCACTCACCTTCAAAGCAGATGAGTGGAAATATCGGAGAAGTGAATCTCTTACCTGCACTGCTCAATGAGGCTTTTATGATATTCCCTGCTCCCCTTGGAGAGATGCTTAGTACACTCTAGGGTGTTGAGGTACATTCATTTCCATTTCCAATTCTCTTTTATTTCCCATCCATCTCCTGGCTGCAATAAGCACACACTCTCCTCTTTCTGCAAACAAAAAACCTTCCTCTCCAGCCATTTCTTCACAAAATGCCTTCCAGTGACCCCCAGCTGGCTGCTCTGAGTTTCATCAGCACACCTGGGGTAGGAATGTAACTTTTCAGATTCCTCTTCCTCTCCTCCATCACCTCAAACAACCTTGCACCTACTTGTGCTCGAGCACCTCGTGTCTCCAGAAAACTCTGCTTCCAGCCCCCTTTTCAACAGAGACATGGTTTATTGTCCCCTAAGTAGCCCTTCACAGTTCCTCTTCTCAATCAGCACTGGGTAATGGTTTCCTAGGGATCATAATACTTAGCACCACAGTAATTGAATGATATTATTAACAGCAGTAGCATCTGTGTTGTCTGTTTAATTAACTGGAGAGCAAATGAGGCCCTAAGAGTCATTACTCTGATCCTTTATTGTTTTTCTAATGATGTGCTGCTTCTTACTTGATTATTGGCTAAGGATCCCCGTTACCAAAAAATTCACTTTTAATAAAATAATAGCAAAAGAACTCTCTACATACACTGAATGACATATAACATATAATACTTCTCTCAAGATACAGATTAAATAACTGTAAACTTCTGCTGTAAATACTCCAAGTCCACCACCTCTACTACTCCCTGAGCAGCAGAAAGGAAAGGGGAGACACCATCCCGTGATTCAAGGAATGAAAGAACAAAGCTCTAAAATGCATTTTACTGCTGAGAAGCTGATAAAAAAAGCAAAGCTCACCCTGTGGACTCTGCAGGGGCTGAAGGAGGAAAGACTAGCTTTGGAGACTGCTGGACAAAAAAAAAACCAACCAAAAAACAAACACAACAAAAATACAGTATCCCAGAACTGATCACAACATTTCATTCCAGCTCTGCACTGAAAGGGATGAGGACCAAAGGAAGCAAACATCTTCCCTATGCATAATTGGGCTGAATTAATGGGCAATCTGACAGCAGCAGGTCCCATTTCTCCACTTGGAAGCTTCTTGCATAGGTGGGGCAGCCACTCCACAGCAGCCCCAGCACTCATGCAACCCTGAACCCTGTCACCCCACAGAGGCAGGAGTCGGATGTGGATGTGGAGTCATCACACCCATTTAACAGCCATCCTGGTCGGATGTTTGGGCTGAGGTTCATTGCTTGACAGCTGGTTATTGGCTTCTCTGCAAGGGGCATATGGAAATTTCCATGAAGATGATCCCAACTGCAGTTATTCAGCTTATCAGGAAGCACGGGCAGCTGGCATTTACCAAATTAGGAAAAAATCCCATCTCAGACAGGAAGGAGATCTTGCTCCTTGCGTGCCTAAGATATTTGCTCCTGCAAAGTCTGTAGGTTAAGCTGAGCAGCAAAGGATGTCAGATTCAGCCATATACAGGTCTGGGGACATACAGATGAGTGTTACAGATCCTCTCCAACAGCCAGGTGCGAGAGTCTTAACACTGTGTAGCTTTTCTTTAACTTTACCTCATGTAGCTGGTTAAGCCCTGCTCTGGTGGCCACAACATCAACCACCCACCTCCCCCTGAAGCAGCCCATGGAGGCTGCAGCTGAATGTCTGCCAAAGCCTATCTTCACACCAGGATCACAGGAGCACCTTTGTATCCTTGTGGACTTGAGGCCCTGGCTCTCCAGCTGCTAATTTGGAGACCATTGTGCTCAAACACAATGAGAGAAGGCAGACATGCCTCCTTGGATGCCATCAATCAGCTCCACCCAGGCGGAGAGGAAGAACTTGGCTCTGTGGTTTAGTTCAGGTTTAGGTGTGGTGCTTGGGAGGTGCTTTTCTACTGATTTTTGTGGGCCTGGGAACCAACATGGGATCTCTGAACATCAAGTCTGTGCTTGGTTCCAAGTCCCAAGTGCATCTCACTGCACAAGACCATCAGAACCAAGAGTACAAAGCTCATGAGCATCACACGAGTGTCCCTCACCATGCAAAGTGCTCCAAGAAGACCCCACTTGAGCTTGGACCAGATGATACCACTGGGGTTCCTTTCAACATCAATCACTCTGCAATTCTATGTTTAGGACCAAGGATGAGGCTCTGAGTGCAGCTATAGAAGGAGAACTGCCTGTAACTCCATGATCTCAATGCAAAATCCTCCAAGAGTCATTGCCTACTTATCTGAATTGTCATTAAGGAGAAAAATAAACCCATTTTCCCTTCTGATGGCCTCATTCAGTTCAGTAGTATGTTTCATCAACCAACTCCTTCTTGCATGTATTAAATAAACACAGAATGAAGAATGAGCAGAAATGGATCCTGGGGCGTTAGAGAGATTGGGAAAATGACTGTGGCTAAGAATAAACAGGCACATCAAATGACTGAGGAAAGAAAAGAAAATGTAATGTCTCTTGTCACCACTGGACCTATCCATCTCAGGACAAATTCACAGCTACTCCAAGATTTGTAGATTTAAAATGGTTTTGTTTCTCAGGAAATTTCTCTGGAGCTCCAGGCTGACTCTTCATGAAACCAACTTCTTAGTTAGGGACTACTTTTTTTAATAGTTACAGATATTTCTGTCTGTGACTTGTTCACCTGGAAATTTTGCTTCTTGTTCACAAGGGACTTATTTGTAATCCCTGATTTGCTGCCATTCTCTCGCTCCCTGAATCCTGGTGCAACAGCTGTTGGCTGACTCCTGCTCAGTGCATGAATGAAAAATAAATGAATGAAAAATAAATGAATGAACACGTGAACTTGTGGCTTGCTGTAAATTTAGAACACAGCAACTCCTTCATACTGATTTTAACAACAGTCACCATAAGAAGCCAAGAAAGCTGCTGTTTGGTTGGAGTTGCTGAAGTGACTGCTGAAGAGACCCCAGACATTTCTTCATTTGGGTTTGAAGAACCATTACAATGTCAATTTTTTTAAAAAAGAGTGAAAAATCTCCAAAGTTGTGAAGTAAATTTGACAGGTACAATATCTCTTATGATTCAGATGGAGATAGAGACCACCAACCATGAGACAGCTTCCCAGCAACACTTTGGGTACAGCAGGTTCCAGTACTCATTGGAAAAGGATAAAAAGGTAAAGGATATAAATTGTATACGTATATATGAACTTCAGATATAGTACACTTCAGACAAAAGCCTAAATTATAAGAATAATTTATTTCAAGTCAATCACTAACCAACTGACTACTTGCCTTTCCAAATCTTCTCTTTATTGTGTCCATAAATTAGGAAGAGTGGTGTCTGTCCATCAGTAAGTGAAAATAGTTGTGGGATCTCTGAACAGCAAGCACTAGACATAAAAATGCTCAGGTAAACCCTGCTGATTTGTGGTTTTTCTCATAAGAATCTTCCTTGTGATAGCTGCTTGGAAACCCATCCCACTGGATTCTCCCAGCTCCTCTGTCCACATTATTTATGGGCAAAGTACCCAGGGGTCCTCACAACACAGCTCCACATGCATTCCTGTCCACCAGACTTGCTCACACAGATTTCTTTCTCCACATGTCCATTTGTCCTTATCCCTTCTGTGCACTTACCTAGTCACAAACTGCCAACCAAGTGCCCCACATCCCCATGGGGGCTTATTCTCCCAAGTAAAACATCTGACTGCAAATTTCTCCTGTACTCAGCCCAGTGTTGTTTGAAACTTTCAATAACTCTCCCTCCTGCACCCCATTACTGCTAAGCCAGATCATTCTCCTCTTTCTTTGTTTTTTTCACCTATTAAATTTTTGTAGCTAGATAGCACAAGCCCTTTAACTCATCCCTTGGACATGCTCTCCAGATTTAATCCCTAACTAGTATTTTACAATGTCTTCCTACTGTTTTGGTTTGTTGTTTTTTTGTTTTGGTTTTTTTGTTTGGTTGGTTTTTTTCCTTTTTTTGTGCATTTCCTGGTATTTCCCTGCATTTCCATGATTTTTTTTAATGGTAATGACAAAAGAAGGTCCAAATACCTGTCCTTACTAGAACTATAAGTGAGGAACTCCCTTTTGAATAGGGTACAACACCTTTAGTCTCATCCTTTTTCTTCCCAGTGCCTGTACTGGTGGTTTCTTCTCCCCAGTCTGCTTGTGCCTGCAGGGAATGTAGCACATTTTACATCCTGGTCTGGAGGCATTTACTTCTTTCCCAGCACCTACAGCATAGCTGGAAGCCATGCCAAGAGTCCAGGGGGATTCACACACAAGCTGGAACCTCTAAATTCATCTATGTATCACCTTTCCAGTTGCATTCTGCAGAGTTTAAGACTAAAGCATATAAAGAAAACAGGAAAGGAATAAACAGGACATAATCCAGCTCTGTGGGAGGGATCCAGGACAGTCCCCTAGGAAGGTGCATTCAAAGGAAGCCCCAGTTTCCTACCAAATAATGAAACAGGTGGCCATGCCACACACTGTGGAAGAGCCCAGCCACTGCCAAGAGGCAGTGCAGGGAACCAGAAATCCTGGCTCACAGTCTCTGCTCTCCACATGAAGCCACTGAGCAAAACTACATAATCCACTTAAGCACAAGTCTCATTTTATGATCTCTGGATGTAACAAGGTAGAGATCAGCGGCCTCATTGCCCATTTTTGAAAGGTGCATGGGGAAGAGCTGACTGACAGGGTTTTAAAGGGTGTTCCTTTCTGCATTTGTTGAAAGTGGTCATAATAAAAATGAGAAGAGAGCAATTCACAACACAAGAAATACATTAGGCACCATAAACACTACACTGGAATCTGCAGGACTTTACCCAGCTGGAGATTGAATTTTAGGTAATTGATTTCCTGAAAACCTCTTCTTTGCCAAAATTACTATTTCACTGGCTGTTATAGGCAAACAGATAATTCAGCATATTTAGCAGATCTACTCAGGTACATCTGTGGGCAAGGGGACCAGTAGGAAATAATAACTATTCATTGATGCAGATCAGGGCTGAGCCCCTAACAGTGGCTGTGCCACAGGGTGTCACCTCCCATTCCTCACGTCACCAGAGCTCTTCCCGACTGACAAATTAGGGACAGTGCTCTCAGTGCTCTCCCATTTTCTTGTGTTCCAGCTGGAGGGCCGTGTCACATTCCTTGTTGCTCCTGGCCATGCAGGACGTGGTTGTCACAGCCTGTCGAGCCCTTCACTCTCCAGCTCCTGGCAGTCTGATCTTCTCTGGCCCATCTCAGAGAGAAGCTCCAAACCAAGTGAGGACAAAGTCTGACTCAGGGTAGGGAAGGTCAGCCTCTGTCATGCCATGCTGATGATGCCGTGCTGAGGGCTCCTGGGATGGCATTAAATCAGTCAGCTTCCTATTTGTCTTTCCAGGGAGAAATGTTTGGCAAGGGATAGCAAGGATGTTTTGATGGCTGAGCATGATCTCTGCTTCCTCCTGGCATGTTCTGGCTACCAGGTTTGGCCACCACTGATTCCAAGTCTGGCCTGCATTTGCCCTATCCATTTTCTCCCTCCCGCCTCTTTCTTTCCCATCTGTCCCTCCCTCTCCCTTCCTCTTTTCACAGCAAGCTGTGTGCTCCTAAAGAGCTTTCCATGCACACAAGACAAGCACAAGTGACTTTGAGCTTCCTGAGATTATTGCCAAAAAGGTTTCAGCCCCTCCAAGGTGCTGCAGAAAAACTAGCCACTTCCAAAGACCACTGCTAGCCCCTGTGCCCCTGAGCTGTACCAGCCACTGGGCTTGCACAGGCAAACCCTGCATCTCCTGACATGCAGAACACTGACTGAGACACTCTGGCACAAAACCTTGAGGCAAATACTGCCTTTTGAGTGGATGATTGATCTATTTTCCCAATAGGGGTGTGTCAGATTCCAGGCAATTTCAAAAGGAACACCATTCTGCTAGATGGGCTGATTCCTCTACCCAAAAGATCACCAATTTCTTGTTTGCAACAGTTTGCTTTCACAAATCAGGCACTCTCAGCTTTTGATTTAGCTTGTTGGAGACCCTGGTGCAGATTCCCCCCAGTTCTCTCCATGGCCAGCCAGACACCAGGGGAGATCACAGTGAAGAAGATGAGGCTACAGCTACATTCCTATTCCTACCTCCTCTACCACCTCCAAAAAAGCACTTCTGTGGTAACCAGAGACAAAGATGACAACCTTACAGCTGACAACCTTACAGCTACACATACATCCATACCTCCATTCATAGCCACATAAATACACATATATACATATATATACATAAATAGCTATAGATACTGTAGGAACCAGCCTTGCCAACAGCATCCTTCTCTCAACTAAGACATGATTGGTGTTGCAATGAGCTCAGAGTCTACAGTAAAACATTTTGCTGCCCATACAGCCACCCCTGTTTCTCAGCAGCTCTGGAGCAGGAGCAAGGCTGTGTAGGGGGGAGCACTATCAGTGAATGAAGGAGTCTGAGAGACTGTGGCAGAGTCAGGAGCAGAACCCCAATCTGACAATTTTGCTGGCATTTAAATCACACAAGCATTTCCTTCCATTCAGCCACAGCCTAATTGTCTACTAAGCTGGTTAGCCCTGCTTTTTGCCCATGTCCTGACTCCAGATGACTGCCTCCTGCACAAAACAACAGCATCTATCCAGCTTGCACTCAGCTTGCCTCCTCTGTGCAGCCTTTAGGCTGCTCTCAGTGTCTGCTGATCTCACTCAGATTTACCAAATAATTTTGTAATGCTGGGTGCTCTTTGCTTGGTAACCTCACAGCTGTCTCAGTGGTAACAGATTCAGGCCCTTAATCTTTGCTGATATACAAGCAGTGTTTTTCTAACTAGAACTCTCCAGTCAGGTACCAGCCACCAGGTTCTTTATAACAGAAGAAATGTCTCTCCAGTGAAAAGCAATCAGTTTACACATAAAGTCACCCAAAAAAACTTAGCTTAGTGTTACCCTAAGGTGCATTTGGATTTCTGCTCTGCCTCTACACAGGAGAAGCTGTACTCACCTCTCTCCATCTCCACCTGCTTAGGTACCTGTTAACACTATCTGTGCCACTTACCACATCAAGGGTGGCCATAAGACAAGACCCTCAGCATTCTTGCCAAAATCTGCCAAATATTGGCATCAGCAGACACAGAGGACCATGGCATACACACTGTCACTTTTAGCCATTTGTTTAGCAATGGTCTCCAAAAGCCACAGGTATAAGGCAAGGCCCTTTGGGCCTGGGCCTTTGTGGGTGCTAAAGCATGGCATGCTTTGGATTAAAACACATAAACTGTGACTGGCACACGCTGACAGATGTTGGCAGATGAGTAAAGAAATTACTAATGTTTTCAGAGGAGGAAACATATTTTCCTGCTTTTAGAAAACTTGGGCCAGCTAAATCAGTCACCAACAGCACTGTGTGTGAAGTTTCATCACAGAATCACAGATTCCCAGAATGATTTGGGTTGGAAAGGGCCTTAAAAATCATCTTGTTCCAACTCCCATGCCATGGGCAGGGAGCCCTTCCACTAGACCAAGGTGGTGCACTCCTCATTAGCCTGGCCCTGAACACCTCCATCATTACAGACAAAAGAAGGATTTGGGGAGCAGTATTGCTGACTGAATGTTAAGCACAGGACTTAACCTGCCTGGGCTAAACACATTCCCATCACATTTCTGGACTTTGATAAATGCTGTCACATGTTCACAGGGAAATAGAGACACAGTATTCACATATTGGCACAGAAGTAAATGACATGTAAACAGGATAAGCCCCACTAGGCTGTAAACTGGGTGATCTCTCCTGAAACCTATGGAAGTCAAAATTTTGCACAAAACAGGGGAAAAAAAGGCATATCTGCTTCATTAACATGCTTCTAGTAGCACCATAATCTGATAGTACTGAGAAGCTGTCTTTATGTAAAAACACTTCCATAATAGGTAATCAATATTCTATCTGGTAAGCTGTTTTTCTTTATCTATGGAGAAAGAATTTTGTGTTCCAAAATTAAGTTGTGGATGCCCCATGCCCTGAGGTGTTCAAGGGCCAGGTTGAATAGGGCTCTGAGAAACCTGGTCTAGTGGAAGGTGTTCCTGCCCATGGCAGGGGGCTGGAACTAGATGATCTTTAAGGTCCTTTCCAAGTCAAATAATTCATAACCAGAAATGTTACTGCTGGCCTAGAAATTAGTCAGCTATAACTCTAAAACCTGACCTCATCCACTGAGCAACAAGCTGTTCTGCATGCCCATCAAAAGATGTAACAGGAGGTAACAGATCGATTTCAGCACCTACCATGACAAGAGGACAACATTTAATTTCCCTGACCTCTGATGAGCCAGATTTCTTTCCCTGTCACATAATCTGCAATAAATAACCCATCAATCCTTTCACCGGGTGGCTGCTGCAGAGCTGCCCAGCTTAACATATGCACTTTACTGTCCCTGTTGTATCATTTCACATTAGTCCACATTTAAAACCATATTTTCCATTGAAAATCTCCCTTGGAAAAAAATCCCTCACATCTCAAAATCTACATTAGCCACCGTCACCACTGAGTCATCCCCCTGCGGCAAACACAAACTTGTCCTGGATAATCCTGTCTCATCTCCCTTTCATCTCCATCACTGTGCTCCCCTGCCCTTCTTGTTAACCACTTCACTGCTGCCCTCAGAATTAATTTTTAGTGTTAGATTGAATAGACTCTTGAAACTGAATGAAGGGTGGAATGAGTCAAAACAAAGAGTCAAAATTTAGTATTTCAGCAGAGGAAAGGAGTATCACCACCATGCATTCACCAGCCCACTGTAGAACTATGGAATGGTTTGGGGTTGGAAGGGTCATTAAAGATGATTCAGTTCCAAAAAGGGCAGAGACACCTTCCACTAAACCCGGTTGCTCAGAGTCCCATCCAGCCTGGCCTTGAACACTTCCAGGGATGTCACCAAAGTGAAAACCAGAAGCAGCTGCTCTAGGCAGTGCACAAGGAGAGCTGTGCTTGGCTTTGACCAGGGAAAAGAAACAGTTCTTTCTTTTGCAACCTTTGAGCAGCTTTCAGGACACAAACATATCATCATTTGGGAATCCAAAACTCATTGTTGCATTTCTATCACCTTTGATTTTATCAAATATTATTTTTATTAGAATAAAAGTATAGAATGAATAATCAGAAATTATCAGAAATAGAGATATTTAACTTACTCTGAAACATAGAAGGTACTATTTTATCACTTGCACTTAGCAACCTAAACTTATCCATGCTGAGAGTAATCCAGGTTCCCTGCCAGGCAACCCACTGAATTTGCCTCTAAACGCAATCTAATTTCATAACAAAATTAAACATGACTTGACCACTTCCATGCCTGCAACAGATGAGGAGAAAGTGGTGGATGAGCAGCTCTACCTCCCCTAGACCCCTTCAACAGATCATTTACCTCACCCTGCATGGAAGACAAAGATGGCAAAGTACTCATATTTCCCTGCCTCCTCCAGCCCCCGGAGCCCTCCCTGGGCAGAGCAAGGAGGTGGGGAGGAGTGGGGAGATGTGCTCTCCTTTTTGGAATGGGCATAAACTGAAAAAGCCTCCTGGCAGATGAGTGCATTAGTGAAGCACAACTTAGCAAGCAGGGGAAATGCTTCACTGAGACAAATGCAACGTCCCTGAACCCTCCCTGAGAGTAAAGCAGCCAGCACCAGGAACAGCTGTTCACACAAAAATGTTTTTCACCTTTACCCTGGGTAACCTCTGGGTGATCACTGAGTCTTGCCTTGGTGATGAGAGAGGATGTCAAGGCCAGGCCCAGTACATTGTGCTCTACATGACTGATAAGAGACTTCCAAATTGTCTAAAGTAGTAATTTGATGATAAAAATCCTAATAATATCCTGCTCCCTTCAACCTCAATACACTATAATCTTATTTAACACATTGGGGGGAGGGAAAAAAAAGAAAGAAACCTCATAGTGAGCAGGCATCAGCGGGAATGTGGGCTAGGAAAGGATATTACAGTATCACTTCGGAGAGCACCATAAATAAATCTTCACCCGAGATGGGTGGGCAGATCAGCACAGTGCTCCACACAAAATTGCACTGCTCTACACCACAGTGACTCATCAACTTCTCCACTTCTGATAATCATTCCAACCAGGCTTTCACTGCAGCAAGGAAGAGAAGCCAGAGAAGGGAACCATCTCCGAGCCTGGCTAGAAAGCATGGTCTGGCTGTCAGAGCCCAGAGCTGGGACACACAGGTCTGGATCCTGCCTCCTTTGATCATTTTCTGATGCACAATGTGGATGGTGTCCAAGGGACAATGCCTGTGGCCAAACTCTCCAAGGCTGGGCTCCACAATTCAAGAGAGACATGGAAAGACTGGAGTGAGTCCAGCAAAGGGCCACAAAGGATGGGAGTATCAGACAGAGAAGAGGCTGGGAGAGCTGGGACTGCTCAGCTTTCAAGAAGAGAAGGGTCAGGGAGAATCTTATCCATGTGTATCAATGTTTGACATAAGAATGTAAAGAAGACAAAGACAGACTCTTCTCAGTGGTGCCCACTCAGAGGGCAATGGGCACAAAGCAGCATACAGGAAATGCCATTTGAACATGAAGAACTTACCTACTATGAGAATGGTCACTCCTAAAACAAGTTGCTCAGAGACTCTCCTTCCTTGGAGATATTTAACTTCCACCTGGATCTGACACTCAGGAACCACTGTCTAGCTGGCCCTGCTTGAGCTGGGGACTAGATGATCTCCCAAGGTCCCTTCAAACCTCCATGACTCTGATTTCACCAGTCTAACCCCAGTTCATTGACTGTTCAAGGTTCTTAATATCAACCACATATGGAATTAGCTGCTTAAAAGCAGATGTGAGTTCAAATAACCTTATGGGCCTCACTAAATGCAAAACCCAGTGTGTTTACTCAGGTGTACATAAGTTTCTGAGTCAATGTCTAGCCAGAGAAGCTACAGAGGTTGAGTGTGTAGAGCATATTTTATTTCTCTCAACATATATTAATTCAGCCTATGAATCAAAGGTTTCCAGTGAGTACCCTTTAGTCCCTGTAGGGGTGCTCTCTGGAGGCTCTCCATCTGGCAGAGACACCCTCTCAGACCATCCCTCTCCCCTCTGGATTACAAATTGTCAAGGATTCCATATGAACACTTTCTATAGTGCCTATCACCATAGTAACCAGGCATTGTTCAGGAATACATATGCAAAGCAACACTCTCATGTACATCATGGACCACTCTGATTTTCTACTGTAGTTATAGAATGCACCAGGTATAAGACACATTCACAGAGAACCAGGTAGATTGAAAACTCCCAAGACAACCTGTTTGTTTTCAATTTATTGCCAACTTGGGTTTCCTCCCTTCTATACAGTTATAACAGATCTCTGTTTTTTGACTCTACACTAGGAAGTTTTTAGTTGTTTTTTTATTTATTCTCCCTCACCTTTTGGCTAATGAATCTATCATCTCCTTGTAGAACTGGGCTGCCTCCTCCTTGTACTATTTCACATTGCTTTTAAACTCAGGTTTGGGCAGGACTGCAACAGGGAGAACCAAGCCTTTAATCCTCCTCCTTTGCAGACTCCTCCATGCAATTCCCCTGAATGCATTATTTGGGTTGGTTTGTTTGTCTGTTTGTTTAAGTCATTTCCCTTATGAGAAACATCACTGTTTTGTCTCTCCACAAACCTAGACAGGTAATTGTATCTACACAGAGCCCAGGAGAAATGTGCATTCTGCAGCTTTGCTATCATTTTGTTTTCCTATTTCCACAATCTTCTGTTTGCTTAGAACAAAGAGACACTGAAGCCAGTTGGAAGCTTCCTATTGATTTCCAAAGCCACTGGGTTAGGCCTCCATTTCCCAATAAACTCCACACTCCAACTGTGCACCTCCTCAGGCTGAGAGCGAAATCCAACCAGCTTTTTCCCATTTGTCTTTTCCACCTTTTCCTCCCCCAAGATGACAACTTTGCAATTAGCCTGCCAACACATAGACCAGAAGAGGACATCAGGCAGCCAGCCCCTTAATTGGCAGCTTTTCTTCCCCAGAAGCAGCATTGACCCCAAGGCTCAGGAGGTTCCTGGGAGGAGCTGTGGTGTGTGGATTAAGGGCAAAGCTACAATTAGGACCATCCACCCTATTTATAAGCATCTGCTGGCTTAGCAGGGTGAGTTTTGTGTTATCCATGCCTCCCTTAAAATGTCTTAAAATGAGAGTTGCTAGGATAATACTGATGATTACAAGAACATAGATATATTGGGATGCTACCCTCCACTACCTTATCTGGACACGTCCAATGACTACCCCTGATTATAGTTTTTTATATTTTCCACACACTTTCTTCTTCCTTTTTTCTGTTTCTCACACAGCATTTCTTCTCTCTTGCCACAGTGCACCTTCTATTAAATGGAGAAGGGGAATTTGACCAGACAGAAGTACGTAACACAAACCCTGCCACTCCTGCTGCCATGCTCTTCAGCAGAAGAACAGGATAATTAATACCTGGGGAAAGACAGAGCTATGCACAGCAATACATATCACTTGCTCTGGAAATTAGGAGCAGCATTTATACATGCAGAACAGCTATTTAAGGATGTTCACAGAAGCTTTGTGGTTGTCTCCAAGCTCTGGAGAGCTCAAGTCATGATAAGCAAAGCACCTGGATTTCCAGGTGGGAGGATGCTAACCTAAATCCAATTTTAATACCTTACAGTTCTCTACAGTGTTTGCAGAACAATTTCTCTGTAAGAAAGCATGTACAGAATGAAATTTAGATGACGTGATTCAAAGAATTCCTCAGCAGACATTTGCCTTCTGCAACTCTAAGTCCCATGCAATAACAAACAGCATCACTGTCTCTTTCATTCTGTAGCAACACCTTGGATCTTGCATGACATCCAAATCAGGATTGTCAAAGGATAATTTTCAGTCAAATTACTCCATCAGCTCGAAGAGAAAGGTTTTCTTCATCACAGACAGGGAGAAAACAGGTAGAGAGAAGACCCAGGCAGGGAACCCACATGAACCCCAGGGACAGCAATACCAGGCAAGGGGAACTGAGCCGCAAGAGGACAGAGACAAGAACATGGCACTGCCCAGGAATGATCTCCAGGCTCTGTGCAGCATGGAGCAGCACATGGAAAGCCAAGGAGCAGCTGCTGTTTAGCTGCAGCAAACCACTGCAACATCAGCTGGGTTGTCCCAAGGGATATGGGGAAGGAGGATGACCATCCTGGTACACTGATGTTGAAGGGGGCAGTTTCATGTCACATCTCCAGCTATAAATCCAGTTTAAAAGATTTCTATGCCTCCATCACATATTTATGCCTGCCTGCCTCCATCCCTTTTCCTGCTACAAGATACACCACAGTTCCTCTGTTCTAGCACCCACGCTTTTAGGAGGATAAGTAAACAAACATGTTTATAAAAACAAGTCAATCATACCACATGACTTCACCATAACCTACTTACCTTTCCCTCACCTTTAAGCACAGGCATATGCATTTTTAAGCTAGCTTTAGCTAAAAGCTAAAGCTATAAAAAAGCTATATATTAAAAGCTAAAGCTATGTAACTTTCCTATATCTTATTTATTAAAAACTACCAGTTGCAGTGATCTAAGCTCTAATACCACATCCAACCAACACTGGACAGGCTAGGAGAGCAGTAAATTTCCAAATTCAGCTCTTGATTTGGATGTTCACTTGCCTCGCACCCCTTGGTTTTGAATGGTGTCCATCTAAATCATCAGCTTTTGAAACAAGGAGCTTTCTCTTCACATCACCATGAAACTTGCTTTCCCTTCAGCAGAAGCACAAAGGGAAGCTCTAACTCACAGATGTGGGTCTACAACACGAGGCCATGTCCTATTTGTTGACATTCTGGTAAATGCGAGAGAGAACTGTACATTATCACAGAGCAAGAGTTCAGCCCTAATTCTGCATTGTCTTGCAGGGATCTTGCTTCTGTCTATGGTACAGCCTTGAAAACTGAAGGAAAAGCCAGAATCAGCTGCTCACCCTGGATATTTAGTGCAATCATGCTGCAGGAGCAAGAAGTTTTGCATCCTTGGCCCTCAGTCTCAGGCACTGCACACTGGGAGAAGCTCTCAATTCTGGGTGAAACACATTCCAGGAAGGAATAAAGGTTTTCTCTTGGTTATTCCACATCTTCCTACTTCTGACTTACCAAATATAAAACAAGCATGTTTTAGCAAACATAAGTTGGTAAAACAGCTCCTGCACAGGTGGTCAGGGCATCCTATGGGAGAAGTATGAATCAAACTGCCAGGAACTCCTGAGTGTAACTGTGCCTCCCTCAAATAGAACTGAGCACTCTAAGGAAACAATCTATGTTTTGTTGGGGTTTTTTTATATCTAGATTGGCAGAATTAAAGACTAGGAGATAGTAAGAAAAGACCAATATTAGTTGAAAGTTTTACATTCCTGGCAGTGAGGGCACATGCACATGTGGCACATGTGTGACTGCTCTTGTCTCTCTGGTCTGGCTCAGTTATGCCTCTTCTAAGAGTCCAAGCACTTCAAGGCAAACACCTCCAGCCAGATATTCCCTGGAATCCTCCCCTGATTCTACATAGTGCCTTTAAGACAGACCATGCTCCTCCTTTTTCTTCCAGGCTTATTCAGTAGGCCCACAGCAGCTTTATGCCCAATTAGCAAAGCAATACCTCTGCAATGTGGCAATGAGGTCCAGGACAACCTCTCCTCCCCTGGCTTTCTGACTTTGCCTTTCTGATTTCTGACAATTTCCTGTAGTTTAGAGCTGTCCTTCAGAGCAGTTCAAAGGCCAGGGGTGTGCTGAAAGTCCCTGCCCAAGGTGCTTCCAAGGTGGGAACAAAATCACTGCTTCCTGGCCAGCTCCTGTGGCTGCCCCAGAAACCCCCCCAAAGGTGCAGCAAAGTGGATGGAGAGGTGCAGTTTCAAAATGCCACAAATATCCCAGTGACCATCATCTGTGGGTCACTGACATGATCATTACAGCTTCTCAAGTCAGTGCATGCCTGAGGAAAGGTCTGAGCCACACATCCACACACACCAGTGAAATCTGCAGACAAAAACCATCTTGATGTGATCAAGACTGAAGAGCAGTGACTGCCTTCAACCAGACTCTCCTTTTTTCCTATGGTTTTCAAATGACACACAATATTTCCAAAGTGGATTTATTAAAATAGACACTGATGCCTTTTAAAAACATATTTAGGGACATTAGAAAGTCCTTAACATTATTAAGAGAATCGTTCATTGGAAAAGAATGTGCTTGATTCATTTTAGAAATTATCCATGATTAAGGATTACTATTTTTGGATCATTGCTGGTATGAATTTGCATAAAAGCCCTGAAGTAATGCTTATCCCCCACAGAGAACCCCAGAAACACCTGACCTGTCCACAGCACGTGTGGATGTTAATTCTAAGCATGACACAATGAGACACAGTGACAAACAGGCAGGAGGGGAAAAAAAAGCCTCTTTGAAGGGTCAGGCTTCTGCTTTACAGCCAGGGCTGGACTCCAGGAAAGCTGGAATCAGTTGCTGCCATTGAATTTGTGCATGGTGTGACCAGGAAATTTTCCGTGCCTCAGCTCCCCAGTGATAATTGAAGGCTGGAGCACTTCCCTGCCTTCTCAAGCAAAGGAGAGATGTGATCCCTGTATCACATTTGATCAGTGTCCTAAGTGCTTATTTAGCATCCAAATAGCTCTTCCTTGTCCTGTTCGCTACCTCTGCCATTAAGAGTGCTGTGGAAAAAGGAGGTAAGGCAAGAAGACAGCAGGTGACTTCTCAGCATCAGCTGGAGGACTCCAATTAGTGTAAGGCTAGGCCAGCAAGAACCATTATGGAAGAAAAGGCAGATCAGGTGCCTCAGGTGGTCACATCTTAACATGCACATCAAGCGACTTCAACAAAAAAGAGAAATACAGACAGCACACATTCAGTTCTCCAGCAAGCGATCCCCACTGATGGCACAGGGCCCTGACATCTCACTCAGCAGTGTCACCATCAGCAAACACCTCACAGCTGCCTGGGGCTCGCTGTCTTTCCCCAACCAGCACATGTGTGTGCACAGCAACATCCCAGCCTGTGTCACCAGGAGTGTCAGGTCACAGACAATTCCTCATGGCATTCTTCAGCTTTGCAGGAATTTCACTTTGCAATTCTTCAAAAAAAAAATAGATCTGGAGTTTTGCTGCCCAAGAGCTGGGATGAACAGACTTGCCCATGTTTCATTCCCAGCTTCAAATGCTTCAGACTGAATGAACACTGCAGTCACAGACAGGCAAAGCCTCACACCCCTGCCCAAGCATTTCAGATTGGTCTGGGACACCACACTGGGCAACTCCAAGACAGCCTGGCCTAGAGCCCCAAACTGCCAACAAATCTGAACCCTGTGCACATTGGAAGGAGACAATTCATGTTACAATCAGAGTGAAATTGATTTTGTGTAGAGCAGCACTCGTGAGCAGGCTGGCATTTCTACGGCATGACATCCTTTTCCATCCTCAGTTTGAGATCAGTATGTACCTCAAATGTTCACAGCCCAAGACATTTCCTTTCCTTTAGAGTACTAAAATTCTAGATCCTGAAAGTACTAAATCCTTAATTTAAAAAAAGACCATATAGATCTACATATATAATATTATATATATAATATATATTATATGTTATATTTTATATATATGTGTATACACTACAAAAGTATACAGCTGCCACCAAGAAATACTTCCCCCACTGAGGTCCAGAAACTTAAAATACAGCCTCTCTCATGCAGCTTCTGAACAGTTCTGTGAAACAAACTGCCTTTTACTGTCTTTGTAGTTTTCTGTACTCATTGCTTCATAAAAAGGATTAAAATACAAAAAGCAAAACCAGAAAGTGGCAGACAAGCTCTTCCCTTTTAGTATTAACCCTTGTAAAGCATGTTAGTTCTAACTTATCTTCTTTCCCTATGGATTAAATTGCCACATTTTCCCTCAAGCCTCTAAAGAAAAATTGCATGCTGCTGATCAATGTCATTTTTTTCCTATTTGCACTACCAATTGCTTTTAATCATTTACCAGCACTCCTGGCTAACTGGAGAGATCCCAGTTCGCTGGAGGTTAGCACATGTTATGTCCATTTATGAGAAGAAGGATCCAGGGAACCTCAGGCGTGTCAACCTGACTTCAGTGCCAGGGAAGATTATGGAGAAGTCCATCTGCAGTGCCATCATGTGACATGTACAGGACAAGCAGGGATCAGGCCCAGCCAGCGTGGGTTTATGAAAGGCAGGTCCTGCTTGACCAACCTGAACTCCTTCTGTAATCAAGTGACCACCTGGTGGCTGAGGAAAGGGCTGTGGATGTGTCCACCAGGACTTCAGTAAAGCCTTTGCCACCATTTCCCACAGCACAGTCCTGCAGAAACTGAATTCCCATGGCTTGGATGGACATGGTCTTCACTGGGTAAAAAACTGGCTGGGTGGTCGAGCCCAGAGAAGGGTGGGGAATGGAGCTACACCCAGCTGGCAGCCACCCACTACTGGCTCCTGGTCCCCAGGGCTCAGTGCTGGGGCCAGCCTTGTTTAAGATCTTTATTGGTGATCTGGACTAGGGATCAAGGGCACCTTCAGTAGGTTCACAGATGGCACCCAGCTGGACAGGAATGGCGATATGCTGGAGGGTAGGAAGGCTCTGCAGGGGATGGGGACAGGCTGGATGGATGCTGTGAGGCCAGCAGGATGAGGTTCAGGAAAAGCAAGGCCTGGGTTCTGCCTTCATGTCCCAGGAAGGCCCAGCAGTGCTCCAGGCTGGGGCAGAGTGGCTGGAAATGTGCCCAGCAGGAAAGGATCTGGCAGTGCTGGCTGACAGCAGCCAAATGTGAGCTGGCAAGTGCCCAGCTGGGTAGGGAGGAGGGTGGCATCCTGGGCTTCTGTGTCAGCACAGTGTGGCCAGCAGGACCAGGGCAGTGACTGTCCCTCTGTGCTGGGCACTGGGGAGGCCACACCTCGAATTCTTCATTCAGTTTTGGGCACCTCACAACAAGAAAGACATTGAGGTGCTGGAGCATGTCCAGAGAAGGGAACAGAGCTGGGAAGGGTCTGGAGCACAGGTCTGATGAGGAGCAGCTGAGGGAGATGGGGTTGTTCCACCTGGAGTAAAGGAGGCTCAGGAAGGATCTTCTGATTCTCTACAACTCCCTGACAGCAGGGAGTTGTCAACCTACTCTCTGTAGGTTGGTTTCTTCTTCCACCTAACAAGTGTCAGGATAAGAGCACATAGTCTCAAGCTGTGCCAGGGAAGGTTTAGGTTGGGTATTGGGACACATTTCTTCACTGAAAGGGTGGTCAGGCATTGGAAGAGACTGCCCAGGGCAATGACTGAGTCACCACCCCTGGAGGTATTTAAAAGAGTGCAGATGTGGCACTTGAGGACATGGTTTCCTGTTGGGACTTGGCAGTTCTGGGTTAACGGCTGGACTCGGTGACTCTCAAAGGTCTTTTCCAGCCTTAGCAATTTCATGATTCTTTGATTCTACCATTCTTTTTCTCAACAAAAGGGTGATCAGACTCGATACAGCAGGTGGCACAGATGAAGCATTAGTTCATAGGATTATTATTAGACACATCATTATTATTGGACACAGCTTCCTCCGCCCATTCCTTAACTCAGCTGAGCAGGCTTTTCACTGTTGCAAGCCCTGCTGTGTGCTGCCTGAATCCCTTCTTTTATTTGCTAGCAATTATGTCCCTATGTCTAGAGGGTTAAATTGAATGCAGAAATCATCAGTGTGTATGGAACCTTTAAATCAATCCTTTTGAGCAGCACTCCCTTCTGCTTGGTTATACTGAGATTCACATTGGCAATTTTAATGGTTTATTAGGCTTTTATGGAGTTGCTTTTATTCCTCACAAATCTTCACAAACCTGATTCTGGGTGGAACTTGTTATTAACCTCTTCCCATGCTGAGAATTGAACTCTTGGCCCTTGTCTTTCTGTCCCTCCTCTTCACCCCTGCTGAAGCTATGCCTCTGCCTTCCTTCCTCCTCTATACTCACAAAATCCCATTAATAGCTTCATGTAATGCATTTTTTTTTCAAAAGCATCTTGAAAATCTAAATTAACTGTATTTGCCAGCCATCCATTATCTGCTCTGCTCTTAATCTTTCCAAAGAAATTGAGGGGTTATTAACAGCAGACACATAACATGATTTGCATTCAGGTGCTGCAGCCTTCTAAGACATCACCAAAGATTAGGTGGCAATGTGCTAAGCTCTGCTTACACCGAGTGAAAGCCCACATCTCTGTTCATGATCTTAGTAGATACAGAAATGCCAGTGAAAGGAGTTATCCCTGCCTTGGCCAGGAAATGTGAATGAAAGAATGTGTGATTTTACCCTTAAAATCCATGGAGTTTTGCTACTTTCAACTCATATTTGCCCTGGTGTTTTACTGCCTGTTCTTTAATTAATTTCTCAGTTATTCTTTCAGCAGCTGAAAGAAGGCTGAGAAGTCTATGATTCTTTGGATCACACATAGTTCATATTAAATAGATGGATACATTGGCCTCTCTCCAGTTCTTCCTAGTCAAATTATTCATCATAAATAGTATTTATTATGAATAAAGCCCAATTTTGGTTAGCAGAATGTTTGGGAACCATCCTGATTTTCTTCAAATGTATTGATTTTTTTATAAGCACTTGGCAAATAGACTTAGAGATATTTGCAAATAATTTCCTTTTACACTTTACTTTTAATGGTTGGTTCCTAGTTGGTTCCCAGTGTCCACAATCTTTTGTAACAGTTTTATCAGAGAAGCAACAAACTACCATGGAAAATCATTGATCAATGAAAAATTGATTTAATATCATTTAAATTGATAAATTGAAGACTGGAAGATATCTTCTCAAATCCTTTGGGGCTGTCAGCATACTTGCAAACAACATTAAGTGAACTAAGCAAAGCACAGAAAAATCAAAAGCTGTCACAAAACCCCAAGCCAAATATTTTAACTACAGCATTATTCTGTTTCTCCAGCTGCTTTTGATGCATGGTTGTGCATTTTCCATGTGATACTGAACTGCTCAGCTCTTTCAGAACACCTCTGCCCTGATCTGTGCCTCTTCTGGGACCTGGTCCTTAGGAACCAAAGCTACACCCAGCCATCTTCACTGGGGTACAAGAGAGAAGTGCCCATGATGTGTTCCCTACTGAGCAGCAGCCTCAAAATCCCAATTTGTTCCAGTGCCATATTGATTTTGGCTCCCTTTCTCAGTCTCTCTGTTGCCCTCCCCCTCTAATTATCCTATTGGCAAAGCACAAGCAAAGAAGGAAAAGTTCTCCAAAATGGGATCCTGGATTATCTGCAGCCCCAGTGTCAGGAAAGTCTTTTAGTTGCTCTGGTGTGATGCACTGACAGGGGAGGCACTGTGTCAGAAACACTCTGCCTCACAGAGGGAAGAGTTCAATGACACCCAGAAATTAAAACTCAGAAGAGGAAAGGGATTCCCTCCCACACATCTCTTCTCACCCTGTCATCCAAACCCTTTCCAATATGAACACAGCTTTGGAGTGAAGACTGATGCAGACAAGTGATTGAGCTCCTCTGCTGTCTGTGTATTTCCCATGATCACCTCCCTTTCACCTTGACTGTCTCGTATTTAGTGTCACCACAACCAGTCTGTAACTGGAAAGAAGGAGATGAATCAAGTGTTTATTAACCCAAGCAGGAAATTATGTTGAAAATGGTGCATCTGTTGGAAGCCTGCAAAGCTTTATGAGAAGCCTGATCAACTCTGCATGAATGACGCCAGTAGGAGGGGTCCCCACTGCAATGGAAAAGGAATCTGTAGTTTCTGGCTGCCTTGCAACAGCACTCCAAGTCAGCAGCAGGAAGGTTGTATTTCACATTCATTTTTATACATGAATTCACCTATAAATTGGGGAGCACATTACCACCTTCGATTTATTGTTACCGTAAATTTTGTGGCTGCAGAATGGAACAAAACACAACAGTTAGGGACTTCATCTTAGGAAAAGTGATGTTGTGCAGCCTCCCTCAGTACTCCCTTATGGCAAAGCACAAAAGCTGAAGGGAGAAGGGGAGAGAAAGAAATATGGAAGAAGGGGAAATATTTGGTCCTGTTTGCATGCTGTTCACTGCCCCATTAAATCTAAAAACCTTTCAGGCTCTGATTTATTGCCATTTTATGTACCCAAGTTTTCCCCTGACTTCTAGCAGTAAAGAGTTTGAGGTTTCTGGTCGCACAGTTCAACAGGAGCCAGACAATCCAGGCTTTTATTAGCCAGTACTCAATCAGCATGTGTTAGGAGAATTTTCAGCTGGATGTCTCACAACTAGCTGTCTGATTTACCCTGCAAGCAGATGTTCCATCTTTCACAAGACAAACAGCTGCCTGACCATTCTGAGACCACTAATCAGACCCCAGCTGGCTTGGGCTGCATCATTTTCACCCATTTACCCTTCTGTCAGGCAGCATGGCCCACACCTCCAGTGCCAGTGCCTTGCACACTGTTGAAAGACACCAAATTCTCAGCACTGACGAGTTTAAGTTGCCAGCTTTGGCCCCAGAGCATTGTCTGGATTTGGGTTTTTGCGTCCCAGCTTGGTGATGCAGAGGTGAGACAGTACATGGTGGAGAGGGCTGGATCTCAGAGAGGTGGAAACAACCTGTGTCTCCAAGAGCACAGGAAGAGGTGGGCACAGAGACGTGGGACAAGGAACTCCCATTGCCGCTACTTTCATTCTGTCAGGGAGAAAAGGACTGCCCAGAGGCCAAAATCTGAAGACCCTGCTCAGGTTTTACTCTTTACTTCCACAAACTGGAAATCTAAGCAGGTATGTGGGGGGGTCAGCTCTCCTCATGTCTCTCTCTCTGCTTTTGTATAAGCAAATTTATATCAGATTAGGTTTAAAATGAGACTGACATAAGGTTGTCATGGGGGTTACAGCTCACACAGGGTGGTGGGTTGTTAAAGGAGTGAAATAGCACTCAGCCTTTCACTGGAGGAATTCCAATTTCTATAAACACCAGGCAACCAGACCTTCTGACACCAGGGAGGCAGTGAGCTGCTTTGGAGGGGGAGAAAAGCACCTCTACAACCATCAGGGCAAGTCAGGATCAGAAGTGAGAGGAAGACACAGCTGAGATAATTTTTAGCCTGGTGTACCAACCAGTCTTTCCTCTTTGGGATTGAGAAGACTCCAAGTTTTCCATTGGGCACATCACCCAGGGCTTAGAGAAGACACATATATAAAGCCTGTATCCTCACAGGAATTTTTGAACTCTTTAGGTAAGTATTCACCTAATCTACAATAGCTAGAATATTCCCTTTCTTCGGACAAAAAGAAGCAAACTCAGCAATTTTATGAAGAAAGAAAAGCATCAATGAAGAGAATGAAATGCTGAACAGTTACAAGGGCACTGCTATGCCAAAGAGACCCCTGCCTGATGCAAAATTGGATAAATTAAGGACCGATTAGATGCATTTTTCATGTTTCCAGTGAAGCCCACAGCTCAGCACAGACACCAGCCAGCCCCCAGACTCCTGCCACCCCTCCAGTGAGGCCTCAGCTCTGCATTTCCAGAGCAAACAGATCCAACACCCAGCTGTATTTGGGATGACACTGAGTGCGTGCAGAGATCAGCAGATCCTAAAGAACACTGCAGGGAAAGCTGACTGACCATCAGCACACAATCTCATCTCTGCAGAGGCTCAGTGTCCCCTGCCTGGCCATGGCATGACAGGCCCAGAGGACTGAGGTCAATGTTTTGCAGTCTGACAGTGGCTCAGGATGCCAGCTTGTAAATTCTCCATGGCTTCTCACCTCCACCAGCAACATTTCACTGGCCTGGCCTGCATTAACCTCTTGACCTAGAAGGGACTTTTGTCTTTACTGTTACCCTCACTCCCATCAAAACTAATTTCCCATTATTCCACTGCACTATATGGTGTCAGTAGCTCAGATCTTTCCAGGAGACATCACTGGAATTGCAGATATCATTAAGCCACTGCTGGGTCAACTGCAATGCTGCACAGCGTTTCAGTGGTGCAGCAAATGAGTCAGACATGTTGTGCTGCTATTTTGGGTACACTGCAAAGCTCCAAGCAAGTCCACATGGGATGGAGGTTGAGATTCTGTCCCTTGGATAAGGACATTGCCTCTACCCAAGCCAAGTTCCCTCACTGCAGGCAACTTCCTCTGTCAAAGCCCATTTAAAGGAGCAAAGCACAGCGAAACTTCACTTCAGAGAGCCTGTAGCTCATCTCCAGCCTGCACACCCTCATCTTGTAGTCTGGACTAGCTTCATGTTTCCATGTGAAGCTCTGGAACATGAGAAATCCTCTACCAGAGGTTTCTTGTACAGACAAATATTGGCGTGGTCATACACACCTGTAGTTGGATGTAATTCCTTTTGGCAAACTGGACCCTTAGTTTTACAAAGAATCATAGAATGGTGGAGGTGGGAAGGAACCTCTGCAGGTCATCCTGTGTCCCTACCCACAGGACCACCCAGAGCCAGCTGCCAAGTCCCATGGCTTTTGAACATCTCCAAGGAAGGAGACTGCACAACCACCCAGGCAGCACTTTGTCAGCATCACAGTAAAAAAGTCATTTCCTGATGTTCAGATAGACCCTCCCATGGTCTGCCACTGGGCACCACTGAAGAGAGCCTGGCTCTGTCCTCTCTGTATCCTCCCTTCTGATGTTTAGATACCTTGATGAGATTCTCCCTGAGCTCCCAGCTTTCTCAGCCTCCTCATAGGAGAGAAGCTCCAGTCCCTTAATCACAATTCTGGTCCCTCTCTGGACTCTCTCCAGTATGTCTGTGCCTCTCTTGTACCAGGGAGACCAAAAACAGACACAGAACCCCTGAAACTACCCACAATTCAAGATCAGTCCCATTTGATTACCGAGCAGGGCAAAATGAGCAACTGACCCCTAAGAAACCACCATCATCTCCCACTGTAAACTATTCCTAAATCTTCCCATCCCTTCATCTATTAGAGACATCACATCCTGTGGCTCACAGGCTTTGCAGAACAATTTGGTATGTGAGTCAGAGGATTAGAAAATTCTCTTGCCCCCATCCTGCAGCTTCAAGAGAAGTTGAAGTTTCTGAGGCAGATTCAGGTATCTTTGTGTTTTGCATTTACCAGTTTCTTAGAGTCACTTTAATTTTGCTGGCTGAGACCTTGGCTTTGTTGTGGGTGCTGATTCTTGCACAGATGCTTCTTTTAAATAAAAGGGCACCCAAGACGTTGGCAAGTCTATAATTCTGTCATCTGACATTTAAATCAAAATCAATCTTTCCCTTTACTCGTTAAACAAAGATGAACAGAAAAGTCCTGAGGTTCTCCAAGTCTCTAACTAGGTGGGAGGAGGAAAAACCATGACTGTTCTTGCTTTCAGGAGCATCAGCTAACATTTGCCCCTCCAGTCCTGGCAAGCTTCCCTCTACCTGAGGAGGCAGAGGTTTGGCTTTGACACTGCACCCACCCAAAGCACTGCCAGAGCCACAGGCTCTGAGCTGAACATATGGACTGGATGCTGTTTCCACGTTAGCACACATGAGGATTAACCTCACCAAGGTCACAGAGAGCCAGCAAGAATCTCCATGCAGGTACTTGAAGGGATACCTAAAGCACCAGGAGGAATTACAGCACAACTGGACACTGGGTCTCCTATGGGAGGGCAAAGCCTTCCCAGAGCTGTTTCAGCATAAGAAGGGGTGAGGCATCCACAAGCTTCAGTCTGTTCATTTTTGCACTGGATTTGGTTCAAGTTTTGGTATGGATGAAGCTATGTCTGGTTTAGACTCCTCTCATTTTGTTACATCAGAAAAAGGCAAAAGAATTAAGACCTAAGACTGTACAATGAAATCCCAGTAAGAGGACCAAAACCAGTATAGCTGCCGTGGTGGCTGTTTTCAGTTTTTCCTGTCCAGAACATTGGCAAAATGCTATTAAAGCAAATCAGCCCTGTGATTTATACCAGGTGAGAACGAAGTTACCATGCACTGACCTGGAAAGAATTCTCCCTTGATTGCACAAAGGATGGGAATCTGCTCACAAACATTGCCCTAATCAACACCCATCAGATTTATTAGTGTCTCTGAAGGGTCTCTCATTTTGCCTCACCATGCATTTCACATTTCCCTTTTTTCTGGAATCCTAAAGCCTCCAAGAATATTACCTGTCACTCACCTCACATCTATTTCCCCATAATTCATGGCTTGTTCTGTCCTTTCCTGTAACCCCAGGCAGTTCAAGGTTGAGTTCTGTAATAACTCTCCTCTAGTTTAAACACGTTTGACACCTTTGTGTTGGTCCCAGGTCAGTTACATCTGAATAAAAATGTGTTCAGGCACATTACAAACAGGCAGGATTGTGAAAAAGACATGAAGTCCAGAACAGTGATTTTTGGGCTATGTTAATTAACTGTTCTGATAGCAGGAGACCCCTCTGAATTCTTGTGAAATCCATGAAAATAATTGTGTTATTGCAGAAATATCTTCTCAGTAAGCACCTTTCTATTTTAAGTAACAAAACATGACACTTTACATATTCAGAACTTTGAGGGCCACCAATATCCTGTAGTTCTACCCCTTACCCAGACATCTGGTCCTCCTGGGGTTTTAAGAAATTTTCAGTATTTCTTTTTTCACGTGAAAAACATTACAGATCCTAAACGAAAACACTGTTTCACAGAACAACCCAAATTCTCCTGTCCAAAAAGCACAGACAAACCCAAGGCAGCAGATGACACTCTGCATGAATATTTCCTTCCATGGAAACACTTTTTGACACATTCTTAAAGATATTGTGGGGTCTCTGAGGCTCAGGACTAAATCTGTCTATCTCCAGAGGATCCCACAGTGGACTCCTGGCTGCTGAGAATGTTTCTTCAGACCTACCAATAGAAACACAGTGCTGAGGGTGTTTTTTTGTCTATCTCCAGAGGATCCCACAGTGGACTCCTGGCTGCTGAGAATTTTTCTGTCAGACCTACCAACAGAAACACAGTGCTGAGGGTGTTTTTTAAAAGTCATTTTGAGAGGTGTTTACTGAGCAGAAATCCAGGGGAATTGACTCCAAGCAACTGGCACAAGATTTGTGCCTTAGGATCTCCAAGTGTAATCCTTACAGAGATGGACTAACCAGGTACCTCTGGCAGTAAGGAGGCTGAAAAAATGGCCTGAGACCCATAATGTGCTGGAACCTGAGTATTTCTTTTTCCAAGAGTAAAATCCAAGAATGAATCCAGGGTTCTGCCACAGATCTCCACAGTCTGGTCCAAAATTAATACATGTGTCATACTTACATTATTAAGGAAAACAGATAAACTATTCTCTCCTGGTCTGTCTCCTCTCACATATGCTATTTCTTCTTACACGATTACAGGGAATAATCTTATTATGACATTTCGACTGAGAGCCTGCAAATCTCACAATCTCTAGTTACAGAATGTCAGCAATTAAAAAATGCCATTCAGTTTCTCTGAATATCTTTAACACATGCTGAACAGAGAATAAAATCATTTATTTGGTTGTAGGAAGCAAGTCCATGAGGGTAAACAGCCCCTTTCTCAGCACCAGCTCTGCTCTGGACTGTCTCAGAGCTGGTCCTGGGTTGGTATGGCAGCACTCAGGGGAGACAAAGATCAGGAGAATTTCTTTATGGCAGACCTTGCTCTCCATCAGCAAAAGATTTAATTCAGCTTCAAGCCTTCCCTTGGAGCTCAATTAAATCTTCACAGCCTGAAGCAGATGAACTGCTCCATTTGCCCGCGAGTGTAACTGTGACAACATCCTTAAAATCTTTACAGCAACTGTTCTTGAAAGAACAGACCATGTTCCTCAGATTACCAGGGGGGGATCAGCTGTGGGCCTAATCCCTCTTTTGTACCAGAAGCCAGAGGGCTGAGACTGCAGAAGCCCCATCACAGGGGTCACCTCACAGTGGCTGGAAAAGGCTGGTACAGAGAAACCCGACTGTGCGGGTTCCTCTGGTCAGGAGCCAAGCTGGAGCTCTTCCAAAGAGCACTGTGCAGAAAGCTGGGGCAAGATGGGAGTAAGGAGGAAAATTTTGGGGGAAAGAGCAACAGACCAACCTTGCTACTCTTACCCCATGCAAATGACAGAGGTGGTTGGTGCTGTTCAGTACAGCTAAACCCCCGAAGAAAGTCAAAACCCCAAATCCCAAACCCCTGCCCTGTCCTCAAAGGACAATTAATCCCACCTTTAAGCTGGAACAACCTCTGCCCATGCCTGACACGGCTTACAGCCATGCAGCCAGAGGAATGGGAGCTGGAGATGTGATGGCAAAGCCACTTAAATGGAATAAATATCGTTAATAAGCAAAGGAAATGGTTGGCAGGCTCCGAACAGGAGAGGCGTTCTCGCGTGGTAATTGGGCTTGGCTGCAGCTCACAGCATCACACCCAGCCTGCCTTGCTAACAGAGGCTTTGCTGGTGCAGATATAGCACTGTGCAACACATAACAATACCCCAGGCTCATAATTCAATGGCTGATAAACCCAGCTAAGCAGGGTCTTGGAGTGAATTGTTCTGAACATCAGCTGATTTTGCCACCGGCCAATTCATCCAAATGCAAAATTATTGTGCACAATTATTGTACACACAACAGCATTTCATCACTTGGGTTAACAGCTAGCACTTCTGGAGATATTTCTTCACTCCCACCATTAACAATCCTCAGCAAGGATTCAGGAAGGCAGGCAGTGGGTACCGTCACAACTAGAGAAGGAAACAGGCAGCAGTTTTAAGCCAGTTGTCTCGAATGACCCAACAAAGCAAAGGAAAGAAGGAGCTAAACTATAAGGATTTCCATCCCAAATCCACCCACTGAACCAGACTGTCAGGTCAGAGTCTGACCTTTCAGCAAGATTTGCCTGTCCTTCTAAATGTTTGTAGAGAGAAAGATAAAGGCAGCACAACACCAGTGTGGCTACTCTGGCAGTTCTGACTTCTTACATGGCTTCCAGCAGAAACCTCCTCCTTTCAGATTTTGAGAACAAGTTTTGATTTTGCTGCAGGTGCAGGAGGTTCTTTTTATAGGGAGGGATGGATTTACTGGAGCACAGAGCTGCTCTGGCTGCCCCCAGTCTCCTTTCCAAGTCCCGCAGTCCTGAGAGAGAACTCAGTGGGATGCAGCTGTAGGGCCTGCAAGGCTTCCTGAGCTTGGCAGGTAGTGCCAAAAATGAAGATGATAAGGTAACAATGCATTAGTCACCCATTTGTGTGAGAAGCCATTATTATTGTAAATATAAACTGGGGAGCTGGGCAGCTGCTCTGCAGAAAGGGATTTGGGCTGGTGGCAAATTGAATGTGAGTCAGCAGTGAGTCCTGGTTCTTCGTGGGCAGGGTGGTCAGACATGGAACAGGCTTCCCAGGGAAGTGGTCATGGCACCAACCTGTCAGAGCTCAAGGAGTGTCTGGACAATGGTCTTTCCTCATATGGTTCCATTTTTGAAAGTCCTGAGAGGAGCAAGGGGTTGGAATCAATGCCTTTTATGAGTCCTTTCATAATTGAGGTAGCCTTGAGTTTATTCTAAGATTCTGTATCAGTGCAGGTCCTTCTAGGACTCCTGATCCCATGTGTGGGACTGGTTCCTACTGAGAACTTGGGGTGGGAGTTAGAACATGACTCACTGATACTCCTAATTGAAAAAGCAAACTGCAAGATTGGTTTCAATTTCAAATACATCATAATTTTCACCTAATATTGTAGTAGCACCCTTACTAGAAGGAAAAAAAAAAAAGAAAAATATCAAACCTCTTTGTTTGTCTTTGCTAGGATTCACTATTTAATTTCCTCATCCCACCAAACATCATTCTGCTGAAGATACTAAAAATGGTCTCTTATGATTATGATAAAGTAGTGGCACTTCTGAATAGTCAAATCAAAGGAGAAAAAGAAGAGAAATGAATCTGTTGATGAAAAACTGAATGATTCAGACAAGGGAATTGATTATTTAAGTCAATTCCATCAGAATGTGAATGTCACTGTTGTTCTTCAATTTTGCTTTCTTTTATTGAAACCCTATTGTCTGTAAAGTAAAAAAAAAATCATTATCTTAACAAAATATCAATAGAGACTTAATTCTGCATAATTTCTGTGGAATTCTTTGGTCATTTTGAACACGTTCTCTACTACATACTTAAAATAAGTACTTCAACATATATTTTCTCATGATTCTTATACTAAAACCTCCTTGAATTAGAAGCAGTGTATCTATCTAAAGCATGTATTTTTCACAGTTTTATGCTTTTTACAGTCTTTGATATGAAAAGTACTAAAGCATCATTTTCTTACCCTATTTTATTAAACATCTTTTAACCAGAATAAAATATGATTTGTACTTACACATTCAATGAGGCACAGCAGTTGGGTGGTTTTTTTTTCACAATCATTACACAGGCCAAGTTTAACTAGATACTGCCTAACAAACAGCACTTTTTGAAGGTAATATATGATCTCATTAAGGTAATATAATCTCATGAATGAGATCCACACATACTGAAAAGGTTTTACTTGGCATCATTGTCCTTTTAATCTAACATAGCATTGCTGCTGATGATATTTGGATGTCTTCACCACAACGTATTTATTTCTTGTTTACACATCACTGCCTGAAAGTCTGTTGAGTTTTTTTTATAATTTACCAAAAATTTAGAAAATATACTTTAAAGAAGAATAAGCAAGGCACTCCATCTCCATCCCCACTGAGCTCCATGGTTACAGAGAAGGAGGTGGGTAAGAAATGCCAGACCAGCCAATTTCAGATCAGTTCTGCTCCAGTAGATATTTTCCTGCAACAGATGTCAAAGCCTCTCTGATGTCCACCAGAATTATTCTGCTGTGCAGTAGCTGCAGTGACCCCGGGGCAAAGCCTTCAGGGGGCTGAACAGACATCAAAAGTTGTGGCTGAAGAACCTGCTCCAGCACTCAAAATTCCTACATAACTCCCACTGATTGGAAAAACATAATGTGCCTGCTCTTTCCTCTCATGCTGATGGAGACTCTCCCGAGAGCATCTTGGAGATTTGCCTCGGGTGGCACGCACAGCATGGAGCTCCACCAGAAAATATCTGCTTGCCACATGGAACATGCAAGTGTCCTGAGAACATTTTCACTGACAGGGCTGCTCATCACAGCTTGAACTCAGACTCCCCCGATGGTCTCACACTGGCTCCCACTCTGCCTCAAATTTAGATTACATAAATTTACTATCAAGTGAAGAAGCTCCTCACTGGACAAGAAGAAACCACCCCAAATGCTACTCCCTGCCCATTAAAAGCATTTAAGTGACTTAAATCACACTGGGTGACAGATTTCAAGCCTTTGCTCAAGCAGGACAGGTACAGTCAGACTGCATAAAATGGAGAGGGAAATACCAGAAAATAAACCTTGGTAAGTACACAGTCCATTGTAAAAATCTAGCCCAGGTGCCAAAAACAAATCCAATAGAGAACCCATCAGTCTGTGCAGGTCCCAGCTGAATACATAACATATTAAAAAGGAGGAAAGACTGTGTCTACGGCAAGGCACATAGAAGCTGAGAAAGGAAAATGCCACTGTTCTGAAATGGGAGCTCTTTACAAATAAATTGACACCCCCACAGCTCCTCAGCTGCACTTTGCTGTCTGTTCACTGATATGCCAGGGCTTGGCCAAGGCATTGCTGACAACATAGAGATGTCTGTCTTCTCCTTCATCTCAGCAAGGCCAGTGACACCATCTAAATGTCACTCTAATGTTAACCAAACACAGTAACACAGGTTTGGGAGATGAGTTCTGACAATGGACTAGCTCCTCCTCCTTTAATCCTTCACATGACATGTGTGTAATTTGAAGACCCCCCCTACAAAACACCAGTTTAGTGGCTGTATCATCCCTCTCCTCCACAGCATCTGCTGGGTTGCCCAAAAAAACCCCCAAGGGTGACCCCACAGTCCCCACACTGCAGTGTAACTGATGTTGCTATTCTCTGCAGCTCGTTTTTCTTGATCAAAATAACCCACCCCTTTGGGGAAGAAGGGAAGAGGAGTGGGATGGTAGGAGGAATTGATCCAAAATTCCCCAGCAAAACCAGAAGAAAAACACAGGCTTAATCAATCACATCCCTCAAACCTGCAGAAATCCTAACAACCCAGCCAGAAATAAGCGTTACCTAGAAACATGAGAATGCACTCCCAAGAAGTGGGAGTTTGGTTTGGCCAGGAATCCAGAGTCAATAGGAACATCCAGCAGGAGGATGCACAAAAGGACCAAGCACAAGTGTCCCTCCTGCCTTCTATACCCTCCCTCCAGTGGTGGCTTGTACTGATCCAGGCAGCCTAAAGGACAAGTGTCTGACACTCTCAGCCACTGGCAAATCTCTTTTAACCTGAGGCTTCTCCTAAAAAAGCCGACACCAAAAATAAAGCAGATGAAATTGTTTAAGATACAGTTTGAGGCGTTTTGTTGCCTTTCCTGATTTGTGTTTTTGTTTGGTTGGGTTTTTTTTTCCTCTTATCCCAGAGCCCACAACAGGTTTAACAACTGATTGACCAGAGAGTACCTGGCACTGCAGTTTTGGGTTTGTTTATTTTTTTGCATTGCAGGTGGCAATGGACACCTTATTCCAAAAATAACCTACCAAAAAAATTCTACAACGCACCCACAGAGAGGGGAAACGGAGGAGGGGGCACATTTGTGCTGAAGATCAGATTATCTTTACTTACCTATGGGCTTTACTGGGGAGGAAAAGAGAGGGAAAAAAGGTGGGAAAAGCCAAGAAAGGAGGCTTCGGGAGGCTGCCGGGAGCGGGATGCCGGCGAGCCTCTGGGGGGAGCTCGGGAACCGCGGTTCCCCCCCACGGGGCCGTCCCTGCCGGGAAACCGGGAAAGGAGGGGAGCCTTCTGTCCCTTTCCCTCTTGCTCCGTGAGAAAAGCCTCCTCTTCCCCCGGAAAATCAGTTTGCAAACGCAGGTGTCTGCCTGACAGCGTTTTGTCGGCTTGCTTGAAAGAAATAGAAAAAGGAGGGCTAAGCAAATCCCATTCAGACCCTACAACAGGGTCTGTTTTGGGTTGTACCAGTTGTGCCTGTGATTGAGATCATGCACACGAGGACTGAGGCACCCCACAGCACCCCAAGCACTGCCACGAGTGCCAGCAGGGATACTGAAGCTGGTGGCACATTATCCATCAGCTCCTGTGTCGTCTCTCGGAGCCTCGGGAAGTTTGAATGGCTTCTGAATTAATCAATCTCAAAATCTTCTTCCCTCATCACTCGGCACCCATCCCATCTAATTCCATCAGTATTGTCACTGAGGACTAGAGGAGTGTGTTCATTTGCCTCGGTGACACAAAGTTCCTTGAACACCTCTTGCTCAGAAAAGTCTACAGGGAATATGCATTAAGCATCCCCTCAGAGAAGGGGGAAGGCAAATCTGTGACCCTCCTACCCCCAAAGTCCTTGCCAGTCTGTGGGATTTAACTCTGATGATCCTTGATGTTAGTTAAGCTGAGTTTGGGAAAAGCCATGCTTCCCAAAAGCAGAAGAAAACAGGAGGTTACAAGCCAGAACGTTCCTCCTCCCCTTCAGCCTCAGCTCCAGATGTGGGTTTTGCTTCCAGAAGCCCTCCATTCATTCTGGCATTTTCTGATTTAATTGCACCACTCTTGCACTCACACTTCCATCAGGAAAGGCAAAATTAAAAACTTAAATCACTAAATCACATATAACTAGCATGAATGTCCTGGTGAAAAAATGAGACGCGAAATGCTCACTTGTGATTGTTTTTCCAGAGTACTCCCTGGCCCAGAAAGGCAGGATAACAAATTGAATGAGATAAGGAACTCCAAAGAAAGGCATGAGAAATTATTTCAGTGTTGGAAAGAACTGGCTAACAAGGGGAGATTAAATCAGCCAATTACACATATTCTCGGACTAAATATAACCTATGCTGAGGACTTTACAGCAGCCTCTAAATATTGGAAAGATGCAAACACTTTACTAGAGACAGTAAAACTACCAAGAACTGATGGAATTTATGAAATACAAAAGGCCAGCTAAAAATTAGGAGCTGTCTCCCAACTCAGGCTTTATGCATCAGTGGAACAGTCTGTCGAGGAAAGCGATCTTTCCCAGCAAAAGCAAAGATTTAATTTAATGAAAACGTCTCTAAGAACAGTCTGACATCTGCGAGGATTCAGCCGGAATCAGCGGAGGAACCTTCAGACTCCAGCGTGCAGCTTCACACTCACTGCTTAGCATAGCATGTTTGCAAATTGTAATGCTGCTGTTACAACTGATACTGTGCAATTTTTCAGCAGCTCTACACTGAGGAAGGAAAAAAAACATCGCTCCAGCTACAAAAGGAAACATCAGTGACAGATCTCTCCCTGAAGGATTTTCATTCTTTTTTTTCTAATATTCATCCAGATGGATTCACAGTCCTTTTCTCCTGCCCCTGTGATCCTCTGGAAGGGAAAGGGTTGGAGACAGGCATTAGGGGTCTGGAAACTGTCTTGGTTAGGAGGCAGCTTTGCAGAAAAGGATCTGGGGTTCTGGTGGACAGCAAGTTGAGGAGGAGCCAGCAGTGTGCCCTTGCAGCAACTAGGGTTGACCACACCAGTTGCATTAGTGAGAGCATAAGAGGCAGGTCAGGAGAAGGAAAAGCTGTGTACCCAGAGGTGCACTGCAACAAAGGAGGCAGTGGTGACAAATTGCAGACAGAGAAACTCAAGTTTAAGGATCAAAGTCTTTACGACAAACACTTGACAGGGGCAGAGAAGCTGTGCCACCTCAGCTGGGTAAAAATCTGCCTTGGAGATGATCAAAACACAACCAGATACGGCTCCAACCTAACTCAGGACTTGGGCTAATTGTGGGAGAGGCTTGGACTGATGCCCAACAGAGGGACCTTCCACCTTAAGCCATTCTGTGGTTCTACATAAGGAGCTTACTCAAACCAAAACAGAGCAAAATCAGGAGCAAGTGCACTTAGAAGCACAAAGTGGATTTAGAACTGCATCAGAAACAACCCTAAGAAATCATTCTCCTTCCCCTTCCCATGAGACTGTCAAAGACCCCAATATCCACATATCCACCCAAAATCTCAGAGGCACAAATGGCTATCTAATGCCACCTTTGCATGCTTACCTTTGAGAATCACTCTCTGAGCTGCTGCCTTCAGGACAGAGCACTTCCCAGCCTAAAAATTCTGTATCATAGAAGTGGGAATTCTATCAACTCTCCAAAAAGAGGAATAATACCTACAGACACACAAACAGGAGCTTGCCTTCTTCTTCACCACAAAATAGGCACAGATGCATCAGCATCAACGACCCACCACAGTGATCTTTAAATATGAGTGCAGGAACCAGGAAAAAGCAGGTAAGCCAATATTTACCACCGTGTCAAAGTAAAAAACAATCCCTTTCTCAAAGTGGCATGTGCCCAAATTCATTCCTCTGATTTTGTTCAGAAGGACAGGTTTTTGCTGGCCTTAGCAGAGTAAGGTCACTGGGGGGGTGGGGATGAACTGGGGTCTAAGCTGGCTCACATATCACCTATAAATATGCTGCCCAAGTGCTGATTGCAGGATATTACTGGAGGCAACAGTTGTGAGGGAGAAAGCACTGCTTTATTTCCAGAACCCAGCTAAGTTTATGTGGTTGGCAGTAGGGAAAAATAGCACCACCCCTGTTGACTTGAAAATGGAGCAAACCCAGCCATTGAGGGGGAATAAACTTGGGAGTCCCAAGATGCCTTTTACATCCATGATGTAAGCACTTTATCATGGATAGACACACTCTGGAATGAGGCACTAGGCAACAGTTGTGAGGGAGAAAGCACTGCTTTATTTCCAGAACCCAGCTAAGTTTATGTGGTTGGCAGTAGGGAAAAATAGCACCACCCCTGTTGACTTGAAAATGGAGCAAACCCAGCCACTGAGGGGGAATAAACTTGGGAGTCCCAAGATGCCTTTTACAGAAACACTTTATCATGGATAAACACACTCTGGAATGAGGCACGTTTCCCACTCCACCTTCCTTGTGTCAATGTTATGTTTCTACCAGGAATAAGGAGCTTCTCATGGCTTTTTTTCTTTTTTTGGTCAGTTAGAGAAGAACCAGCTTTTGCTGAGTGCCCTCATCCCTACCTCACCAGGGACTTTTCTGGAGTCCTTATGGCTTGAAAGAGTAAATGACTCCATATCATAACCTGGTCCCAACCCATCAGAGAGAGGAACTGTCAGGCTCGTTCAAGTTGGCTGAGTCACAACATCATTGCTTTCATCTTCATGATGAATATCAGGGATAAAAGAAAAAGCACTACACTTACATTATTCCTGCTCACGGAATATTGGAAAATGTATTAAATTGCTTCACACTGGCTGAAACAGAGTGCTTGGCTCCCTGAAGTTTTTTGTAATGAAGTTCCTACTTCAATAGCTGTGGGTATGTTCTGGGGGAGTCCTCATCTGCTCATCAGGTCCCACCTGCCAGCTGCCTCCCCTCCGTGTCCAGGATCCCTGCCACTGATCCACAGCTTTTAAAACAATTTCTTAGGCTCCTTTCAGGGTTGCCCTGGCTTACAAGAGGCCCTAAAAGATAACTTCCTCAAGCAAATGTAATAATGAAACATATTCAGATTATCTTCTGGGGCTGCCCAGCAGTAACAACTCTTCCAGGAGCAGTCATTGTCCTGCCTACACACATCTAAAGCAGATTTGTGAGGACAGACCTGTTTCCATCACCTGAGTTTACAAGGCATTCAGTCCTTTCTCTTTCTCTCTGACTGCTTAGATTTTACCAAAGAATGCAGAACTCAGGGTGCACTTCTGAATTCCTATTGCATTTTAAGGCACATATTAAGGAGCCTTCATTCATTTGGGGAACAAAATTAACTGCACTGGGTTTGTACTTTAGCAACTACAAAGAGTTGCTGCTTCTGCTGGGAGACACACAGGACACACAGCTGGATTCCCTTGCAGCAAAAAGGACAGATATTGAATATACAGCCATTTCACAGTATTTTTTAGTTAAACTCTCAATTATGTCCTTGCTCCCCCCCTGCTTAGGAACACACCACTTTTGTCATAGAGCATTCCTTCAGACCAGGATGAAATGTCAGGCTGAAAAGCACCATCATTAGATTGAATTCCATTCACAAAGGACTTGATCCCACCATCAAGCTCCCAAAAATACTATTTTGTTCCCTATCCCTTGAACTTTTTCCTCACTTTGCATCTTACTGAGCCATTAGCAGAGTGATGACATGAATCTCACCCAAATCTGTCTTCACTACCAGATTGGTCCATCCATTCCCGTTCTCTTTTGAACAATGACTGGTACAAAGAAGGACCATGCCAGAGAAAAGAGACTGATATGAAAACCAAGAGAAACTCTAGCAAATATCATCACAAGTGTGCTGTTAAACCCAAGCAGCCACATTCTGCCACAGTCCTATTAAAGCACTGCTTTAGGAAAATAGGTCTTCATGACTCAGGAATAAAAAGTCACAGGGCAGGAAAAGGATTCTCTTATGCTAGGGTTAAATACTCAGTTGTCTGTGAAACCTGAAGCCCAGGTTTTTCTGGGAATATTATGAATGTCTCAGGCTAGTGGCCAATTTTAGAGGCTATTGAATAGTTCAAGCAAGCATTAAGTGGCACTTATTTATAGCTACCACTGTTCACCTACTGTGTGCTGTATTAACCCCTCAGCATCAGAGCCCAGGTAGAAATTCTATGAAATTCGTGCAATATAGGCTAAGGATCAAAAAGGCAGATTGGGATGGTGGAGGGTTTGGAGGGTTAGAAGGGGAGCAGTTAGCTCGAGATACAGTTTAAGAAAAAGGAAAAAAAAAAACAAAAACAAAACAAGGGAATGAGTCTTAGTGAGTGCTACAGCAAGAAAAATCAGCCTGCAGACCACAAGGCTACGTTTTTTTTCCAAGATTGGCTCAGACCACTCTATCTCCTATTCTACAAACTACAAATTCTTCCCTTCATGCTTTGTTAAGTAGGATGATTTTTATGCTTTTTTATTCCTGAACCACAAGCCAGCATAAAAAATAACTGATAATAAACTATATTCTTGATTATTCTGTTGTATGAGCTGAAGATACTATGAAATAAATGCCATTTATAACCCGTTTGTGGCCACATGGGACACCAGGCATTTCTCTGAGGCAAGAGAGCTTCCACCATGCTTTCATGCAGAAGACCACCATTACTGCCTAGCACATAATGGGGCATTTCTGCCTCTACCTGATACCAATCAGCTGCACTATTCCAGACCAGCTGCTTCCTCACAGCTCAAAGCACTTTATAGTGTAGTGTAGTGTAAGCACTAACACAGCAGAGCAATAACTTGAGATGATAATTTAGGTTGCTGCTCTTTCTTAAGTGACTGGATTTTTACAGGCTGTCTACCTTAATTCTCTCTTTCCCATTAAAACCTCTTTGGGGAGAATGAGCATGAATTTGTAAAAGAAAAATATCCAGGAATTTGGAGAACAGTAACAGGTGCATACAGAAATTGAAATAACACATTAGTTCACTGGATTTGAGTTGGGCTTCTAAATCCCCAGCCAAGCATCTATATATTATGTGCTCCAAAAATGCAGCAAAAGACAAGGAAAGGATTTATTTTGAGGGTAGACTGCACATGCAGGGGAAGAAAGAGGCACAAATAACTATATCACCTGTAGGAAATGGAGACACAGTCAAATTAAGGGTAGAAGTAGAATGGTCCTGGGGCACCAGGTACAGAAATGTCCATACTTTTTGTCAAGTTTATGGAGTAAAACTCAAAGCATTTTCTCAGGGGCTTGAAGGATGTGGTTGCCATGACTGTCACAGTATTTTATTCAAATTAAAAAAACGAGAATCAGTTCAGGGAACAAAAACCATCGAAGGTTTCCTCCTTGTCTGATCACTATTCTACAGCATCCCTGCTCCCTCCCTTGTCTTCTCTCTTGCAGCATCCTTGCTGATAGAATGGCTCATTTTTAACAGCAAACAGAGAAAGTGCTCATTCCCCACCTTCTAATCCAAATAACCACTATTTATGGTCCTGGGGATGCCTAATGTGTGTTAAGTGTTGAGTTGAAAAAGGAGTGTTGCTTGGCTCTGCACACATGCCAGACTGCAGCTGTTGTGACTGGAAGAGCACAAAAATTCGTGAAAATTTAAGGAAAAAGAAACAGCAGAGGTACCAGAAGAGTGTAGGTAAGCTTACTTGAACAGCATAGAGAACCAGCCCCAAACATGGAGACACATCACCTACAACTCAAACCAGCAACTGCAAGGACTTGTTGATTTGTCTTTATGGCAGATGGGAGCTGGGAAAGGGAACTTGTTGGGACACCCTCATTTTCCTGGGGTATTATGCCCCAGTTCCAGACCCAGGCTCCCAGAGAGTTGTGCCACCTGTTCCAGACCTACTCAACCCCCAGGGCTGAATGAATATTGAATTTGGTTGTGCTGTTCCACCCACAGCATCTCCATGTCCAGGAGAAGAGCAAACACACATCTTGCCCATGTTCTCGATGAGTCCTGTAACTAATGTGTTCCCTAAAAAGTCTCTTTTCCCTTTTCCCTTCAGCTGGCCATGAAGGGAAAAAAAGTCTCTTTTCCCATTTCCATTGCAGCTGGCCATGTGCCACGGCAGGGAAAAGCAGCACAGGCAGCAGCACAGAGCCTGTGACAAATCACTGCAGAAGAAACGCAGCCCTGAGATGCCAGTCAGCTCTGCCATCTCCAGACAAAAGCAACAAGGAAGACAGGCACTGAGATATTTCTATTCCATTTTTGAGCTTGCCCTGGGCACTGCAGGCTTTTCATGGACTCACAGAGATTGTTCTCTCCCTTACCAGCAACAGGACTCATCTTTCCAAGCTAGTCAGCCTGGTGTGCCTTTTGCAACAATAACACCACTAAAGCAATTAACATTTCCTCTTTAAGTTTTTGAGTCAAGGTAAAAGCACTCAGCCTGAAAAGTGTGGCTGCCATCAGAAAGGGCTGTTGTGCTTTTCAAGGGGCAAAGAGGATGCTTCAAATAGCTGAATACACACGGGCATAGAAAAAGCTTTGTAAGTAACTCACACAGTGAGGTTTGGAAGGCAGCACATAAACAAGACCAGATTGAGGATCCTGGCAATGCACATCCTAAAAACAGGTGAAATGGGCCAGCAGTAAGCCATGGATTTTCCACCCAGGAGCTGAAAAGGAAATTGTAAAGTCCAGGCAGTACAAATTAAACATCTATTTTTGAACAGCTAAATTTGTTGCAAGCCCTGAAGCTTTTTGCCTGTAACAAAATAGAGCCAGGTATAGAAAAGGTGAAGAAGCACTGTGCTACAACACCCCAGATAAATTCCAGGGTCCTGATACATTTGGCAGAGCAGCCCCAGGAGAGGTGTGTGTCAGCACATCCAAGACAGCATCCATGCCATGGTCCTGTCAGGAGACACCGCTGTGCCTTCTAGCTGGCCTCTTTTCAGCACGATGAAAAGATGATGCCACATGCCAGGCAAAACCAGTCATGTGGATGGCTAAAAGTGTCTAACACATGGGGATCACGTGGAGGGAGATGCAAAGGAGCAGCTACACTGGGGAGAATCCAGAACAGAGCCAACCCTGTCCTCCACGTGCAGGGCTGACAGAGCCCCAGCCCAGAAGGCACGCAATGGACCATGAGGAACTCTCCATCTCTGCAGAAGATGCTAAGGCAGGTGGGATCATATGAGGAATAGATAAAAAGTCCTTGGCACGAGCCCTGGAGGGGGGCTGGGTGAGAGGGTGACTTTGAGCAATGTGAAAACCTGTCTGCCAGAAGTTGGACTGAGATCCACCAACTCATTCCACACAGCTTCCCAAACAGACACACTTCCTTTTCTTAGAAGCACAGATGCCTATATATATTTAAATCACTGCTCTAGTCAGGGGTTGCACTAGCTGTAAATTTTGAAATTGGGGGGAGGGGAAAGGCACTGAAGATTCCAGTATGTAATTTTCTTTTTTTTTCTCTCTCTCTTATTAGATTATACCCTTGTTTAAGAACTAACTGTTCTTTTACTTGGTGTCCTTTTGGCAACCATCTCTACCTAGCAAGACGTGGGTGTGTGCACTCCCCCAAGTTCGCCAGTACTTGCATAGCAAGTTCAGATGAAATACAGCACAGAAATTGTACTCCTGCAGTCCAGGAGCAGGAGTATTCAGAGCAATTAATCACTAAAATGAAGAAAAGCCAATGACTGGCACTGTAGAGGAAGAGAAAAAAAAAAATGTTAACTTGGAGCACTACTGAAACGTGCTCAAAATACACAATGCAGGGAGGAAGCAGCACGTCTGCCCCAGCACTGCACTGACATCAGCTGAACATCTCAGGCACTTTGGAGTTGTGTGCTCACCATCAAAATTCTTCTCCGGGGCGGTGCAGCCGTGAGAGCGGATTTGGCCGGTTCCTTCCTCCCCGAGGTAATTCAGCTCTCTCCGGTCACACAAGAAATAGTGACAATATTTAGTGCTCCCCGAGCATGGTTTAACCTAGAGAACAGCTCCAGAAAGGTTTGCCCTGCCCCAGGCAGAAGGCAGAAGCATCAGCACGTCTGCCACACGTTGCAGCAGCAGCTCCCCTCCTTAGAGCTCTGTTTCCAAACTCCCAGAGCTGGAAGGTGGCCACAAATTCAGCTGAAGTCATTAAGAAACCTCTGAGGTTGGAAAATTAGGATTGTAGATTATTGATCAATGGCTTTAATGACATAGGTCTAGCATTTCTATATTATCTGATCCTGCTGAGGCATAACTGTTCCCAAAGCCAAATACCTCTACAGGTCAGAACAGCACAAAGAGTTTTATGACTCTCTCATCAGAGTTTTAACCCCAAAGATTGCTAAAGTGTTGTTAATCATTAAAAAGAGCTCTGCTACTAATGAGGCTTATGCTAAAACCAGTGCAGAGAGCACACAAAACCTGTAGGTTCAGGCAAAACAGTGCTGGGATGCTTTGATCCTGCCTGTACTGGAACTTTGTGAGCTGTGTGAACCTCTCATGTTGTATGATACCATAATACAGAGATCTGTGCAGTGCAAATAGCCCGGGAACTTATGGTAGTGCTTATCTCTGGAGGTTTAAAATATAAAATACATAACTTCAGTCTCTTTCAGAAAGGACAGTGCATCTTGCATCCTGGCCTGTAGGTTCAGGCAAAACAGTGCTGGGATGCTTTGATCCTGCCTGTACTGGAACTTTGTGAGCTGTGTGAACCTCTCATGTTGTATGATACCATAATACAGAGATCTGTGCAGTGCAAATAGCCCGGGAACTTATGGTAGTGCTTATCTCTGGAGGTTTAAAAAATAAAATACATAGCTTCAGAAAGGACAGTGCATCCTGCATCCCAATCCCTACAATCATACATGGCATAAAGAAAACCCTCAGCCAAGTCCAATTACCACCATCAGGGAAGGTCAGTCAAACTGTGATTGTTCTAAACTGCACTGGTATAAGCTGGGATGTTCTATACCTTCAGGCTACTCGTTCAGGGGGGATATCTTGGAAAAAACTTTAAAGCAAACCAAGGCCAAGACTTATATTCTGAGCAGCACAAAACCTCAAGAACTTTCCCCTTTCCTCTCTACCAACTTTTCCTTTTCCCACATCTCCAAGCTTTTCATGGCCACACAACCCTGTCCTATCTTCCCCAGCTCTCTTTTCTCATCACCCACTTTCCCATCTGCAATGCCATTCGTGCCAGCTGTGACTACAATTTTTTGGTTTCTTCAAAACATGTCTCCAGGCATTTTTCCTCACAGCATCTTGGATGCAAGACATGTCCCTGAACTAACCCCCAAGCCCAGTGTCTTTCTTGGGATAAATTCTTCATCTGAACAGTGATGGCAGCAACTAAGAGCAATTAGCAGAATATAACTGTTATTGTTTTCCTCTCCCTTCATCCTACTATTTGTTACACTCATTTGTGATCTGTCTCAAAGCAACAGAAATTTCTCTAAAGCACAGACTTACTCCTGTGTTTTACAGGTATTCATCAAGTGAAAAGCAACATGAGTTGGTACGTTATGAGTCAGCAGGCAGAAAAAGGAGTTTTAATGCACAAGAGACAGTAGCTTTCATTAATACTCCACATGGTGACTTACTTCCTCAGGTGTAACAGGAGAGAAAAATCTTTCCAGGTATGTTTGTGTGACAGAGACTGAAGAAGTGGATTACCAAAGGATTTGGAGTTACCAGGCACCTGTACTCTTTTTTATAAACTGTCCTGAAAGGCATATTTTTCTCATGTTCTTCAACGACTCCACACTCCAACCAACCTGTTTTCTAAACCCATATTTGGCAGGTATGAGGTTCTTTGGCTTGGAAAGCAGCCTCCTAAGTGCAAGAGCTACTTTTGAAAATGGAGCTTTAGCTCTGTGGTCTTCTAGACACTTTTTTGAAATTACTCTGAATTTCATGCTGGTAGGGAGCCCAGTGCAGCAGGGCTTGAATCCAAGGACAGGACCAATCATCCTGACTGGCTCTCAGTTTCAATGAGTGGCAAATCAGAAGAAAACTGACATCAAATCCAATTGCACATATAGCTGTGCTCTTGTCACTGCCAAATGGTGAGGCACATGATTCAGCACACAGAAGTTCACCTTCTTCCAGGTGAGTCTTACACTCTGTGCTGAATGTGAACCACACCAGCAGCAGCTCACTGCAGAGGGCTACATCTACCAGAGGGATGGCTGCAGCAGGTTGTGATTTTGGAGTGCAGATGGCACTCTGCCACCTGGAAGCCTTCAGAAGAGAGCACACAGACACAAAGGACAAGGCTGAATGTAAGGTGGGCACCCCCACTGAGTTCCCCATGTCAGTGGCCCCCAAACTTTGTGAAGGAACCATCAGTGATGCCAGATTTGGTGTGACTGTCTCACCTCTCCCAACCCATGCTAAACTCCAGTCCATTGCACCACTGCTCCCTTTCCTGAAACTACTGTGTTGAAGGACTCCCACAGCTCAAGCTCAGATGAAACGAGTGGTGGGTGAGAAAGAGGTGGCACTACACACAGAGCAGGGTGACAGCTTCTGCCCTGACACACCCTGCCATTATTGCTGTCACAGTCATGGTCCAGCCAAACTGCAACAGCTCCGACTCCAATTCCTGTTGCACTGGGACCAAAGGAGAACCAGCAGCCAAAGCTGCACCACCTCCATATCCTGAGTGCTGTCAGCTCTCTGCCAGACCCTTGTGCCCCACACAGCCCACAGACACCTGGAGGCCTGAGCCCTGTGACTGTGCTCAGCTCCAGTCCTCCCAAATCCATGCCAGGTCCCTCGTACACTAGCCATGACCACATCCTCACCCCCAAACTTGGGAAACATTCTCAACAAATTTTCCCAAATGAATGTCTTGCAGTCTCAGTGAAGTATCTTCCAACTAATATATTTCATCCCCAGACCTCCACCCAGCTCTGAAAAGCAGCTGTGAAAGCAGCAACTGATTTCATGTATTGTTGTCCAGCTGGATCTATAGAGCAGGTTGATCTTGGCACATGATTTTTGCCCTTGCTAGGACACATGTTTCAGATTGGTAAGTAGACTCACTCATCAGTCCATTCTCCCTGGCCCCTGCTTTGTTTTTTCTAGTTATTTTAATCCTCTGCTTCAGTACAAAACAGGAAGAGAGTGGAAATTTTCCACTACCCCAGTGTCTGGTCCTAAGCTTGAAGTCTTCACAGTGACACGAAGATTGGAGGATGCTCTGCAGCTGAACAGAGATCTCTGTTCAAGCAAAGGTTGGTCCTTCATTAGATCAGCCCACGGGTGAAATGAAAGTGTGGTGACATTAGTGAGCACCCTACTAGAAGCAAAGAAAAGACTGCAGACCCACAGATGAGTCACAAAATCTGTCTGTTCCAGTGTTCTAATTACATTGCTCATCCAAGAAAAGCCTCTTTTGGAGCCATTAGGTCAGAATCTGTTCTCCCCTAGCTGTAAATCCCTCATAACTCGGTGAAGTCAATCAATTTGTATTGGTGTAAGCAAAATCAAGCACAGTGCTCTTGCACAGCCTTTGATCTTTCTGTCTCTCTCTCTGAACACAAGCTCATAGAATGCCATTAAAGAGACAAGAAACCCAGGCCCCTGGGTCTCGTGCATGCTGCAGGCACTCTGAGCAGTGAGATCAACATCAAGCACTGCAGGGAGGTGGAATAGAAGGCAGAGGAAAGACAAGAACCCTCTGTATCACCCTTCAGGGTGAAAGGCAGTGGACCTCCTAGAGGGCCTATGGACACTTGTTAAGGGGCTGGACCACATCACATTAAAAGAAAATAAATTATCTATCTATCTATCTATCTATCTATCTATCTATCTATCTATATCTTTCAAGTAATATTATCTTTCTAGTGGAAAAACAAACACAGGGAGGCACAGCTCCTGTAGGTCTCCAGCACACTCAGCACAGCTTTGCTGATGCATGGCATTAAAACTCCAGAAGACCAAAGACCACCAAAACCAAACATTTCTCTTTCAGGAAATCACCTGAGTGTAGGATTCCAAGCAATGGCCCATTTTGTCCTAATAGTTGTTTCCAGCTTCTTCCTCTTCTTCAAAGTCTCTACCAATGTCCTGTGCAGGAAATCTTGCCAGCCCCTCCTTGCCAAAGAGCTCTGCACTGTGAATGGAAGCAAAAGTCACCATCCAAAAGACACAGGGTGTTCCCTCAATATTAAGTGTATTAGACAGGCAACCAAAGAATGGCACTGGCTCACAGGAGCATTTCTTCCTGTTAAATCTCACACAGCCTTTACTGAGATGTGCTCTTCTGGTTAGGAAGAGCATCAACCACCTGCTTAGTCTGCACCTCAACTCTTGCAACCTGGAAAAATAAGAGTACCAAGTTCTCAAGGGAACGGGAGAAGAGGCAATGCTTGCAGCATCCAAGAGCAGCTTGGCTTGAAGGAATTCAGTAGGGAAGAATAGCTTGAATACTACTGATTGTTTTGGAAGACATGAAGAGCAAAGGAAGGCCGTGAGGCAAAGGCTGGAAAGCATTAGGATATTTCTCTCTCTCAGATTCCCTCCAAACAGAAGAGCAGCTGAGGAAGACAATGCAGAAAGCTGAAAGGCTGTCCCCTCCTCTTGGACATCCTGAACCTAGCATTAGTTCTCACAAAGTTATTTCTTTAAGTTAGTGGAGATGACTCAAAAAAAAAAAAAGAGTTTTCAAGGAGGTTAGTGGAGATGACTCAAAAAAAAAAAAAAAAAAAAGAGTTTTCAAGGAAACTTTTCTATTAATGTTATAACACCAATTAATATATATTGGTTTTGTTTATATATTTACATTTCTTTGACTCAGTTAATGCTCTTTAGTGGGATTCAAGGGGAAAATCTCTTCTGTCTTTTAACATAAATCTCTTCCAGGCCTTCTATCCCAGACCTTGTGTTCAATACACCATCTCCAAGATCTGAAATTAGGTCCCCTGGGTTCTACATTTTCCACAGCACTGAAATGTGCACAGTATGAAGTAGACAAAGACAGAGATATCTGTAATGGCTAATATGGAGCTGTATTGATTTTGTTGGTTATATGATGTTTGTTTACTTTTTTAAGCCCTGTTTGAGAACATTTTCTATTCCTTTCGGGCTCCTGACATATTTTCCATTTGCTACAGGAGCTAATATCGATGCTACGCCATGTGTGTGTAAATTTGTTGGGTGAGTAGGAGGAGATGCTTCCTTCAAAATACAGGCTCTCCAGACCACATTCTGCACACATTTATCTTAGTTTAAAGTCAACAAATACACCAAAACAACCAAGTTTTGCAGGATTTACAGAGAAAAACTGATCAGAATCTGTTCCAGTCTGTCAGGATCCACCATTTTTTGTCTGTTGGGAAAGCTGTGGGTGCTCTCTCCCACTCCCTGTTGTTGGAAGGGGGTGGGAACACAATACCACATGGGAATAAAAAAGCAGCTTTACGGTGAACTGATATATGAACAGGAATTAACAGGGTGGTGGGAAGGGGATGAATCAGCCAGTCCCGGGGAAGACAAAGAAATTTTTCAGACACTACCCTGGATCTCACCCACTCAGACACAGCATCTTTTCTTGGCCCCTGTGATACATCACTTCTTCCTCTCATAAAAACCTAGTATTGCAGGATCAAGAAAACCTATGAAAACGGCCTGCTAGGAGCAAATCAACTGATCCTACACCAGCCAGTGGTGCACAGTCAGTTCATGGGTGCCAAGTCAGCCCAAGGCGTCCAGAACTGCTTCTGTGTAAATGAAGTTCAGCCCAGTGCTGAAGTCCAGAAAATATGGAACCCAACAAAAGTTTGGGCACCTGCACTTCCAGAATTAAGGAAACATTCATTCCAAGCTATGAAAGATAGAAGAAACACATGGTCATTATGTCTGTGGTTATTTCAACAGCAGGTATCTATGTCACTCTTATGGTAAAAAGACACAGACTTGAAGGCCATGGAGGGGGAAAGAGATTTTGAAATGCAAAAATGGAGGCTGTACAGAGGCTTAGAGGATTCTTCTGGGAAAAAAAAGTGCATTTGGGATTAAATCTGTGTGGTAAATTATCTCTTCTCCCCCTGGTGCAGGCAAGTAATTCCTCTCACTTTAATGGACAATTTTATGGCTGCTAATAACATTTGTAGCTTAGATAATGACAAGGATAATCAAATCTCATGCTTGAGGGCATAAACTGATTGCTGCGGGGGTTAGCAACAAAATCGCCATTGCCATGTATTGCACAGGTGTATTATGGGATAGATTTCCTTCCTGCAAAGTAGAAAGGCATTGGTGCCTGCCAGGACAACAGATTGGATGATTGCCTGTGCTATGGAAATGGTTTGTATGCATGGGATTTAGGGAAAGAGGAAGAACCTCTTTGTTTCAGCATTACAGAAAATGCAACCCAAAATGCCAAGCCAGCAGGGAGTGCAAGATGAATATTGATGCCTGTCCTAGCAGAACAGCTCTCTTAGAGCCAAATTCAGCCTTGACCACCACAAAGTCCACTGTCAGACAGCAGACATTGCTGTACATTCAGCACAGCACTTAGAAACATCCACTGAGTGCATAATCCCAGAAGCAGAGGGTTGGGAAAAACCCCAGTAAACCATTTGACCTGTTGCAGGATGCTCAGGTCCTCGATCCATCACTTAGGGGTTACTCAGCTCAGCAGGCAGCTCCTGTAGAGCTGCTCTCAGCCACCCATTCCTAGGAACACATGGCTGGAAGGGCCTCCAAAGGTAACTGAGCCCATTCAAAACTGAGGCAGGCTGAAGTATACCAAACCTGTGTGTTTTGGACAATAGTTTAACCACTTCAGACAAATATCCCACTGCTGGCACTCTGGAGGTTCCTTACAGATCATGTTATAGCTGTTTTCACAGCTGATGATCAACCTACATCTGGGTATGTATACAGAAAAAACTTACCAATGTCCTCTTTACAATAACCTTTTCCATGTTTGAAGCTGCTATTCCCCCCCCCTTCACATATTTCATATAGGCTAAACAATCTCTGTCCACTTCACAATGAATACAGGTTAATTTTTCTTTCAGCATTTTGATTTTTCTCCTCCTTCCTCAAAACACTGTGTGCCCAAAACTGCACTCAGTTTCCAGGCTGAAATCTTCCCACTTTATCAGCATGATGTTGTAGTACTTGCATCTAGTCAGTTTATATCATTTTTTTTATATGTGTCTTTGATATTTTCTTCTTCAGTGTAATTCTGTGCACTTGAGTTTATTGAATTTCATCATATTGATTCCAGACCATTTCTCCAATCTAACAAAATCGTTTTGTATTCTGCTCCTGCCCTCTCAGAGCTAGCCACCCCTCACAATTAATGTGTGTACTCTCTGTTCTACCAGACAAGCCATTAATGGGAAACTTGAATAGTACCAGCCACAAGACAGACCCCTGTATGACTGCATATGTTATGTCCATCCAATCTGACAGAAAAACAGTGATAAATATTCCTGCACTTTTTAATCCTATTGTGAAATTATCTGGTGGCAGATTTAGCAGATCTGTGGGCTTGTATTTTCTGCCCCATTTACACCTGCACAGTGTATGTGTTTTTCACACATGTGATAAGCCCAGTCACTGTCCAGCCTCTGCTCCACAGTGTGTGTCCATCCAGATTTTACAGCCACCTTGCAGTTTAACCCAGTCTAGGATTTTCTACTGCAATTATGAGAACTCAATGCTATTATCATGCCACATATGTAATAAATGTCACAACCAACTGATTTCCCCCCTCCATCAGCTATCTGCTGGAATAAAAACAACCCAGAGAAGTCCAGCATGAGTTACTCAAGAAAAACTTGGGGTTGTTCCAGCTTGTCCCTTGTTATCCCCTAGGTACTTTCACGCTGATTAACAGCTTGGTCAAATATCTTTCTGAAGATCAAATTTAGGTTGACTGAGCATTAACTGCCCATGTTCTCTCCTGTCCCTTTTTTAAAGATAGGCAGCATGTTTGTTTTTCCCTGCAACAGCCACTGGTAGGGCTGTTCAAACAGCAGCCATAAAAAGCTGGTGACACTGCTAACACCGAACAGTTGCTGTTAGAGGAGAGCTTTGATTCTTATCCCAATATTCAGCTGGAGACAGAATTGTAGAATGCACTGATAGTCCCTCAGGGAAGCCCAAACCTTCAAAAAAAAAAAAAGAAAAAGGACAAGATAAATGTATATAGATCCCAAGCAAGATCCAAGGCAAACTTCAAACAGCCTGTGTGTTTAGGGAACCATTAAAAATACAGAACAAGGAGGCCAGTCCATACCTTGCCGCAAGGCAGGACAGAATGCATGGGTCATTCCTGACAGATGCTTGTCCATCCTGTTCTGCAAGACCTAGCAAAGAAGAGCCCAGGGCACCCCTCACCAACACATTTCTGTTTCACAAGTATCACTGCTAGAAAGGTCTTTTTTCTCTGTCGCCACTCTAATGCTTCCTCACTGTTAACATTTCTCCTTATTCACTGTGCCACACTCAAGGTCTTCAGGAACCATCCTGGAGTTTTGGTCAGATTTGAAATGCTCCACAGGCTGGATTTTTGTCAAAGAGACCACAGAAATAGTTTTTAACTCCTCATGACCCAACCTGCAGTCAAGATCCATCTAGTTATCCAGATCAGGAACACACATGCCCAAGAGCCAGCAGCCTTCACCATGAGAGCTATTGCTGGACACTCAGAGCCAAGCTTGCATCCTGTGCCTCCTCCTCCTCAACACCACCAGCCCTTACTGTGTGTGATCCCTCTTGGGAAAAGAAAAACCTCCTGAAACATTTAAAAAGAAATCTATGTTATATCAAAATGCCAGCAGCATACCTACATCATAAAGACACCGATTTCAAACATCAGACAGCAACAGCAATGAAGCAAGTCTGAAACTTCATGAAAAATTGTCTCTGGTGCCAGTCCAGCAAGTCCAACCAGACCTGAATGCAACCCACACAGCATAAACTATCACAAGTACAGGAGTGGTACAAGGCCTTCTGAAGGAAGATATAAAGGGGGTGGATATCTGGGGAGAAAAAAAAATTTAATCCATTCTGAATCATACCTAGGGCTCTTCACTCATTAAAATAAACCTCTTGGATGTGCAGTACATTCAGTAACTGACTTGTAGCACTGCTAATTTGCCTATGTTAGCCTACATCTCTAGGTATCAGCTCATGCTCTTTCCTCTGACTGCCAGAGTGCACTCATTAAGGCAAACATTGCTGCTGAAGTACTAATTGTTTTGAAAAGTGCCCTTTAAATAACAGGCCTTTTACTACTAGGCAGGATGTGTTTTAAGAGCTTAAGCCTTTGCTGCCAAAAGACTGGATGATCATTTTTGTTTGTCAGAGAAAAATACCAGAAATTAATTAAAAAACTAATATGGCATCAGTACAGACTGAACAGCAACCACCTCCTTCCTGATCTTGGGATCTTCATTCCCACATGGAACAGCAAAAGAGGAGAGAAACTCCAAAGTAGAGAGGTCGGGAAGATCATTGAATTGTCAATATATCAGTTGAAAGGTCAACTGAAGAGTTCAGGTAGAATCACTGGGATTTCCTGGTGCTTCCAATGGCACAGATCCAGTGCTGCTGTTTTAGCTATCAGTTGCCTAGAACCAGCCCTATGTAATTTCTAATACTCCTAAGTAATACTGAAAAAAAATACCAAACCAGAAAAAAAAAGAAGAGAGAAAGAAGAAAAAGGAAAGAAAAGAAAAGAAAAGAAAAGAAAAGAAAAGAAAAGAAAAGAAAAGAAAAGAAAAGAAAAGAAAAGAAAAGAAAAGAAAAGAACCCCACACAAACAAAAAACAAAGACATATTTGTTGTCCACAAGCAAACAAACAGTAGATCAGGAACTTTTTTAGAAGACATGTCAAAGTGATGGTGGGTGGATAACTTTAAATGTTGTAAGAGCCATTCACTCCCCAAATGTTGGTTTCCAGACTACCACATCCCAAAATACAGGGGTTTTTTTACTCTTTAGCAGTCTGGGGCAATCCAGTTTTTTTGAAAGCCTAGTATATGTGGTGATCCTCAATAATGCTGAAAGAGCATCCTTCTACTGTTTCTAGTTCTCAGCAGAAAATACAAGATGTTTTATTCTGTAAGGAACTCTTCTAAAATTCATGGTTTTCTCTGGAAGCCCAAGAAGTCCCCAAAGGCCAGAAAAAATGTAAGCAAGCATTGAGACTTCAAGTCACCTCTACAAGTATGAGATGTTTTTCTGATGCAAGATTGTAATGGAGAGTTCAATCATCTTTATTTCATGAACTGTTTTTAAATATTCTTGATGCAGTATCTTACATGACACAGCCTGCATGCAGAGCCTTATGGTCAGGGCTCCACATTCTTCCTGGTGCTAGAATTCATTTTATTGCAGTACAGTATTTTATATGTATCCAGAGCAAAGTTAAATTAAGCACCAAACTGCAGATTTTTTAGAAATTATTACTGCTGCAAACACTTTTGCACTGAGTGAAGTCAGCCTTGTTCCACCATAACAGTTCAAACCACTAACAACTAATAACAGCTGTTCATTAGTTCAAGTAATGGACATATATACCTTTGAAACACGAATATTGGACACCTTTTCCTACTGTGTCTGGTCCTGAGAAGTTCCATATGGGTGTGAAATGCAGCAGAGTGACAAATCAACACTCAAGTAGTTTAGGTTTGTTACAACATTTAATTTCTGACACAGTTCCCATAGCCTGTGTTGGTTTAAACATAGGAGGAGGACATCCTTTCCAGTGGACATCAAAAGAAAAGAGGCTGGAAGAAAGAAAATATTCTATCTCCCCCCAAAACACCCCTGTAATGAGTTAATGGTAGCACACATCTGAAATTGCTGACACTGCCAATTGCCTTGGGAGTGGATCTCCTTATTTCTATCTTCCCTTCCACATGTCACGAATATCCCTAAATTGGGAGTCTATGAGCATTTCCTTAGAGCTAATCTCCTGCACTACACAATTAGAGAGAGCTGCAGCAGGTTTCATTCATCAATCTGTGCCCTCAAGCTCCCTGTGAAATTTTTCTTCTCGAGAAGGAAGGTCCTCTTCTCTGATGGGAAAGGAAGGTGACAATCAGCTTCCCATCAGAGACATTTTAACCCCACTACTTGCCTGCTTTTCTCTGAAGCTCTTTTTTTTTTCTTCTGGTGCAGGGAATTGAAAGGACAAAGCAGTCTGCTCCCTCCTAATCATCCTAATAAGTAACAAATACAGGAGCCCTTAATAGAGAGATTCCTTTCACTGGCATGCCCTAATCACCTCCATAATGAAAGCAGTTAAAGAGGATATTGAACCCTTTAACCAACTGATAACTGCCTAAGCCTCTTGTGGCAATTGGCCAGGTATTAATAAAAAAAAAAAAAAAGTCATTGAAGTCCTTAAAAAGAAAAAACTGCTAAGAAACTTCAGGGATTTTTCCCCTAAAACGGAAAAAATATAACTGCACATTACACTTGATAAAAAAGAAAAGCATCTCAGTGGATCAGAAAGTGATAGATCAGAAGAAGTTGTTAGCTCTCTGGGAGTCATGAAAGTAAGGAAAACACACAAACAACAAGAAAAGAACCACATACCACCACCAAAAAAAAATAGAATAAAAACATCAACATTCTTCCTCAAGATTTCTCTTTGCTCAAATTTGAGGTATGCAGTAGGCATGTAAGTTTAGCCTTTCACTTTCAATTAAAAAGACACAAATTAGTATAAATGTCAAAGTCAACTTCATTATTAAAAATAAAAAAATATGAAAATTACTTTTAAAGATATTTTCCATTGGTTGGTTTGCTATAGAATATAGCTCCTTGCATTGAAGAATTCTTGTCAAATAATGGCCTAATCCAAAACAACTGTGATTCAAAATATTTTCTCTGTTACTTATAATAAACCTTGGATCAGGCCTTTTTTTCTAGGTTTGGGGTTTTAGGTTTTTTTTCATTTGTTGTTTTGCCAAATATTGTTTTATAGAGGAGGTGTCCATAGACACTCTCACTTTAATCAAAGGAAGTGCTCTAGCTGAAACCAGCAATATCAATTTTAGTTATAGCTAATCAAGTCACAGATGCCTGGGGGGTATAGGTAGCCTGGTCCTACAGTCAGTGGATTCTACAGACTATAATCCTGAGAAAATAACAAATTATAACTGATTTGCATTGCAACAATGTCCATGGGGGAAATTTCTGAAGGAGTCCACGGCTTCATCCAAAACTATCCAAAAAGAGAACAGGCCTGCTACACACAGCAAACATCTGTTGCAAGTCCACAGTAACCTCTTAGCTCCACTTACAGGCATCAAGGACTCATTAGTTCTGCATCACCAGTAAGTGTCCTTGCTCGTATCTGTTAGAGGGGAAGGGGATCTTTCATGTGGCCTCTAACTATATCCAGACAAGGACCTTCAGTAAAATCCATAGCAAGTGGATACCTGATAGCCTAAAGAGCCTCTGACAGAAGACACATAGTAATAACAGAGATAATTAGCCAGAACAGCATATGAACCTTCATGAAATAAAGCTCCAGGTTCTGCTATTACTGCATGTCAGAAGACCTAAGCTGCAGGAGTTTGCCAGTATCACCTTGAACTCCTTATGGATCTCTGACTGTGGTTCATCTCCACTGCTCAATCTGGCTGTAAACTCATGCCACGTCGTCCAAAAGAGAAAGAAGTGAGCAGTTTAACAATCAGAAATAGCTCCCAACCTGAATCTTCAGAAAGTCATTTTCTCTTCTTGTTTCTAAACTGAGGGTAATTTTTACACAGGAGTGTTGTGAAGGTGAATCACCTAATGTCAGTACAGCATTCTGAATATAAAGTTCTGTGCAGCTCCAGCTCAAAGCCATGAGAAAGGATTTCAGCATTTATGGGGGAATGTGCTCCGACACTGAAGGAACTGAGCACCTCAGCTCACATGGCATTCGAGGAAACAAAACAGCATTCTCGGCTGTCCTTCGTGCCAGACCAGCAGCATCTGTCCCAAAACTCATGGTGTCCAACAGGGAAGCTCTCCATTAATCAGTTTTCCTTTGGTCAAGCCTCATAGTTGTGAAGCTGTCCCAAGAAAAAGCAAAAGGTTTTTTATTATTTTTATTTGAAGTAGGCATAAGCCCACCAACAACAGCTAAATTTATTTCCTTATTCTTACTCAAAAACACCTTTTGCTCCCAGTTCTGCCCTGTGAACCTCTGCTTGCCATCCTTGTACCAGTAGGATCATCTTCTCCTCCAGCTAATTTCTTTCCCAAAACACTTACCAACATCTCTAACCTTGACTGTGGGTAAACACAGACATTTCTATTCTGACACTTGCAAGGGTCCATAAATGGATCTACTGGCTAGAAAAATATCAATAAGCAAAGACCATAAAGTGGAGAAAATAGAATTTCTAATATTTTTGTGGTTTTTTCTCTCAAGAAAAACAAGTTAACCCAAGAACTACTAGGTCTCAAGAAGTAAAGAAAGGAAGGAAGATTCAGAAAATTGTAGAACATAATGGCTGATAAAAACTTCAAGAGGTCAGCCAGTCCATTTTCCTTCCCAAAGGCAAAAGCAGCTGCAGCTTATTCATTCCTTAGAAATTTTTGTCTTATCTCTTTTTAAAGCAGTCTCCTTAGGCAATCTTTACCTGCACACAACCATCCTGACATCAGGGAAGAGTTTTCTTCATGGTTAATCTAAATCTCATTTGCTTCAGGTAAAGAAAGAAGTTATCAGTAGTTAGGAAGAAGTGAAAGAGCAGCAAATCCTAAAAAACTACAAGAGACTAATTGTGTTATTACATTAAGGAAATCTTCAGACACCTCCACTGAGCTCAGTGGCCAGAGGTTTCCCAATATTTCCCCAAAACTGTTTTCCTACTCTTATTATTTTGCTTGCACTGCCGATAAGCTATACTGTGGGAAGATGCAGCTCAACATCACTCTGAGCTGTAATTTTTACTTGTTTATCAGTGACTTTTGAAAAGCTTTTGCTGAAGTGCCTCTGGCAGTAGTCTGAGGTATCATTGCAAAACCAGTTTTCAAGAACTCAAGAACTTTACTCACAAATGTGACCAAAGTAGCCTCAAAGTCTCCTTTGTTGACAGAACACTATTATGGCGGTTTTGGGGGTTTTTTTTCCTAATTTTCATCAGAAAAAGAATAAAGTGTGAAACAACTTTCCAGACTATTCTAGTTTTGCAGGGGAGAAAAATCCCACATGTAGTCCATCTTCACGGGGCTCACTGTAGCAGACCTCCTTCTTGCTTTGGAGATACCACCAGCAGATATTCAGGTCCTCATCATCCAGTATTCCCCACTACAACTTCAGATGGCATGAATGAAGAGATTTGTTACTTCAGTGCATCTACAAGCATTTGTCTCACCAGAAAATCTTGTTCTCTGTTTTCACCTGAATTTATTAATAATTGATTAGTTTAATCTACTCTATGCTTGTTTGGTTCTTTAACAAGATATGACCTTCATGGTCCTGGCAAGTCATGAATGCCGCAGTTAATTGACCAAAACATTTGTGTCTTTACTCTTAATCTTTTCCCTTACATATCTTGTTTTGTTCCTTTCTTTTTTTTCTTTCCATTGCAGGTTGTCCATCTGCCATGATTCCTTACTCAAACCTTTTCAGTGGACTGGCTCTAAATATTACCATCCATCAAAACCCAAGAGCAGACTCAAAACACCAGAGGTTAGTCTTAAAAAAGGAGCAATAGATGAAATAAATCACTTGTGAGAATACATCAATCTTTTTCCAACCCAAATTAGAGACACCACTGCACTACTGAGTTGGTGTTTTTGCACCCATTTTATGGAAGGGTAAAACGATGCAGAGAAACACAGAGACTCAACCGCTATCCCAAAATGGATTTAAGCATGTGTTTTCTTAGTTCATTAATGCAGGTTCAAACTCCCTGTCAGGACACCATCTGCCAGAAGTATGAAATGTCCTCATCTGGATGCAGACAGCTCCTGACTGTTTGGCTACTCAGCAGCCAACCAGCTGTCAATAGGTGGATGTTCCATTCACCATTACAGGTATTGCACGACATTCTTTTTAAAAGTATTTTATCTGAATAGTTCACTCACTGCTTATAGTAGGTTGAAAACTGAAAAGAGAGGCCTAAAAGCTAGAAAAGGAGACCCATAATTCACAGCAGCCTTAATTTTTCTCCCCTTACAGTCACTTCTAAGGAAAAAATAAATGAAAAACAATTTTCAATCTGTTTGTTGTTTCAGTTCAATTTAGTGTGACACAAGCAGATTTCAGTTCTTTACATTCTGCACAAGCCTCCAGAAATATTCAGTGTTTATTAGAGTTTGGTGGTGTTAAATCAAGAATGGCTATCACCCTTTAAGGCCTAAATGATAAAGTGATATCCATACCAATAACACATTTTGACAGTGTTGACACCTGCTTACAGAGAAGCAGTTTAATGACCTATAGAAAAGGGCATTAAAACTTGCTATGAATCCTAGAAATAACCCTTTGTTTTTGGAAGGTGGTTTTTTCATTCATAGTATCAAGCCTTTGGATGAACTCTGTGTCATATTCTACAGCGTATCTCATAAAAGACAAATAGCTGGATGAAGAACTTCATTAAACCACTCTTTTCCATCATTTTGACTGTGCAAGTGGAAATGGATAGGAATTCATACTAGCTCACTCTGAAACAAGAACAGTCCTGAAATGAATGCAGCACCTGGTGAGAGCCAAAAAAAGCTTATTAACTCTTTTTGATCCCTTAAAAACTTTTACACAATTCAAACACAGACAAAACTTTGTAGAAGCTGGGGAAGACGACAGGGAGGGAGAGAGGATTTTCTGCTAATTGATTTTAAGAGCAGACTCATTGAGTGTTGTAGCACCTGCTGGTGTCAACATTTCCATTGTTGTGTTGGTCTAAAAGAAAATGAAAAAGAAAAAAGGAAAGAAAGAAAGAGCAAGAACATTGCATCTGAGGAATAGAAACACATGTTTTGCCCTGGTTTAAAAATAAAACAAAGAAGCCTGTTTTCATATACTTGATTAGCCCTCACTTTTTTACTCAATACTCAGCTTAACAAGAGAGCAGTAACCCCCAACCATCTGCCAATAAAAGCCAAATACCATAGATTAGAGGAAATGAGAGACTTGACCAAATCTCAGTGCTTTGCCTCACACAGAAGATTTTCAGGTTTTCACAGTCCCTTACAAACAGGTCTTTAAGGATGCGTTTCCACGGGAAGCAACAAGCTGCAGAGCTCGCCCGAGGAGGGGAGTCCAGAGCTGCGGCGACGGACGGGAGCCGAACCCGAGCAGCACAGCCCGAGGGCTCTGCTGGAGCTGTCCCTTCAGAACCACGGACAGGGACACTGCCGGAGCTGTCCCTTCAGAACCACGGACAGGGACACTGCCGGAGTTATCCCTTCATTACTACGGACAGGGACACTGCCGGAGCTGTCCCTGCAGAACCACGGACTGGGGACATTGCCAGACTTAGACTTTGAGTACCATGGACAATGCTATGGGTGTCCTCTCAGCACCACACTGGGGACACTGCCAGAGGTGTCCCTACAGCACGGCAGACTGGGGGCATTGCTGGAGTTGTCCCTTCAGCACCAGAGCTGCCAGAGCTGTCCCTTCAGCCCCATGTCTCAGGGGCAATGGGGCACCCATTCCATGGTCTGGGGACACTGTTGGACTTGTCCCCTGGCACTGGAAGAGAAGCACTGGCCTCTTCCTGGCTACTGATGGGCCATGGCCAACCATAAACGCCTTTGATTAAATTAAAGCCACAGTAGTTGAAATCAGCACAGCGAAGAGGTAATCGCTCCAGACATGTTGCTAGCATGGCAATATCACAGAGTACAATTAAGTTAGACATAAATTAGTCTGCAACCATATGCATATTGCTTGACTTTGTGGTCCACCGATTCCTATCACTGTTTTGTCTGAAGAGATGTTTTGTGGAGATAGAGATACCCTTCCAGATTAGGCAAGGTCTTTGTTCATTCTCTTTTAAAGGTCAGCCTGCAATGATATTTAAGACACACTTTTGCACGAGTATGCACTGAGTGCAGCAAGTTCACCAATGCACACCCACTGTATGTGCTTCTGGAAGTCTGTCCAGGTTTGAGAGGGAGAAAGATGTATATGAGACCATACACACAGATTTGAAAATAAATAACCAGCACAAAATATTAATATAAACATTTTAGATCACTTTCCTGTACAAGAAACATAGATAAGAACTCTTATTTTTCTAAGAAGTTAAATGAAGTAGTTTTTTGGGGTTTTTTCCACCCGCGAGACAAATTAGCTTAGGATAAATAAGAAATTAAAGAGAAATCTTCCATGCTTACTTTTACAGACTAGCTGTAGATCAGATAACATCATGAAGCCACTTTAGTACTGAAGAGATGGTACAAAAAATAGAATTGCATTTGGCAAGATGCAGAGAGCAACTATTAATAAACTTTTGAAAGACGGATCAGATATCCTCCAAGAGCACAGCTTCCCAAGTGAACAATTGTTACAGAATGTAACTTTCTGCACCATTCTTTATCATCAGTCTTCCTCCCAGTGGTTCCCTGTTGCTATACACATTTTTAAATTTAAACAATTCATACCTCCCAAAGCACCTCTGCCTACAGAAATGCATTCTATCCTCTGCATGATGAGGTACTCCAAGCTTCCTAAACAAATCCCAACCCTCTGAAGGAGGAAATGCTACAACTTCTCGTGCAGGTTGTACTTGTTTATGGGTAAAATACCATCAAAACAGCAAACTACTGTACAAACAGCCCTTTCTACCTGTCACCAACAGAGCTTAAGAATGCAGTAAGTATTGCAGCTCCTAGGCAGGAGTACAGGGCACCGTGAGTACACAGGCGTGTGTGTGTGTGTGGAAGGCTTGTTGTAACACAGAGGAGCACGACAGAGCAGTATTCACCTAGCACACACAAGTAGCAAGAGACAGGCTGAGGAAGAGAGACTCAGCGGTCAAAGGAGGAAAGAGAGTTCTGACATTGTAACCAACAGCGGGAAATACAAATCATCAGCCAAAGTTGCATTCTACTTTATATTCTATAACCTGATCATATATGCATTTGTATTGATATAGCTAATAACAGAAAGGTAGAGGAAATTAACCCTTGAACATCTTATCTTTGTAAGGGCAAATAGGCTTTATACTGTCAGATGGTCTTTCAAAGCAAATTTTTTACTGCCCCAGGTAGAAAAGAGTCAAATACAAACATAAGCAGATAGTTTTCAAAGGGCAGTGGACAGCACGTTCTGCTGAAAACTCAGTATCTTCCGGTGGCAGTGTGAAAATTTCTTGTAACAGTCCCGACATGGCAAAAAGACCAAGTCCTTCTGTATTAATAAGAGAGCTACTTTCATGTCCTGTCATGTATAATGCACTATCAAACAGCCACTGAGTTAGAGGGGTCTTTTCAGACCTTCACAGATATTAGAAGTTCTGGGAGAAAAACATTATCAACTACCTTAGTAAACCCACCTTAAGGAACACAAGACCAGCATGAGTAAACCTGCTCATCCAGCCAAAGCCAGAGTTGTAGCACAGTTCTGTGTGCACTCCGCAGCCTCTAATCACTGTGGTATTTATTTTTACAGCAGAGAAGCAAACTTTGTGGCAAATTCTCAGCTTTAGCTGCGGGAAGCAGGGAAGTACAAAATGACAGCCTGTGGCTGTGTCCACTGACTGTCCCTTGAGTGTCCTGGGAAGCAGCACATCTGGGAAGCTGGGCAGCATGGATGTGACAGCGGGCATCATTCTGCCTGTCAGACTATGTGCCCACAAAGGCAAAATGCAGACTGTGACCTGTTGTCACATCAGATGCTCCAGTTGCAATAAAAACTCCAGGAACACATTGTCAGTGCCCAGGGTTTGAGCACAGCTGTGGGAACCACCACCGCTGCCCTTGCAAACTCCAAAACAAAGTTTGCAAAGGCAGGTCTACCCATGCCTGGCTACATTAAGGGCTTTCCCAGCTGATCCAGTTCCCATGCCCCCATCATTTTCATTCTCCTCCAGCTGCTTTTTGCCTAAGTTCTCCCCATGTCTCTTAAGGTGGAAGGAGTGTGACAACAGGGCCTTCTTCCTGAGGGGAACACAAGGAATACCACTGCCCCTTCCCTTTTCCTCCCTCTCCCTCTCCATCCAAGCCACAGCACCATAGTAGCCACCTGGCCAGTGCCAATGCCCCTAGCCAGACCAGCCTCACTCTTCTCCAGACACACAAGAGCCAGAGGATCTATCTCCAGGAGAAGAGGTGCGGGACACCCTCAAGTCCAACAAGTGCCCAAGAAGAGCATTAAATTACGTAACACGGGAGGGAAGCAAAAAGACTCATCCATCACAGACACCCTTGCGTGCCACAGCCTCCCTGCCCCTCTCCCTTTTTTCCAGCCCGGGAAGTTTTTGCCCCAGCCGTGGCCTTGGCCCCACAGGGTCTCCCCAAGGGGAGTCACTCACCGATGGTCGTGATGACCGTGATGGCAAAGTAGAAGGAGCCGGCGAATTTCCACTGGACTCCGGCGCGGTGCGGCTCGGACTGCATGATCACCAACTCCAGCTGCCGGTAGTCCTCGCTGGTGATGTTGTACTTTCCTTTGAGCCGGATCTCCTCGGCTTTGAGTTTCTCCTCCTCCCGCATCTCGTTGTCGGACTCCAGGGCATCAAAGACGGCAGCCCCGACCAGCAGGTAGGTGAACGTGCAGATGATGAGGGACAGGGTCCGCACGTTCTGCCTCTTCATGGCCGCCAGCAAGGGGCGAGTGAGGGGACCATGTCCCCCCCTGGCCGCCCGGGGTTCCGACAGGCCGCAGCAGCTACAGCAGGGGAGCAGCTGCCGGGGGGGCCGGCGGCGCCCGCCGCCGCTGCCGCCGCTCCGGGGCAGCTTGTGCTGCGGCGGCGGTCGCTCCCCGCCCGCCTGCTCGGGCTCCTGGGAAGAAGAGAGGCACAGGAGGCTGCTGGAGCGCCGGGACCAGGTGCCCTGAAGCCGGGAAACTCTGCGCAGGACCTGCCCAAACCAAGCCGTCCCAGTGCGCAGGGCCATCCAGGGCACCCCCCGCTCCTCCCCAGCACCGAGGCCAGGGGCAGGGGGTCCCCGCCGAGGGGCCGACGGCCCCGGCACGGAGTCCTGCGGCGGGCGGGTCCCCCCGCGAAGTTGGCGCGGCGGCGCGGGGAAGGGTCGCCCGCAGCCCGGGCGGGGCGCGGCGGGGAGGCGGAGGCCGCCGCCGTCCCAAGTTTCTTCAGGCGGAGCGGCGGGGCCGGGGCGAGCCGGGCGGCGGCAGCGCGCCCATCCGCGGAGGAGGAGCGGGGCGAGGGGAGGAGGGCTCCCGGGCTCCGGCCGTCGGGGACCCGACCCGCCCCGGCCCCGGCTGCCTGCGGGAGCGCCGGCCGGGAGGGTCGGGACGGGCTGGGCGCTCTATTCCTTCCGCCGCGGTGCGCGGAGGGCGGCGGGGAGCCGGGCAGCTGCTGCCTCTGCTGCTGCTGCTGCCTCTGCCTCTGCTGCTGCTGCTGCAGGTGGCCGCGGCGTGGGCAGCGGAGCGGCGTCCGGCGCGGCGAGGGCGGCGGCGGCGGTGTCAGGCGGCGGGCGCGGGGCCGGGGGCAGCATCCCCGGGAGG